>NC_143518.1:21935749-22255749 GCF_031878675.1 Megascapheus bottae
GAACCCGGGTCTTTGTGCATGCTAGGCAAGCACTCCACCACTAGGCCAAACTCCTGGCCCCACTTTCCTTTTTTAGTTTGTTTTCTTGACTTGTCACAGCAACTCACACAACACAAAAAAAAAGTTCATCACTGGGGCTGGGAGAGTGGCTTAGTGGTAGAGTGCTTGCCTAGCATGTACGAAGCCCTGGGTTCAATTCCTCAGTACCACATACACAGAAAAAGCCAGAAGTGGTGTTGTGGCTCAAGTGGTAGAGCTCAAGCCTTAAAAAAGCCCAAGGACAGTGCTCAGGCCCTGAGCTCAAGGCCCAGGACTGGCCAAAAAAAAGATGAAAGAAAGAAAGACTTGCAAAAAAATTTTTAAAAAGTTCATCACTAAAAAAGCCTGAACTTTTGATAAAATCAACAATTCATGTGAATTTCAATTATGCTTAATCAAAAAAGTCAGACCAGGGGCTGGGAGTTTGGCCTAGTAGTAGAGTGCTTGCCTAGCATGCATAAAGACCCAAGTTTGATTCCTCAGTATCATATATGTAGAAAAAAAAGCCGGAAGTGGTGCTGAGGCTCAAGTGGTAGAGTTCTAGCCTTGAGAAAGCTCAAGGACAGTGCTCAGGCCCTGAGCTCAAGGCCCAGGACTGGCCAAAAAATAGATGAAAGAGAGAGAGAGAGAGAGGGAGGGAGGGAGGGAGGGAGGGAGGGAGAGAGAGAGAGAGAGAGAGAGAGAGAGAGAGAGAGAGAGAGAGAGAGAGAGAGGGAGGGAGGGAGGGAGGGAGAGAGGGAGGGAGGGGGAGAGGAAGAGGGAGGGAGGGAGGGGGAGAAAGAGAGAAAGAGAGAAAGAAAGGAAGAAGGAAGAAAGAAAGAAGGAAGGAAGGAAGGAAGGAAGGAAGGAAGGAAAGAAAGAAAGAAAGAAAGAAAGAAAGAAAGAAAGAAAGAAAGAAAGAAAGAAAGAAAGAAAGAAGGAAAGAAAGAAAGAAAGAGTCAGACTAGCTGAGCCAGTAGCTCACTCCTATAATCCTAGCAACTCAGGAGGCTGAGATCTGAGGATCACTGTTCAAAGCAAGCCCAGCACTAAAGACCTTGAGACTCTAATCTCCAATTAACCTCTAGAAGACGGGAAATGGGGCTGATGCTCCAGGGGAGGGCAGTAGCCTTGAGCTGAAGAGCTCAGGGAAAGCGCCAGGCCCAGAGTTCAAGCCCCATGACCCACAAAAAAAAAAAAAAGTCAGACCAAAAGAATATATGATTCTTGTTTCAGAAATTCTAGAAATAAAAGAGAATATGGCTAGGAAGGGGGTCAGATATTGCCTAGGGACAAGACAAAGCTGAAAGGAGAATTTACAACTGGTCCAGTTTCGGTGTGTTAACTATACTCCCCACTTTTATTTTAGTCATTAATTTTGTAGATATGTGCACATTTTGGGACTCATACAATGGTATATTTGAAATATGTGATGTTTGTTTTAAATAAATCAAACCTCAAGATTTAAATAAATCAAACATGCTAAAAATAAAACAAAATGGGGCCAGGAGTTTGGCCTAGTGGTTAAAGTGCTTGCCTAGCATGCATGAAGACCCGGGTTCGATTCCTCGGTACCACATATAGAAAAAAGCCGGAAGTGGTGCTGAGGCTCAAGTGGTAGAGCTCTAGCCTTGAGAAAGTCCAAGGACAGTGCTCAGGCCCTGAGCTCAAGCCCAGGACTGGCAAAAAAAATAAAATAAAATAAAAAATAAAACAAAACAAAACTAAGGTGAAGAAAGAGCTATTACCTTCACCTTCTCCAGCTCTTGAAGGTCCTTAGAGGCATCTTTGTCTAAGTGAGCTGCTTTACTCAGAGCTATTGCTGTTACCATCACTTTGCAACAACTGAGAAGAAGAATGGAAAAAGAGAAAATTTCATATTCCAGTTGGGTACAGTATTGAAGCTAGATGATAAACTCTACACATATTTCTTTCAAAGTTTTAAAGTAAATCTTATTTTACTGTCTTTCTCTACTTCATGTCATTTTATCATCAAATGAACAACAATAAAAAAACTGGAGAGTTTCACCTGGTCAAATAGCAGGAGTATTGGGCCAACCTTTTTGTTAGCTCAATGGCTTTTAGCTCTAATTCTGCAATTCCTACATCACGTTGCTTAGCATTCTCAATAGCATCCTCCTCCAGTTCTGGGAGAGTGTCTCGGTCAGTTAAGTCAGGAACCATCGTAATCAGCAAATTTACCATCCACTGGATCAAAACTATATGCAACTCATCCACCTGATTAAAAATGATTGCAATATAAATGACTCACTTGACATAAAATAGTAAAAGCCATTTAAAAATAGAAGGGATCATACCTGTGTCCAACTTTCAACAATAAAATCAACTAAACTTACTAAACCAGTGAATCCCTTTGTATACAATCCTATGTGAAACTACTCTCTTCTTAAACTTAGTCACATAGAGAAAGCCCTGAGAGAAGTGCAAGTTCATCTTGATTTAGGAAAAAAAAAACTTAGTCAAGATTATTAATTCATTAAAGGTTTACTTTTGAAGGCAATCTAGGGCTCCATAGATCATTCACAGGGATGCTATAGAATTTTTAAACTGGGAGGAATGATGATATGAAACAGTACAACATGAACTTATCAATTTCAATACATGCATAATACTTTTATCACATCCTGCCTTCTCCAATGTTGATGTTGTTGATGTGTAATAAAATGTATTACCATGTGAAAATAAACGTGAGATGGAAATGTAGAAAGCACTATACAATCTTATCCCTTGCTTAAAAAAAACTGTGTAGAGCCCACTAAGTACATGCATTTCATTAGTGAGTAATCTTGGTTAAATGAAAACTGCTGGTGGTTATCAGTACTATCCAAATGAAAAATATACTTGTCATATGGACAGCCCTGATATTTAAAACCTGCCTATACCCATTTTTCTTAACTAAATCACCATTACTGTACATGTGAGATGCCCTTGTACATTACAGCATTCTATTTGGAATCATTTGCAGTGTTCCCTAACTTGTAAAATATCTGAAGTTTTTATTTGTATCAGTTATGTATTCCTGTTACCTTAGATAGTTGAAGATTCAAAATGTTGCTTCAAGCTGGCACTGGTGGCTCACACTTACAATTCTAGCTATTCAGGAGATTGAGATCTAAAGATAAAGGTTCAAAGCCAGCCTGGTTAAGGAAGTCCATGAGATTCCAATTAATCACCAGAAAACTGGAAGTGGCACTGTGGCTCAAAGTGTTAGAACACTAATCTTGGGCAAAAGAGCTCAGGGACAGCACTTAAGCCCCAAGTTCAAACCCTGCAAAAACAAAACAACAAAAATCCTACAACTTTGCTCCAAAGAAAAAGCTAAATTCACATGTATATATGACAAGGGCCTTCAATCAACCATGGGCAGTTAATAGGCTGGTGGAACATTCAAAAAAAATTGTTCAGAGAAAGTTAAGAGAAAATTTTGTTCATACAAGAGAGCAAATTATCAGAATGCAATTGGAGTCACTTGTGACTCCAAGAAGTTTAAAAGATGTTCTCACATGTGCATGGATATGTGCCATTAAAGCCATTCTAGGCACCTCAGATGGAAGGCAAACCCATGTTTTTGGCCAGAGTCTTCTGTATAAGTAGAGAGATAAATGATTATTTCTACTAACTCCCGATTGACGGTTCATGCTTATGGAGGTTGGAGGATCTACTACACAATTTGCTTAACTGGATATACCTTCTTTTACTCCATCTGGTATTATGCATTATATAATGGTGTTTTAAATCTTTCACTTACATACTTCAACTATTTGTCCCCTCCTCATATATTAGCTTATTCCTGAACAAGAAACTTGAACATTCAGATAGGCTAATTTCCTTAAGACAGAGGAATGTTCAAACTTAAGATAGGAGCTGAGCATCAGTGGTTCATTTCTGTAAATACTAGCTATTCAGGTGGCTAAGATCTGAGGACTGAGGTTTGAAGCCGGACTGGGCAGGAAAGTCTGTGAGTCTCATCTTCATTAACCACCAAAAATGGATGAGAAATGGAGCCATGGCTCAAATGGCAGAGCATTAGCCTTGAGCAAAGAAAAAGTTCAAGGTCATTGGACAGTTCCCTGCTCCAAGTTCAAGCTCAAGTACAGGCACAAAAAAAAAAAAATGGGGGGAGCACTGGGAGTTTGGCCTGGTGGTCGAGTGCTTGCCTAGCATACATGAAGACCCAGATTCGATTCCTCAGTACCACATACATAGAAAAAAAAGCTGGAAGTGGTGCTGTGGCTCAAGTGGTAGAGCTCTAGCCTTGAGAAAGAAAGCCCAAGGACAGTGTTCAGGCCCTGAGTTCAAGGTCCAGGACTGGCAAAAAAAAAAAAAAACCTAGGAACTACAACATGTACATGAACTACTTTTCCGGAATAGCACTGACTTCTTACTTTGGCCCATAAATGAACAGAAGGCAAGATAAAGCTCATCTTTGCTCAGGTCAATACCCTGACCAAGCTGTTCCCCTTAAGTAATAAAAAGGGCTGAAACCCCCATTACACCTGAGACTGGAACTTTTCAACTGTGAATAGCCAGCCTTTCTCCCTTTCCGCCAATTATTTGTCTACTTAAACCTACATCTTAGACCAGTACAGTGGTTCATGCCTGTAATCCTAGCTACTCAGGAAGCTGCAAACTAACCATCTCAACTCAAAGCCATCTTGGGCACTCAAATTCATCAGACTCTTATCTCCAATTAATCACGAGGAAAGGGGAAGTGGGGCTGTGGCTCAAGAGGTAAGGTGGCAGCCTTGAGCTGAAGAGCTCAGGGACAATGCCCAGGCCCAGAGTTCAAGCCCATGACCCACAAATAAAAAACAACAACAAATACCCTACAGCATACATATGTAAGCTTACCCTAAAGATGAGGAAAGATATGCTCCATATACTCTAGTATAGTGTTAAGACAGAGGTATGTGAGAAGTATATAAGTGTCTTTCTAAATAATCCATCAAAAAATTGAACTCTAGGATACAAAAGAAAGTAAGTATATGATGTCATACAAAACACGTTCTAATGGTAAATTGAGTATCTGGCCAAAAATGGGTTCAAAGTAGAAACATCACATAAAATATTAAAATATATAGAAGTACACTATATAGTACTAGAATATTATTTCTACCTTTATTCAATAAATATTTACTCAGCCCTACAATGTGACAGGCACTCTGTTACAATCTGTTCATTTTGGTCTCCAAAATTAAAGGAATTTTTCTGAAGGCTAAGGATCCTTTTTAGATCCATACTTCCTGCTGTAACATACTGGCTCCACAGTTCTTGGTATGTGAATGTTTATAATATGTTAATAAGTATAATACAGTATGCCTCATTAGAATATTCCCATGCAACATGATGTCTCTGCCTTTCAAATTCCTAATATAAACAATTTTAAAATAATTTCAATTCAATTTGTCAATTTTTCCGGGGGGCGGGGCGGATCTCTGCCTGGGCACTGGACTGAGCCTATGGCTGTTTTTACCAAAGTAATATGAAAAAATAATTTCTAAGTGGGTTTTAGTTCATTATATTTACTCCAGTTTCTTAATGTTATTTAACATCTAAATTTTCACAAGAATCTTTTATTGCAACTGAATGTGCAAATATTTGATCTTAAAAATTGACAAATTGAGCTCAAGCCTGTAATTCTAGCTACTCAGGAGGCTGAGATCTGAGGATCAAGGTTCAAAGTCAGCCCGGGCACAAAAGGACCTGAGACTCTTATCTCCAATTAACCTCTAGAAAATAGGAAGTGGGGCTTGGTTCAAGGATAGGGTGGTAGCCTTCAGCTGAAAAGCTCATGGACAGCACCCAGGCGGAGTTCAAGCCCTGTGACCAACAACAAAAAAAAAGAAATGAAAAGGAAAAAAGGAAAGAAGGAAGGAAGGGAGGGAGGGAGGGAGGGAGGGAGGGAGAGAGGGAGGGAGGGAGGGAGGGAGGGATGGACTTAAAAACTTCCTAAACTACATTTTCAACATATTGAAAACCACTTGAGTAATTATTATACAGGCTTCCATTTTGCTTTTCTGACTCCCTGTTTCAGCTGGCCTGCTTTCTCCTTGAAGAAAACCACCAGCCATGGCTGGGAGTTTGGCCTAGAGGTAGAGTGCTTACCCAGCATACACAAAGACCCAGGTTTGATTCCTTGGTACCACATACATAGAAAAAGCTAGAAATGGTGCTGTGGCTCAAGTGGTAGAGCTCTGGCCCTGAGAAAGCACAAGGACAGAGCTCAGGCCCTGAGTTCAAGCCCCAGGAATGGCAAAAAGAAAGAAAGAAAGAGAGAGAGAGAGAGAGAGAGAGAGAGAGAGAGAGAGAGAGGGAGGGAGGGAGGGAGGGAGGGAGGGAGGGAGGGAGGGAGGGAGGGAGGAAGGAAGGAAGGAAGGAAGGAAGGAAGGAAGGAAGGAAGGAAGGAAGGAAGGAAGGAAGGAAGGGAAGGAAGGAAAAAAAAAAAGAAAACCACCAGCACCAGCCAAGGCACTATACCAAAGCCTTGTTAAGTTACATACATGGCGCTGAAGTTCAATGCTACCATTGTTAATTTCATTTCCTATCTTCAAACTCAATTGTTCAATCATGTTATATATGTGGTCTTGAAGTGACCTAAAGAAAAAACATCAGGCAAAAAAAAAAAAAGATAAATGACTTGCTTAGAGTAACTATCAGCTAAGAGAAAGGGTTTTATTTTGTTAGACATAATAAAATTAGGTGTTGACAGTTTCCCAAGAATATCTGCAAATGACAATCAATCCAAGACAAGCATTGGTGGCTCATGCCAGTAATCCAAGCTACTCAGTAGGCTGAGATATGAGGACTGCAGTTCAAAACCAGTATGAGCAAGAAGGTCCACAAGTTTATTACCCCAATTTAAAAAAAAAAAAAAGGCTGGAAGTAGAGCTATGGTTCAAGTATTAGATCACCACCCTGTAGGAAAAAAAGCAAAGGAACAGGGCTCAGGCCCTGAGTTCAAGCCCAATACACACATCAGTGTATTTTATCAAAATAGCTTTCTTTCTAGGTAGGCTGTAAGTGGTTGAATATAGTTTTAACAACATATTTTACCTTTAGTACTAGCTCTCTACTATAGAACTCATTTACAATCTCTAGTAAGTCAATAGCGCCTTCTCATGTAATAGTAAATATTAACTCCTTTTGATGACTGGCTTCCAGCATCCACTCTTCAATGAAATTGGTTTAGTATATGCACAAAGACGCAGGTTCGATTCCTCAGTACCACATACATAGTAAAAAGCTGGAAGTGGTGCTGAGGCTCAAGTGGTAGAGTTCTAGCCTTGAGAAAGTCCAAGGACAGTGCTCAGGCCCTGAGCCCAAGCCCAGGATGGGAAAAAAAAAAAATCAGTAATTCTCTGTAAACCAACAGCAAACAAGATGACAGTGGAATCAGAAAAACAGCTCCATTCACAGTAACTGAAAAATAAAATAAAATACCTAGGAATAATCTAACCAAGGGTGTAAAGGACCTCTATAATGAAAACAATAAAACAAGGAAGAAAGAAAGCCTAGTGATAGAGTGCTCACCTAGCATGCACAAAGACTGGGCTCAATTTCTCAGTATTACATATTCAGAAAAACCTGGAAGTGGTGCTGTGGGGCTCAAGTGGCAGAGTGCTAGCCTTGAGCAAAAAGTGTCCAAGAACAGTGCCCATGCCCTGAATTCAAGCCCCAGCACTGGCAAAAAAAAAAGAGAAAAAAGAAAGAAAAGAAAAGAAATACAAAGGCCCTGAACAAGCAAAAAGTGTTCTGGGAAACAGGGGGAAATTGGGTTATCACAACGTAGGAATGCTGGTTATCAAAAGTCTTGTATCACAATACCAAATTTCAATTTATTATAAATCCATAACTACAAAAACAGTTTGATGCTGACACAAAAACAGACTTAAGGCCAATGAAACACTTTGAACTGGTATTGGCACAGGAGAAGGTTAGGGGTCCAATTGCAGTCTTCTGCATGTGAAGATTCAGTTTTCCCAATACCATTTTTGAAGAGATTGACGTGTATTTTTAGTTTTAGGTAAAACATCAGATGGCTGTAGGTTTATGGATTCATTTCTGGGTCTTCCAATCAGTTTCGCTGGTTTTCAAGTTTGTTTTTGTGCCAGTACTATGCTGTTTGGGTTACTGTGGATCTGTCATAAAGTTTGAAGTCTCAAACTGTGAAACTTCTAGCACACTTTTTCTTTTTTTCCCAGGATTGCTTTGACTATTTTACTATGTGATTCCATACTAATTTCTGGATTGAGTTCCTTATCTCTCTGAAGAATGACATCAGGATTTTTTTAGCAGTATCCTCTTTCAGGATATTAGATTTGTCAACCCATGAATATGAGAGGTCTTCCACCTCCTGATGCCTTCTATTTCTTTCTTCAGTGTTGTTGTTGTTATTTATTTGTTTTGTGGGTCATGGGGCTTGACCACTGGGCCTGGGCGCTGTCCCTGGTCTCTTCAGCTCAAGGCTACTGCCCTAATCCTTTAGCTTCAGCCCCACTTCCCATTTTCTAGTGGTTAATTGGAGATAAAGTCTCACAGGCTTTGTAGTGCCAGGGCTGGCTTTGAACAAAGATCCTCAGATCTCAGCCTCCTGAATAGCTTGGATTATAGACAGACTTGAGCTACTGTACCCGGCTCTTCAGTGTTTTATAGGTCTCATTGTAGAGGTCCTTCACCTCCTTGATTAGGTTTATCCCTGTCTTATTTTGAGGATATTGCAAGCAGAATTATTCTATTTTCACTCTCTTATCTTCTTTATTCTTATTCTAAAAAGACCCCTAATTTTTGTGGGTTGATTTTTATATCCTGCTACTTTGCCAAAAGTATTCATCACCTCTCAGGGTTTGGTAGTTAAGTCTTTAGGTGTCCCTATGAACATAATAAAAATCACTGAATTGTATACTTTATAATGTTGAATTATATAGTAAGCTAAGTATATTGCAACAAAACTCTTACAAACATTCTTTCAAAAGGAAAGAGTTATGGAAACTTACAAGCCAGAATCCAAAGTCATGTATTGTGGAACATTACCAATAAAGTTTAACAATGCATCCAACTGAGAATTCATTTCATTCATTTTTTCACTTATTTCCTGCCAGTCTGCAAGAAGTGTATGTGAAGAGTCTATAGTTTCCAACTTGTAAATACAGACATCAAGAGAATTAATCAAATTTGGAAGAAGTTTAGAAATACCTAGGAAGGTATTAAATATTAATTAATACAATTATAATCAAATATTAATTATTAAACATTTTAATATAAGACTTTAATGGAAATATATCTATATATACTCACAGCTACAGTTTTAACCCATTAACTCACTTTATTTTATTTAAATAAAATGAGATTATATTCTAAATGTATTTTCTCAGCTTACAATCAAATGCACTAAATCCAAAAACTATCATTTAGTTTTCCAGAACATGAATCAATTTAATAAATTACTATGTTAAGAGAACAATGAAGATCACCAGCTTTGTCATGGAATGACTAACAACCGGAATTTTAAAATCAATATTGTTTTCAAGCCATTTTTAGTTTAGTAGTTTTCAGTCCTGAATAAAGTTTGAGTTTGGATCCTAATGTTGATCCAGCGGACTTATTCACTGAAATATTACAGAGGAAATATGTCATTTTTAACTTCATTTTCAAATTAAAAATGAAAATTCTTTCCCCCTTCAGAGCTAAATGGAGAGAAATAATTTTAATGCCAATTGCTTTTCTTGTCCTCGGTGAAAACATTTTCACTTGGGCCAGAAGTGTGGCCTAATGATAAGAGTGCTTGCCTAGCACACATGAAGCCCTGGGTTCCATTCCTCGGTACCACATACACAGAAAAAACTGGAAGTGGTGTTGTGGCTCAAGTGGTAAAGCACTTGCCTTGAGAAAGCCCCAAGACAGTGCCTAGGCATTGAGTTCAAGCCCTTGGACTGGCAAAAAGAAAAAAGGAAAAGAAAAAAATATTTTCACTGAATTTATTAGTAAACTTTGATTGGCAAATAAGATTATTTAAAATGACCTGCTGATTACACCAACTTTTAGCATTTTGAATTCTTCATTACTCTAACTCATTTGCTAACTCATTTTTTCACTGTTCACTATGTACTGTTGTGGGCAAGTATTGTCATTGTGTTTAAAACTATCATTGTTGAAAATTATGATGGTGTTTTCTCACATAGTTTTATGTTGAACAACAATGCCAGTCAATGGATCAGGGTTATCTGCAACTTTTTATTAGGAAGAATACATGACAGTGGACAAAAATGCTTTGATGGGGGGCTGGGAGTTTGGCCTGGTGGTAGAGTGCTTGCCTGGAGTGTACAAAGACCTGGGTTCAATTCCTTGGTACCACTTACATAGAAAGCTGGCATGGTGCTGTGGCTCAAGTGGAAGAACTCTAGCCTTGAGGAAAAAGCCCAAAGGCAGCGCTCAGTCCCTGAGTTTAATCCCCAGGACTGGCAAAAAAAAAAAAAATGCTTTGATGGATTTCTAGTGCCTCAAGTGTCTGTGAAGACAGGGTTTTAATATCTTTCATGGCAAGTTGGGATATTAGGACATTGTTTGTCCAGGGATAGAAGAAATTGTAGTTTAAAATGTGTGAAGGATTAGAAGTCCTTGTAAATAAATCAGGTTTCATTGGACCCCTTAAGCCCTGAAGGAAAAAAAACTAGTCTAGGGGCTTGAACTCAGGGCCTGAACATTATCCTTGGAATTTCTCAAGGCTAGAGCTCTATCACTTGAGCCACAGTACCATTTCCCGCATTTTCTATGTATGTGGTACCAAGGAATGGAACCTGGTCTTCATGCATGCTAGAGAAGCATTCTACCACTAGGCAACCCTCCCAGTACCTTACTATTGGTTTTAAATAAGTAGTTTTGTTATTGTATTTAGTGTGTTCTTAAAGGCTATTTATTTTTTTATTTTTGTTAGGAATAATTGTTACCAAAAAAATTTTTAACCAAAAAGTTTAGCATCCTTTTTCTTAAAATTTATTCTTTTAGTACTATGATGAAATATATTGTGATTGACTTCCTAATGCTACATTACATTGGTTTTGTTTATACTTTTTACCCTTACAATCATAAATGAGAAATTGCCTCTGAATTTATTTGTACTGTATATTGTGTTTTGATATTATATTGGGTTCTTACAGAAAACTTACCTACTTCTACATAATCATATCACTGTTTTCCACATATTAGTAATCACATGAGTCTACTGCAAATCTTAAAAACATGTAACCCTCATGGGCCAGGAGTTTGGCCTAGTGGTAGAGTGCTTGCCTAGCATGCACGAAGACCCAGGTTCAATTCCTCAGTACCACATACACAGAAAAAAGCTGGAAGTGGTGCTGAGGCTCAAGTGGTAGAGTTCTAGCCTTGAGAAAGTCCAAGGACAGTGCTCAGACCCTGCACTCAACCCCAGGACTGGCAAAAAAAAGAAAAATGTAACCCCTTGTCTCCATGGGTGAGATATTCTTTTGCAACTATACATTCTTTTTCACTCGTGCTATGTAATAAACTCATACACTTGTTATTTTTATTTATATTTTAGGTATTAATTGCACTCAAAATAATCATTGCCACAATGTTTTAGCATGGCAAGAAGTCTAGTGTTGTTTTCTCTTACCATTGTCTCCATTTATTCTTATTTCATATTCTTTGTAGAGTTGTTGTATGCATTTCATCAGTTCCTCCATGTACTGCAGCTCTGGTGGCATCGTCCCCTCCATATTTTTATGGCGACTAAAAATCGCAAATGCAATATCTGCCCAGTTTTCATGTAAGTGCTTAAGAATCTTCAGAGTATCATACCTGGACAGTAGAGTATCCCCAGAAATCTTTCCTGCTTCCTCACTCAGTATCTAGGAAGGTAAAAGGGAAGGGAGACACACATTATCCTCCAAAGGACCTTATTCCCAGTGACCACAATTATTTGAAAGCTGCATAATCTACTGTTCAATTATTACTGTTCAAACGTTTTTTTTTTTTTTTTTTTTTTTAGAGCTGAGGACCGAACTCAGGGCCTTGCAACTTGCCAGGCAAGTGCTCTTTTTTTTTTCTTTTTTTTATTGTAATTAATAAAAGGGTTACATGATATTTGCCAGATAGAAGGTGCATTAATTCACATACATTAATACCCTTTCACATGTCTTGGTACCCATTACCCTCCCCCCCACCCGGCAAGTGCTCTTCTACTGAGCTTAATCCCCAACCCTTCAAACACTTTTAATTGTAAAAAGTTGATGTTACAGGGACCCCATCTCAATTTATTACTCTACCAGTTTTTTTAATTTATAGCTAAATGAATAATTTAAAAGTTCCTTCCTAGGCCCTGGAGTTTGGCCTAGTGGTAGAGTGCTTGCCTAGCATGCACAAAGACCCAGGTTCGATTCCTCAGTGCCACTTACATAGAAAAGTCAGAAATGGTGCTCTGCTCAAGTGGTAGAGCGCTAGCCTTGAGAAAAGCCCATGAACAGTGCTCAGGCCCTGAGTTCAAGTCCCAGCACTGGTAAAAAAAAAAAAAAAGGAGGGTGGACAAACGCACAATTCTACTTTGGTAAAGTGGCTAGGGCAGTCAAATTTATAGACAGGAAATAGAATGACAGTTACTAGGACTAGAGGGAAGGCAAAAATGGAGAATTAGTGTTCAATGAGCACGGAATTTTACTCTCAGAGGCTGTGGAACTCTGGAGGAGGGTGGTGGTGATGTTGAACAATGATATGAATATACTAATGCCATTGAATTATATGTTTTTTTTTTCTCGGTCGTGGAACTTGAACTCTGGGCCTGGGCGTTGTCCTGGAGCTCTTAAGCTCAAGGCTACCTCCCTATCTCTTGGCCTGGGTGTTGTTCCTGAGCTCTCAGCTCAAGGCTGCCCTCCTACCCCTTGAGTCACAGACTTTTTAATGCCTGGGCTGGCTTTGAACCGCAATCCTCATATCTCAGCCTCCTGAGTAGGTGGGATTACAGGCGTGAGCAAGTGTGCCCGGCTTTGAACTGTATACTTAAAAAGGACTAAAATGGTAAGTTTTATGTTAGGCATTTGCCATAATTGAAGAAATGTTATTTCATTTCAAAGTCCAATTGATTCTGAAGGCAAAAGCCAGGTGCTGAAGAGGCACGGGCATTATTCCTGGCAATCAGATGTACAAATGAAAACTGCACTCATTACTTGTTTTTGCATTTTTTGTTTGTGGCAGCCTAACTTTTTTGATCTCCCAAATTGGCATTTTGAAAGCCTCTAAGGTGTTGCTATTTTCTTTGTCTTTAATAAAGCTTTCAAGGTAATTCTGAAAGAATGATATGTGACTCTAGGTTGGGACTGCCATATTTATAACAGACCAGGAGCTGGTGGTTCAAGCCATAATCCTAGCTACAAGGAGTCTGAGATTTGAGGATCAACGTTAAAGCCAGTCTGGGCAGAAAAAACACAAGAGATTCTTAACTCCTATTGGCAAGCAAAAAACCAGAAATGAAGATGTGTCTCAAGTGGCAGAGTGCCAGTCTTGAGCAGAAAAGCTAAATGGAAGTATAGAGGCTCTAAGTTCAAACAAACAAAGGAACAAACAACTAAACAAAAAAATACTAGCACTCTGATTACCAACTTGTGTATTAAATAGTCTTACCCTGTGCCAACCCTTGAACTCTGAAGGAAGTAAAGTATGTACATCTCCCTTCAAATGGAGCAAGATACTTTTTCTACTAAAACAGGGAAAAAAGCAAGAGAAAGGGCTCAGAACAATAGGTAAACAAAAGAAAATGATAAACTTACATTATATAACAAGATTTGTTTCCCTTCAGTGATTTTCAAGTGTCTTCTTGGGTCCAGCCCTCTACCCACAAGTATTTATGTTTCAATTTACAATACATTCAGATTCTAATCAACGAAGTTCCAGGGCCAGAAACCATGATTCATCAAATCTGTTTAAAAGGTGGGCTTTCTAGCTACTCAGGAAACTGAGATCTGAGGATCAAGGTTCAAAGCCAGCTGGGGCAGGAATGTCCTTGAGACTTTCATCTCCAATTAACTACCAAAATGCCAAAAGTGGAACTGTGTTTCAAGTGGTAGAGAGCCAAGCTTGAGTGAAGAAGTTAAGGGGCAGTGTCCAGGCCCTGAGTTCAAGCCCCAGTACCTTTGACATACAAACACACAAAAAGGCAATGTTAGATTAATTACAATGTGAGAGAGAGGAGACAGGAAGGGAGGGAGGAAAAGAAATGAGAGTTGACTTAGTTGTCAGACATGATACGGTGTAATCAGAAAAACAATATTCTTGGAGACACACGTATTCTCCTTGAAGAATGGCTGCCATTTGAGAACTCCATCTTTTACAATTTGTGCCTTCTCCCTCATGGACTCTTCAGTGTGTTCCACTTCTAATTTAAATTTATCCATTAAGAGTCTCCATTTCTCTGTCAACTTCTCTAACATTGTGTGGTCTGCAGTATCCTAAAATACATATCATCAACTTATTCTTTTATTCACATAACCAATATTTATGAATATATACTAAATTTTACTAATATTACAGGACTAAAGAAATCAGTAAGGAATGGATCAAAAACTTCTTGAAATGCAAGCCAGACATGGTGGCTCATGCCTGTAATCCAAGTTCAATTTCTCAGTACCACATACACAGAAAAAGCCAGAAGTGGAGCTGTGGCTCAAGTAATAGAGTGCTAGCCTTGAGGAAAGCCCAAGGACAGTGCTCAGGTCCTGAGTTCATGCCCCAAGACTTACAAAAAATAAAAATAAAATAAAAATCTAGGGCTGGAGGCTGGGCACCAGTGGCTTACACTTGTAATCCTAGCTACTCAGGAGGCTGAGATCTGAGGCTTCAAAAGCCAGCCCAGGCACAAAGGTCTGTGAGACTCTTATTCCAATTAACCACCAAAAATTGGAAGTGGCATTGTGACTCAAGTGGTGAGTGCTAGCCTTCAGCTAAAGAGCTCAGGGATAGCACCCAGGCCCCAGAGTTCAAGCCCCATGATTAAAAAAAGAAATCTAGGGCTAGGAAGGTGGCTTAGTGGTAGAGTGCCTGACTAGCATGGCCCCTCCTGGTTCAATTCTTCAGTACCTCATAAACAGAAAAATCTGGAAGTGACACTGTGGCTCAAGTAGTAGAGTGCTAGTCTTGAGCAAAAGAAGCTCAGGGACAGTGCCTAAGCCCTGAGTTCAAGCCCTAGGTCTGGAAAAAAAAATCTAAAGCTGGGCACTGGTGGCTCATGCCTGTAATACTAACTACTCAGGAGGCTAAGATCTGAGGATCATAGTTTAAAGCCAGCCTGGGTAGAAAAATGCAGAAGTTTTCTTTAGGTACAAGACCAGAACTCGAACTCAATTCCTGATGCATTCACTCATTAGCTAGTGATTTACCAACTAAGCCATGCCTCCAACCCCTCTATGGCACTCATCTCCAGTTGACCATCAAAAGGTCAGAAGTTAGCAGTGTGCCTCAAGTGGTGGATCAACACCTTTGTACAAAAAAAAAAAAAAAAAAAAAGCCAAACAACACTGCAAGACCCCGAGTCCAAGTCCCCTCATACTGGCACCAGAAAAAATCAAATAAAAACAAAATTTAAGTATATAAATTTAGCAAATTCTATGGTCTCCACTCTCAAAATCTGCAGTCTTTTTTCCATAACTAAAGTGAGTTAAACTTTACCTTGGTTGAGAGCATGATGATGAAATATCTAACATACTTATTCCAGGCTTTTTCATTGAGGTAGAGTCGTTTAGCCATTATGACTCTATTTCTTATGATTACCTACAAAAACAATGTGATATAATCAGAACCATATAGGATTAATAAACCACTAAATTAACATATCCATCTCTTCTTTTTTATCTATTTTTTTTTTCTTTTTGGTCATGGGGCTTGAACGCTGGGTCTGGGCGCTAGTCCTGAGCTCTTCAGCTCAAAGCTAGCATTCTACCACATTGAGCCACAGTGTTACCTCCAATTTTCTGGTGGTTAATTGGAGATAATAGTCTCACAGACTTTAGCGCCAGGGCTGGCTATGAACCACAAGGCTCAGATCTCAGCCTTCTGAGTAGCTGAGTCACCAGCACGTGGTTGTCCATTGCTTTTTGAATCTCTATCCCATACAAAATTTGCTGTTTAAACCAATGACTGCTATGAATCACAATAGCTAAAATTGTTAAACTTGAACTAAAATATAGTATATAGCAGAAAGTCTTAAATAAATTGATCTTAAGACTACTTTATACTTAAGACTCCTTCACTTAAAAAAACACTGGAATTCAAAGTGCTCTTATCTATCTAATAATTTTTTATTTAATTTTTGTACAAGAACAAGGGCTTGAACCTAGAGCCTTGCTCTGTTGCTTGGTTCTTTTGCTCAAAGTGGTACTCTAACAACTTGAGGTACATCTCCATTTCTGGCCTTTTGCTGAGTAATTGGAAATAAGAATCTTACTGACTTTTCTGCCATGAGCAACCCAGTGCACAGATTAAAGTGTTTTTATTTACATGGCTTGTATCTATTGATATTTGTTTCACTTGAATTAAGCTACAATTACTTCAAACATATATAAGCTTAAATATAATATTAATAAGTATATTACCTATTAACAGAAATAGCACTTCTCTGAAAAATTATCTTTCCAAAAGTATGAATAAATAAATTTGCTTTTTTATTTTTGTATTCATTTTTTTTTTCTGTTGGGGGATTGAACTCAGGACCTAGGTACTATACTTGAGCTTTTTGAACAAGGCTAGTACCCTACCATTTGTGCACAGTGCTACTTCCTGCTTTTTCAGAATAAATTATTCTGATAAAGAGTCTCACAGACTTTCCTGCCTGGGCTAGCATTGAACCACAATCCCCAGATCTCAGCCACCTGGGTAGTTAGTATTATAGACATGAATCACTAGTGCCTGGCTCATTTTGCATTTTTTTTTTTTTGGCAATTCTGGGCATTGAAATCAGGACCTGGGTATTGTCTCGGGCTTTCTCAAGGCTAGAGTTCTACCACTTGAGCCACAACACCATTTCTGGCTTTTTTCTCTGTATGTGGTGCCGAGGAATCAAACCTAGGTCTTCATGCATGCTAGGCAAGCACTCTACCACTAGGCTAAACTCCTGGCCCCTCACTTTGCATTTTTTTATTAATGTTTATCTTAAAAGAATAGATTCTCAGGGGCCGGGAGTTTGGCCTAGTGGTAGAGTGCTTGCCTAGCATGCACAAAGGCCCTGGTTAGATTCCTTGGTACCACATACATAGAAAAAGCTGGAAGTGGTGCTGTGGCTCAAGTGGTAGATCTCTAGCCTTGAGAAAAGTCCAAGGACAGCGCTCATGCCCTGAGTTCAAGCCCCACAACTGGCAAATAAATAAATAAATAAATTCTCATATTTTATTCTGCACTATAATCTCATTTAATTGTCAATGGCCTGATAGTAAATTAGCTGTCATTTCAATGCAAATGTCCTTATATTTTCTTTTCTTTTTTTCTTTTTTTTGTGGGTCATGGGGCTTGAACTTGGCCTGGCTGCTGTCCCTGAGCTTATCAGCTCAAGGCTACTGCCCTATCCTTGAGCCAAGTGCCACTTCCTTTCTGGATATTAATTGGAGATAAGAGTCTTAGGTCCTTTTGTACCCCAGCTGGCTTTGAATCTTGATCCTCAGATCTCAGCCTCCTGAGTAGCTAGGATTACAGGTGTGAGCCACCGCGCCCAGTTTGGCCTTGTACTTTCTATATAAGCTTCTACTTCACCAGTTTCCTCCTATAAGTGGATTTTCTGAATCTTGTCCATTTGTCCCAAAGACAGTACAGAAAAGTAGTCAGGAGTTCAGAATTTAGTTAAGCATCAGGGCTTACTCCTATAATCCTAACTGCTCAGGAGACTGAGATCTGAGGATCATGATTTGAAGCTGGCCCTGACCAATTAGTGTCTACAAGACACTAATTAAGCAGCAAAAAGCCAGAAGAAAAGCTGTGGCTCCAGTGGTAGAGTACTAGTTTTGAATGAAAAAAATAAAAACAAAAAAAACCTAAGGGACAATTCCCAGGTCCTGAGTTCAAGCCCCAGTACTGGCGCCAAAAAGTTAATAATAATTCTTTGTTCATACTTTATAGATCAGGTATAAAGGAGAGAGATAGAGAGATAAAACTCTACCGTGCAATATCTAGATATCAAGGGCTGAAAATGTTTAACTTGCCATTGCAAGGTTTACTAAAGGTCTACCTCACCAACAAATACATATACACCTTCTTTCTCCTTTTGGTTTCATGTAAATTATTAAAAATTATAAAATAAAACTTTAACCAATAATGAAGTTTGAACTGAGGAATCAGATGAACAAACCTTTAGGGCCAAATCATATGTGGCTGAGCTCCAAATATCTCTTTCATCCATTAGCTGTTTAATGTCATTCTCCATCCTTCCTCTTTGTAATGAATACAAATCATGATATTCTTCAACAATTCTAAAAGAAAAATCAAGAAATAACTATATGAACATGTCTTAAGAGAACTTTGTTATAACCTGAGCAAATACCAGGGGACTGACGTATCTATTTGCATCCTATTTAATCACAATGGAATTAAACTAGAGCTCAACAACAAAAGATAATGCAGAAAACACTCAAAAACATGGAATGTGAATCACACATTGCTGAACAACAAATGGGTAACTGAAAAAATAAAGGAGGAAATCAGAAAGTTCATACAATTCAATGAAAATGAAAACATAAGCTGGGTGCGGTGGTTCATGCCTATAAGCCTTGCTACTCAGGAGGCTGAGATCTGAGGATTAACGTTCAAAGCCAGCCAGGGCACAAAAGACCTTGATACTCTTTATCTTCCATTAATCACTAGTAGGAAAGTGGGGGTATGGCTCAAGGGTAGGACAGTAGCCTTGAGCTGAAGACCTCAAGGACAGCACCCTGGCCCAGAATTCAAGCTCCATGACCCACCAAAAAGAAAGAAAGAAAGAAAGAAAGAAAGAAAGAAAGAAAGAAAGAAAGAAAGAAAGAAAGAAAGAAAGAAAGAAAGAAAGAAAGAAAGAAAGAAAGAAACAGAAAAGAAAAAAGAAAAAGAAAACAGATGTACCTCTGATTATATAAAATAATACTTATTGCTGGAGACACGTGACGTGTCAGGCACTGATGCTGCCTGAAACATTATGGTGCTGCAGGGTCAGAGGGTACTGACCAAGCTTAGGCTGTGAGGCCTGGGAGTGCTACAGGTGGAAGGTCTATATCACTTTCTGTGAGTGCTTTAGGACTCTTTGGAAGTGGAGACAGTCATGAGAAGGAGAAGCTTTCCCTTCAGCATATTGCTGAACTCATTCGTGCCAGGCCCTGCCAGAGATTGTGGCCATGGTTGGAGCTGGCACTAGCACACCCAATGGCATTCCAGACTTCAGATCTCCTGGGAGCAGCCTTTATAGCAGCCTCCTGCAATACAACATCCCATACCCTGAGGCCATTTTCTAACTTGAATTTTTCTTTCACAACCCCAAGCCCTTTTTTACTTTGGCCAAGGAGCTGTACCCTGGCAACTATAGGCCCAATGTTACTACTTCCTCCGACTGCTTCATGACAAGGGTCTGCTTCTGCGGCTCTATACACAAAACATGGATGGGCTTGAGAGAGTATCTGGCATCCCTGCTGGAAAGCTAGGTGAAAATCATGGAACTTTTGCCTCAGCCACCTGCATAGTCTGTCCAAGGTCCTTCCGAAGGGAGGACTGCTGGGCTGAAGTGATAGCAAATAGGGTGCCCTGTTGCCCTGTCTGCACTGGTGTTATGAAGCCTGACATTGTGTACTTTGGGGAACTGATGCCCCAGAGATTCTTGCTACATGTGGCTGATTTCCCCATGGTAGATCTGCTGCTCAACCTTGGTACCTCCCTGGAGGTAGAACCTTTTGCTAGTTTATCTGAGGCTATAGGGAGCTCAGTGCTCTGATTGCTTATCAACAGAGAATTGGTGGGGCCCTTTGCTCAGCATCCTCACAGCAGGGATGTTGCCCAGTTGGGAGATGTGGTTCACAGTGTGGAAAAAGCTAGTGGACCTTCTTGGGTGGACAGAAGAACTTTAGGACCTTGATCAGTGGTAAACTAGAAAGGTACAGACCACTGAACTCTGGGGTTTGACCACCAGATTGGACTTTTGAGAACCTTTTCCTAACTTGAATCCAGTTTCTGTACATAGACTTACGGATCTTGGGACTGGCTAACTGGGAACTTGACTATATTTCCTAGCACCACAGGGATTTGTGTTATGATGGGGTGATCTCACAGGCTTTTCTTAAGAATTACCACTCAAGGTTACTTCTATAAAATGTTATATTTTTGTTCATGTTAGCATCAGCAGAGTTCGTAAAATCCTTTGGAACAAGGCATTCCATTTTGCCACCCCATTCTGCCAGTCTTGCTAGGGTGTCTTGTTTACAAAGAGAAGAGCTTATGTTTTGTAAAATACTTTGTCTTCAAAAAATAATAGTATTTATTGAAATGGACTCCAGGAAATGGAAACAAAGTTTTTTCATTTTTTGCCGGTCCTGGGGCTTGAACTCAGGGCCTATGGCTTTCTCAAGGCTAGCGTTCTGCCACTTGAGCCACAGCAATACTTCCAGCTTTTTCTGTGTATATGGTACCAAGGAATTGAACCCAGGTTTTCATGCATGCTAGGCAAGCACTCTACCATTATGCCATACTCCCAGTCCACAAAGTTTCTTCTTTATTGTTCTTTTTATTTGATTTTATTTTTGTCTTGTTTGTTCATTTATATATCTTTGGGGGTAGTTTAGGGGAGTACAGAAGTGGAAGAACAAAGGGTGAACAGATGCAGCAGTGATATTCACTAGACACCATGTTGAAAACTAACTATACAACTTTTGGCTAGGAATGGGAGGGAAAACCTGGGAAAGAGCAAAGGGAGAAAATATACTCATTACCTATCATGTAACTATAACTCCTATAACTCCTCTGTATATCACCTTTATAATAACAATTCAAAAATTAAAAAAATAAACTCATCATAAGGCAATTATGGTATAATTGCTAGATATGTACAGCACACCACGAAGTAGAAGAAAAATATTTGTAAATCTTACAAAAAGTCATAACAAAATGTCCAGTATAATAGTCCTTGCTCTAAATACTTTATATTTTATTTATTTATTTATTTATTTTTGCCAGTCCTAGAGCTTGAACTCAGGGCCTGAGCATTGTCCTTGGGCTTTCTCAAGACTAGAGCTCTACCACTTGAGCCACAGCACCACTTCTGGCTTTTTTCTATGTATTTAGTACCAAGGAATTGAACCCAGCCTTTGTGCATACTAGGCAAGCACTCTACCACTAGGCCTTTCCCACTCCCTTCCACTTTGGTCAGTCCCCATCCCTGAGCTTTTGTGCTCAAGGCTAGTGCTCTACCACTCTGAGCCACAGCTCCACTTCTGGTTTTCTGGTGGTTAACTGGAGACAAGAATCTCATAGACTTTCCTGCCAGGGATGGCTCTGAACTAGATCCTCAGATCTCAGCCTCCTGAGTTGCTAGAATTACAGGTGTACATTATCAGCACCTAGCTTCATTTTATTCTTTATCACAAAACGTTTCAGAGAAATATGTTCTAATGGTATAATAACACTATATTTGATTTAAAAATATGGAATAACAATACCACTGCAGTTTTGTTAGGTTTCTTGCAAACACACATTTTCATTTGTTGCCGGCACAGTGCTCATGCCTGTAATCCTAGCCACTCAGGAGCTGGGATATGAGGATCAAGGTTCAAAGCCAGCCTAGGCACAAAAAGACCTGAGACTCTTATCTCCAATTAAACTGTAGAAAACAGAAAGTGAGGCTTGGCTGGAGGGTAGGGCAGTAGCCTTGAGCTGAAGAGCTCAGGGACAACTCCCAGGCCGAGTCCAAGCCCCATGACCAACCAAAGAAAAAAAAGAAAAAACAAAATGAAACATTCAAATTTTTTGTTTTTGGTTCTTAGTGCCAGTATTGGGACTTGAACTCAGGGTTTTTTGCTCAAGGATGGTGCCACTTGAACCACACCTCCATGTTTGGCTTTTCGTTGCTTAATTGGAGAAAAAAATCTCAAGTTTTCTGCCTGGGCTGGGTTTGAACCCCAATTCTCAAATCTCTGCCTCCTGAATCACAAGGATTAAAGGCATGAATTACTAGGATTAAAGCACCCATTTGATTTAGGATTCCTTACTCAAGGCATAAATCCCAGTTAATGTGAGCCACCACATTTTTAAATATATATAATTAGTGCAAGATTAAAAGAAACTCCCTTCTAGCCACCTAAAAGCCTAAATTAACACTTGTTTGTGTTTCTTTATGTCTACCAAAAAGTGTGTTTTTTCTTACATGGAAGATCCTCTCAGAATTAAAAGAAAGAAGTTGCAAAGTGACAAGTAGTATTGCATAAATCTTTGAACATCCTTGAAGAATATTATCATTGGTGCAAGAATTAAAGGTCTTCTACTCAGACTAGTCCATGTGTTCAAAATAAATGAGAAGAAATCCACATAGTGAATACAAGTATACAAATTCAATTATTTGAATCTATTTGTATGAAAATTAGATAACAATTTAAAAATGATCCCAATTTATGACAACACAAATTTAAAAATTCAGAAACAACTTCAATGCCCTCAATAAAAGACAGACTAAACAGGCAAAATCTAATTTTTTATGTTATAAAATGACCTTAAAAACGGGGCCAGGAGTTTGGTCTAGTCGTAGAGAGCTTGCCTAGCAGGCACGAAGACCCGGGTTCATTTCCTCAGTACCACATACATAGAAAAAAAGCCATAAGTGGTGTTGTGGCTCAAGAGTTAGATCTCTAGCCTTGAAAAAACCCAAGGACAATGCTCAGTCCCTGAGCCCAAGCCTAGGACTGGCATAAAAAACAACAACAACAACAAAAAAAACCCTGCTAGGCAGTATTGGCTCACACCTATAATCCAAGCTACTCAGGAGGCTGAAATCTGAGGACCATGATTCAAAGCCATCTTGGGAATGTAAGTTTATGAGACTCTTATCTCCAATTAAATACCAAAAAAGATAAAAGTGGAGCTGAGACTCAAAAGGGAGAGCTCCAGTCTTGAGCAAAGAAAGCTCAGGAATGGCACCCTGCCACTAAGACAAGGACACAGACACAGATCGACGGGGACACATACACACACACACCATAAAATGACCAAAAAATCTAAAATGAAATATTCACTTTGATTTCACTTTTATAAATAATCCATGAGAAAAAAAGAACAAAATATACAAAAATATTAATAGCAGTTAATACTAGAAGAAAGAGCATGGGTATTCTTTATTTTCTATTTTAAATGTTTCCATATTTCCTAAAGTTTCAATTCATTTATTATAAGAAAAAATTTCAAGAGATTACAAAAAAGGCCCATTCCAATTTAGGACAAACAATTTCATAAAATGTATTTCTTTTTGCCTTTCTTTCTTTTCCTCTTTGGCTTAAAAAAAAGTGCTTTTGTTTATTTATTTTTCCAGTTTTGAGTCTTGAACACAGAGCCTGGACACTATCTCTGGGCTTCTTTTGCTCATGGCTATTACTCTACCACTTGAGCCACAGCACTAGGTCCAGTTTTTTCTGACTAGTTTACCAGAGCTAAGAATCTTGGGGCCTTTCCAGCCTGGGCTAGCTTCAACCCAGGATCCTCAGATCTCTACCTCCTGAGTAATTAAGATTATAAGTATGAGACACTGTCATCCAGATAAGAAAAAAAATGTTTTAATATTTCTTGTAGAGAATAATGAGGCCAATCTCTGGAACCAAAAAAAAAAAAAAGGGTTAAGTGGTTGGAATGCCCACTTATCAGTACTGAAAAGGCTGAGAATTGGACCCTAGAAAGGTCAAACAGACAAGGTCAGACAAATATATAACTGTACCCCAAAATATTTAAGTTAGAGCTGTTTAGATCCCATAAAGTTTAGACTGGGAATAAGATGAATGTTTGTGTTACAGTTAAATGTTTACTGATCCCCACTGCTCACCAATGATAAGGGAGTCAATTATTGCTATATATATAAACTATCTCATGTTAACGACTGTAAACACAAGATGGATTATACTCTGTTTTCTGCACATGTCTGTAGTTATCTCCCCTGTACTAAACTAAATAATAAAGCTTGCTTATGGAAACTTGGGGTTCCAAAGTTGATAAACGCTAGACCCCTGGTCCCCCACTTTTCCTTTTTTCGGGATTGAACTCTATGCCTGGTTGCTGTCCCTGAGTTTCTTTTGCTCAAGGCTAGAACTCCATCACTTGAGCCACAGCACATTTCTAGACTTTTCTGTTTATGTAACACTGAGGAATTGAACCCAGAGCTTCATGCATGCTAGGCAATCACTCTACCACTAAGCTACTTTCCCAGCCTTGTCCCCTACTTTTCTTTTTTCTTCTTTTTTTCGGTTGGTCCTGGAACTTGAATTCAGGGCCAGGGTACTATCCCTGAGCATTTGTTCAGGGTTAATGCTCTACCACTTTAAGTGACAGAGCCACTTCTGGTTTTCTGGTAGTGAATTAGAGATAACAGTCTCACAGACTTTCGTGCCCAGGCTAGCTTTGAACCACAATCCTCAGATCTCAGCTTCCTGAGTAGCTAGGATTATAGGCATTAGCCTCTGGCACTCGGCTGGTCCCCTGCTTTTCTATTCTCTGTCTTCTCATTTCTTTGGCTCCAATATCCTCTCATGTTGTCCCAGGTTGCAGGTAGCAAAACTGCTCAATAACACAAAAGGCGTTCTTGTTTAGTTAGTTACCTACGTAGGTAGGTACCAATCCTGGACCCTGCCCCTGAGCTTTTTTGCTCAAGGGTAGTGTTCTACCACTAAAGCCACTCTTCACTTCCAGCTTTTTTGTGTGTGTGATTTTATTGATTACTTCATTGTAGATAAGAGTCTCATGGACTTTCTTGGCTGAGCTGACTTCAAATTGTGATCTTTAAATCTTAGCTTTCTGAATAGTTACAATTACTGGTATGAGTTACTAGGCACCCAAATGGTTTATTTTATTTTTAAATTCCAAGTCTGCTTAGTATTCCCTCTATAACAGGCATTGTTTAAGAAAACAAAACAGGGCTAAGGTTTATAGCTCAAGTGGGTAATAATAACACATGCCTAGCAGGTCCTGAGTTCAACCTCAGTATGGTCCAATAAATCTTTACTCTTTTATGTGGAGAGACAACAAACACTTAGAAAAGTAAAACTTATATTAAGTAATAATAGTATAGTCAAGGTGAGTTTACAAGCTATGGAGTAATTTTAAGTAGGACCATAAAAACATTTTTAATGAGAAGATAACATTTAAGCAAAGAAAGATCCAAAAGAGAGAAGGATGCCACACAGCACTCTGCATGCTCAGTAATCAGAACCAACATCAGTATGTCTGAAACCAAGTAAAAGTCAGAAAAATTAGAATATAGTAAACCACTCTCAAAAAAAACTGCTTTCATGCTGAGCTGGGAGGTATTGCACAATTTTAAGCAAAGAAATATATTCTGAACTAAAGTAGATCTTGTTGGCTGGTTTGTTGTAAATGAATGTAGTGATTAACATAAAGGATAAGGACATTCCTGAAGTTTTGGCAGTGAACAACACAAGAAATGAAAATAATGATAATAAAAGGGTTGAAAATTCTGAATGTTATGAAAAGAAAATTGAGCAAAGTGCGTGGCTCACACCTGTAACCCTAGATACTCAGAAGACAGATCTGAGGTTCACGGTTCAAAGTCAGCCCAGGCAGGAAAGTCTGTGAGATGATTCTTGTCTCCAGTTAAGCACCAAAAAAGCTAGAAGTGGAGCGGGAGATCAAGGACTAGCCTTGAACAAAAAGACTCAGGGACCAGCACTAAAAGAAAAGAAAATAAAAAGAAATTGATCAAATTTTGCTGAAGGAAAGATGTAAGAAATTTAAGGGATCAAGCAAGAATGAGTCAAAGATTTTGGCCTGAGAAACTGGAAAGATGGACATGCCATTAACCAGGATAGCAAAGAGTATAATGAAACAGGATTGGGGATAAGAACAGAAATTTAAACTGGGCATATTAAGACCTGATTATATGAATCTGAAATTCAGGGAGAAGACTGAAGCTGGAGAAACAAATTCATGAGTTAGTGTATAGTGAGCTAGGCTCATGTCAGTAATCCTAGCTACTCAGAAACTGAGATTAGAGGATCATGATTCAATGCCAGCCCAAGCAAGAAAGCCTATGAGACTCTTATCTACAATTAATCATCAAAAAGTCAGTAATGGAGCTATGGCTCAAGTGGCAGAGTGCCAATCTTGAGCAGAAAAGCTAAGGGACAACACCCAGGCCTGAGTTCAAGTCCTAGTACCAGCACCAAAAGAAAAAAAAGAGTGAGCTGGGCACAGGTGGCTCATACTTGTAATCCTAGCTACTCAGGAGGCTCAGATCTGAGGATCAAGTTCAAAGACAACTTGAGCACTAAAGTCTGTGAGATTCTTATCTCCAATTAACCACTAGAAAACCAGAAGTGTGCCATGGCTCAAGTGGGAGAGTGGTAGCTTTGAGCTGAAGAGGTCAAGCCCGATGACCAACAAAAAAAAATAGTGTAAAGGTAATGGCACTTAAGATTCATCTAGAAAGTGATAGACATAAGATCCAAGTGAGTGAGAAGATTCAAGGAATGAGTACTCCAACAATGCAGTGAGATTTGAAAGAAAATCAGCAAGAGTCAACACTAAGAAGAAGGACTCGGTGAAGGAAAAACCCAGGAGAGTTTAATATACTGAAAGACATTGTTTCAAATAAGAACATTGTAATAAATGGTGCTTGAAAGTCAAGTTAAATGAGGATTGAGATTTGACCATTATGTTTAGCAATATGAAGGTCATTGACCAGGGAAGTTAGTGATATGGTGACAATGAAGCTTGATAGAGAGGTTTAAACCATTGTGGAAAGACAAGGAGTTCAGATGCTTATGTCAGAAACCATGTATGGGCCAGATACCAGACAAATGCAAGGCACCATGTTAAAGGATATAGATATACTATTTCATTTAATCTTCATAATAAGTGCAAACAGTAGGTAATATTATAACCCTGGTTTTATATATGGGCATGCTGAGGCCCAGAAAACCTAAGGGAAGGCTGGGTGCCAGTGACTTATGTCTGTGATCTTATCTATTCACAAGGCTGAGATCTGAAACCAAGGACTGAAGCAAACATGGGTGGGAAAGTCCCGGAGACTCTTATCTCTAATCAAAAAGCTGGGGGGTGGAACTGTAGCTCAAGTAGTAGAGCATCAGCCTTGAGAAAAATTGCTAAGCAAAAGCATGAATCCCTGAATTCAAGCTTCAATACTGGTGCACACGTGCACATGCACACACCCTGTGTGATTCCTCAAAGTTTATGCTATGTATGTGCCTCTCTATGCAATCTAGGCTCTCATACCTGTGAACTTCATTCAACAAAATGATTAATGCTGCAACAAAAAAACCTATCTCCTAGAAAAAGGTCATGCTGCATTTTTTCACATTTAGGATGAAAAATAAATTCAAAGTATATTTAGAATTCAAGAAATGGGTAGCATATCCATTTTACACAGAAACACCCATGAAATAAACTTGAAACAACTTACTTTGCATTCTTCTCAGCATTTAAAACAGCCTGTGCTAAATCCTTTCGGGCTTTGTCTGCTTCCTTTGTTAGTCTTATATCATGTGCCCGAACCAGACAAAGTTCCCTGAAATAAAGGAAAGAAAAGAAATTTCAAAATTTGGAGATTCCTTTTTCTTTTTTCTTCTTTTTTTTTTTAATGGCCAGTCCTGGGCACTGTCCTTAGAAACTTCTTGCTCAAGGCTAGCACTCTACCACTTGAGCCACAACACCACTTCAGGCTTTTTCTGAGTATGTGGCCCCAAATTTGGAGATTTCTAAAAGTTTCTACCTAAGAAATTAGATTTAGGGCTGAGAGTTTGGCCTAGTGGTAGAGTGCTTGCCTAGCATGCATAAAGACCCAGGTTCGATTCTTCAGTACCACATACAGAGAAAAAAGCCAGAAGTGGTGCTGAGGCTCAAGTGGTAGAGCTCTAGCCTTGAGAAAGTCCAAGGACAGTGCTCAGGCCCTGAGCTCAAGCCCAGGACTGGCAAAAAAAAAAAAGAAATTAGATTTACCCTCAGCCATCTTTTCCTTTCTAATATGTTAGAACTTACTACTTTTCCTATCTCATAAATCAAATGAAGAAAATCAAGGGCATGTCTTAGATGAAATCTTGCCAGGTGTGACAATGGAATCATGCTGACAGAAGGAAGAACTAAGATGGAGGAGGCATCCTTTAGAACCATCTAGGCCCAAAGCTGGAAGTCCCTCACTCTGTTCTGACTCCTCCATCTCCCTGCCTGTCCTCTTTGTTTTTATGTCTCTTCCTATCAAATATATTACACAGCTTTAATTTTGTGTTAAGCCATGTCCTCCATTTTTCTACATCAATGTCTACAGTATCCAGATTTTTAAATTCTCTCGCTGAACATAAAAGACAGAAAAGTCTCTGCCTCCTCTTTCCACAAAAAGTTTTCTTTTAGGAGACATAGTTGTGAATTTTTTGCATTTAGGATAATCATAATCAGCTTTTATGTGTAGGATAATTACAAACATGGTTTCTACCTCGTCAATTCTTCAATAACATTCTTGAAATTATACAGTTCTTCTAAAATGCGCCGGTCCATCACTCGCTGAGTCACTAAGTCTTTGTAGAAGTCAATCATCTGCCGGGCAATTTGGTCAAGCATCTGCACATACCTCTGTCTGCATGAGAAATGAGGGAAACAGAAGATTAGGCAAAAGGAAAAGAAGAGGGAGCCAGAAAGTATGGAGATACAGGAAGACTAAGGTATACTGGGAAGGAAGGAAGGAAGGGAGGGAGGGAGGGAGGGAGGGAGGGAAAAGAATGGAAAAGAAATCAATCTAGGTTTTTCCTTATTAACGCACACAGAGTAATAAACAACTATGGCAAATTATAACCAGAGCCATATAATATCTGAGATATAAAATGAAAACAAGGACTTTTAAATTTTCTTCTTCTAGATGATGAACTCTTTGGGGATAAACATAACTACATAGACATAAAAATCTATGGTGGGCTATATACTCTATAGAAATAATGTTTTATTACAAAGATTAATATGTATCTATGACACATAAACCCTAGCTTAATTTTAATTATATTCTAAAATCTAAGTGCCAGTGATTATATATAGATTCCCTTCTTGAATTCTTGTTTGTTAAACATGGCATTTGAAATATGATGTAAAAATCAATGTTAATAAACTCTTTAATAAAAAATAAACAAAAAAATGTGAGGGGTGGGGAGTTTGGCCTAGTGCCTTGCATGCACGAAGACCTGGGTTCGATTCCTCAGTACCACATATATAGAAAAAAGTTGGAAGTGGTGCTGTGGCCCAAGTGGTGGAGCTCTAGGCTTGAGAAAGCCCAAGGACAATGTTCAGGCCCTGAGTTCAAGCTCCAGGACTGGCAAAAAAAAAGAAAAGAAAAATTGGTTTGTATGGAGCTTCTATTCAATCTAAAGTCTACAGGGTAAGAATAATTTATTATGAACAATCACTCATTTATGTACAGCTATCAATATCAATGATATAAACAAAATATAATACAAATTGCCTAAAATAAATTGAATTTGATAGAATAAAAATTAAACTGAAGGAGATACCTTAAAGAAGGAAAATCTATGGAAGAAGGAGAAGAAACAAGGGCTCAAGACCAGAAAGACATACAGAGGGCATTGAAATGACAAAAAACAAAAGGAATTAGAAGAGCAAATCTATCCTGAAACTAAATATACAGTACCTACCACAAAGCAAAGAAGCACAATTACAAACTTACATGAATATGCTGTATTAGCACAATATAGGAAAAGAATGACTTCTAATGCTCTCCTGATTGAAGCTGAAGGAAGAAAAAAAAAGGAATACAGGAACAATAAAATTTAAGAATCTTAGTGCCACTTCCAGTTTTCTGGTGGTTAACTGGAGATAATAGTCTTATGGTCTTTAGTGCCTAGGCTGGCTTTGAACTGAGATCCTCAGATCTCATCCTCCTGAGTAGCTAGAATTACAGGTATGAGCCACCGCACCCAGCTTAATAACCATCTTTTAAAAACATTGTTTCATTACTTATCACTGTCACATAAAAGTCAACCTGTTAAAATGAAATTCAATTTTAAGCCTTAAAAGCTTTTATTTATTTATATAGCTACAAACCTTGATTCTGTGATTCTATTTATATATGATCAAATACACTATAGCCTGCTACTAAACAATATTATCATCTAAAATTCTATACTAAAAAATTTTAAACTAAATCCAGGCACTGGTGACTCACACTTGTAATGCAAGTTTCAAAGAAGACTGAGATTTGAGGATCATGACAGGAAAGTCTGTGAAATTCTTATCTCAAAAGCTGGAAGAGGGGCTGGAATTTTGGCCTAGTGGTAGAGTGTTTGCCTAGCATGCACAAAGACAGAAGTGGTGCTAAGGCTCAAGTGGTGGAGCTCTAGCATTAAGAAAGTCCAAGGATAGTGCTCAGGCCCTGAGCTCAAGCCCAGGACTGGCAAAAAAAAAAAAAGCTGGAAGACAAGCTGTGACTCAAGTCACCCTTGAGCACAGAAAGCTCATCGACAGTACCTAGGCTGGTGTTCAAGCCCCAAGTCTGCCCTACACACACATACATACAAAATCTCAAGAATAGAATGCAGGCTCTGAATTCAAGTCACAGGACTAGCCTGCATACATGTACATGTACACACACACACACACACACACACACACACACACACACACAAATTAAACTAAAAGTTTTCTACCAGGAAGTGTGTATTTGAAAGGGGTGGGGCTAAGGGAAACTGAGTTGATGAAGGAAAAGGAGAAAAGAGACAATGCAGTCAAGAATTCAATATATATCCTGTAATATTAAAAAAAGAAGAAGGAGAAGTAGGCAAAGGATAAATGAAAATGCTGAAAGAGATGACAACTGATCAAGATGATGTATTGTATTCATAAACTGCTTTGTTAAATGGCAGGTCATTTGTATAATTATTTAAACATAATAAAATTTTAAAGTAAAATAAATCATATCACTTATCTTTCTAAATAAAATCTATCAAAGCACTTTACTTAAATATAAGGAATTTTTTAGAAATAGTTGAATTTGGGCCGGTAGTTTGGCCTAGTGGTAGAGTGCTTGCCTAGCATGCACAAAGGCCCAGGTTCGATTCTTTGTTACCACATACATACAAAAAACCAGAGTGGTGCTGAGGCTCAAGTGGTAGAGCTCTAGCCTTGAGAAAGTCCAAGGACAGTGCTCAGGCCCTGAGCTCAAGCCCAGGACTGGCAAAAAAAAAAAAAACAGAAATAGTTGAATTTATGAATGACACCTCTTGAACTGACTCAAAATAAAAATATACCAACTGTTTAAAAATTAACAAAGGAAGACTAATTCAAAGGAGTCATTTCTTTTGCTTCTGAATAAAACCAAACAAAATATTTAGACATGGTCATAGGTAAATGTAGTATAAATATTGTAACTAAACAGTCTTTGCTTATATTAAAATTGCTCTTGGTTTGACATTCTAAGCCTGAAGTCCTATAATTATAACATCTCTGAGTTGGACTATTTGTATTTAATCTAATCTCACTGACTAATAAGAACTATTCAGACCTTTCTTTAATCCTCTTAAAGTTATGGTGAGTGTGGCAGCTCAATATGCAATTCATATACTGGAAAATATCAACTTTAAAAACACTTTTTTTTTAGGTCTAAGACCAGGACTTGAACTCAGTAACTGCTGCTTTTACTCACTGGCTAGGCATTCTACCAACTAAGCCAGGCTTCCAACTCCTAAAAGCACCTTCTTTAGGCCTTCTTCTTCCCAACAACACACACACACACACACACACACACACACACACAAATATTTTTTTTTAATAGTTTTATAAAGGTGTATGTTGGGGCCGGGAGTTTGGCCTAGTGGTAGAGTGCTTGCCTAGCATGCATGAAGACCCAGGGTCGATTCCTAGGTCCCACATACATAGAAAAAAGCCGAAAGTAGTGCTAAGGCTCAAGTGGTAGAGCTCTAGCCTTGAGAAAAAGTCAAAGGACAGTGCTCAGGCCCTGAGCTCAAGCCCAGGACTGGCAAAAAAAAAAAAAAAAAAAAAAAAAAGGTATATGTTGCTGGGTACTGCTGGCTCATGCTTATAATCCTAGTTACTCAAGAGACTGAGCTAAGGATCACTGGCTTAAAGCCAACCCAGGCAGTAAAGTTCATGAGACTCTTATTGCCAATAAACTACTCAGAGAAAGCCAGAAGTGGAGCGGGGCACAGTTGCTCACACTTGTAATCCTACCTACTCATGAGGCTGAGATCTGAGGATCACAGTTCAAAGCCAGCCCAGGCACTAAAGTTCAAGAGACTCTTATCTCCAATTAACCACCAGAAAACCAGACATGGCATTGTTCAACAAATTAACAAGCAAATGACTATCTCTGAGCTGAACACATAAGGACTCCAATCAATGCCAAATTATAGATGGATAAGGTTGAGATTCCCAAAGCTAACTGACAGAAGCAGTGACTAACTCCAAAAGTCCTTGGTAGAAAGAACCCCTCCATAATGATGTGTTTGCAGGAGAAACAGACACATACATACAAACTGATTAGAAAGCACTTAGTGAGAGACAGAGAGAAAAACCACAATAAATGCAGACAGAAGTATTCTCTAGGGTCTGATGCTTCCCATTGGCTAGGGACTTCTGCTAGATGCTCATAATGATCTTGTCAACAGGGAGGATTCTTCAAATGACAGGATGTAGAAGAACAGAAACCTCTCCACTGAAAGTGCTTCCTATATTTTCAAAAGAGCTCTTACCATGAGGAAATGCTGGCTCTACAGGGTGCTTCACCAGTCCATGAACATATCATAAACATTAGTAGCAATAACCCTGAAATCACACTGCTAAATTCTCATATACTTTGTACTTTAGCTACATCTTTAAATTTTAGCCTTTGGAGCACTTCCCTGATTCCATCTTTAGTACTCTGAATTTAGCATTTTTATTGGCCTCCTTGGCATCTGATTGAATTTTTCTTAGAAAGGATTTTAGCTTTGATCTTTTTTTTTTTTTCCAGTCCTGGGCTTGGGCTCAGGGGCATGAGTATTATCCTTGGATTTTCTCAAGGCTAGAGCTCTACCACTTGAGCACCACTTCTCGCTTTTTTCTATGTATGTGCTACCAAGGAATCGAATGCCGGTCTTTGTGCATGCTAAGCAAGCACTCTACCACTAGGCCAAACTCCCAGCCCAGCTTTGATCTGTCTGTCCCTTTCTTTTTAGACTTCCAGGGATGTGACTCCACCCCATTTTGGCCACTGGAAGTTAACTCCTGAAACCAGCTGAAACAGTCCTCTCCAAACCTTCCCTTATAAGGAAAAAGTTTATACAATAATTTGAAATTTAAATGCCCTCCCCACCAGGCCTGTGTGTTTCAAGCCTTGGTCTGTAGTGTGGTACCATAAGGAGGTAGAAGATTCTTTAAGAGGTGAGACCTAATGGGAGATCTTTAGGACACCAAGCATATTCCCTTAGCCTCTTCTTTGCCTCTTATACTTCCTGGTGGGACATAAGTGTTTTTAAACTACCCTGTTCTCTTACCTCACAATAGTTCCCAAAACAAAGGGGCCAACCAATCATAGACCAGAAACTCCAAAACTGAGAGCCAAAATGAACTTATGATTTTATTTATTTGTTTGTTTTTGCAGAATCAGAACTTGAAGACAGGGCCTTTCACTTGTTTGATTTGCTTACTAGCCATGCCACCAGCCTTAATTTTTTTGTGGTGGGTCATGAGGCTTGAACTCTGGGTCTGGGGCTGTCCCTGAGCTCTTCAGTTCAAGGATACCATCCTAACCCTGAGCCACAGTCCCATTTCTTATTTTCTAGTGATTAACTAGAGATAAGAGCCTCAGGTTCTTTAGTGCCCAGGTTGGCTTTGAACTGCAATCCTCAGATTTCAGCCTCCTGAGTAGCTAGGATTTCAGTCATGAGCCACCAGGACCAGCTCCAGCCTCACTTTTTGCTGGTTATTTTGGAGGCACTACCCCTTGAGCCATAGCACTATTTCTAGTTTCTAGTGGTTATTTGGAGATAAGAGTCTCACAGACTAACCTGATCTTGGACAGCAGCTCTCCTCTGTCCGCACAGTCCACACTGACTTGTCGAATAAGTTCGTGAAACACTGTATTGTAAATGGCCTGCTCCTTCTTCAACACATGTAATAGATGGTGCATCTGGTAGAAGATTTTTAAAAAATGTAATCAGCACTTACCACAGTAAAAATTACCTTAAAATTACCTTACAAAGCAAGCATACCAAATGTGAACAAGTTGTAGTAAAATCTGATTTATTTCACTTCACTTTCATATGTAAACATACAATATGATACATTTTATTCTATATAGTTTTGTACCTTTTTATATGGTGCTCTAAAAGGGTCACAATATCATCACTATGTAATATCTGATTCCCCCCAGTACCTGCCAGGTACTGATGGCTCGTGCCTATTATCCTAGCTACTTAGGAGGCTGAGATTTGAGGATTATGGTTCAAAGCTACTTTTTTGTTGTTGTTGTGGGACTTCAACTCTGGCCCTGGGCATTGTCCTTGAGCTCTTCAGATCAAGGCTACTGCCCTACCACTTGAGCCAGAGCACCATTTCCAGTTTTCTAGTGATTAAGTGGAGATAAGAGTCTCACAGACTTTAGTACCTGGGCTGGCTTTGAATCACAATCTTCAGATCTCAGCCTCCTGAGTCGCTAGGATTACACACATGAGCCACAGTGCTCAGCTTATACCGGACACTTTTATCTCCAATAAAGTACCAACGAAGAGAGAAGTGGAGTTGTGGCACTAATGGTAGAATACTACCCTTGAACAAAAAGTTCAGAGACAGTGACCGGGTTCTGAGTTAAAGCCCCAGGACCAGCAATATAAAAGCTGAATTTAATCTTGAATATAGGCAAACCAAAAGTAAGGAGTATCACCAAAAACTGGCCATGTAGTGCAAAATTAAGGAGCCTGGCACCTGTAGCTCATACCTATAATCTACCTACTTAAGAGACTGAGTTCTAAAGCTAAGATATCTAAGAGGCTAAGATCCCAGTTTGAAGCCAGCCTGGGCAGTAAAGCAGCAAAAACTGTCTTTCAAATGATAGAGCACCAGCCTTGAGCAAAAAAAGCCAAATGAGAGATCAAGGCCTTGATTTTAAACTCCAATATTGGGGGAAAAAAGAAGGAAAGGACGGAAGGAAGGAGGGAAGAAAGGAAGAAAGGAAGGAAAGAAGGAAGGGAGGGAGGGAGGAAGGGAGGGAGGGAGGAAGGAGAGAGGGAGGTTGGGAAGGAGGAAGAGAAATAGAAAAAGAAAGAAAAAGGAAGGAAGGAGGGAGGGAGGAAGGGGGGAAAGAGAAAGGAAGAGGAGGTGAGAAAAAAGGAAGGAAAAATAGAGAGGAAGAGAGAAAGGAAGACAGAGAAAAGAAGAGCAAAAGAGAAAATCAAAAGCTGAGAAGTTCTTTCAACTTAAAGTAGTCTAAGGGAATATGGAATATGTAAAAGAATTGTGATCTTGGGTTACTGGACTAGATGTAGGAAAAGAAAAAGAATAAAACAGACCAATAAGTTTTATTCAGGAGGAAAGCCTGGGAAGGGCAACCAAGTCTGAAAGGGAAACAGTGTGCCTCCCTTACAACTAAGGTCTTTTTAAACATTAGACAGAAGGAGTGAAGTCAGGGGGAAGATGGAAGCAGAGTGAGATGGAGGCAGGATGGGTGAGCAACGTTACTTTGAATGAGAAATTTCAAGGTTTCTACAACATCTGTATACATCAGAGGTGTCAGCATCAGATGTAGCCTTGGCCTTAGACTCTCTTCTACAAAACTGCATGGTATGTTCATTGGGGGAGAGGGCGGGGCTAAGAGATGATTCATTGAAGATGGTTACAAGGACAGTTCTAAGATGTGATCAGGGGAAAGGTGATTACTTTCAGTAAAGTCATTTTCCACTACCAGGGAGCAAAGTAGTTATAAAAAGCCATTATAGAGACAACTAATACATAAATTTTAACTATGGATATTGGGAGATAGTTATTGTTTATAGGAATAAACTCTAAGATACTTGATTTTTAAAAAAGAGGTTTGATTATCTTCAACATACTCCGAAATGGTCCAAAGAAAAACAAAATTGGGCATATGAAGACTGAAAAAAGAGACTAATAAAACAAATAGAGTATGACACAAGCAATCGGATGAAGTGGATGATATAATTTGAATGTCTCCTTCACAATGCATGCTAAAATTTAATTGCCATTGTGAAAGTATTTTTTAAAAAGCTCATCTTAATCCTTACTATATTTCTCCCCTGCTCAGTTTGGTGTATGTGCTTATAAAACATATTTCCTATGACACACACAGAAAAACATTAAAAGGTGGGCCCTAAGCCAAAGCATTGGTGGTTCACACCTGCAATCCTAGCTACTCAAGAAGCAGAAAGATGAAGGTCCAAATTTGAAGCTAGCCTGTGCAGGAAAAGTGCTTGAAACTCTTATCTATAATTAACTACCAAAAAGCTGGAAGTGGAAATGTGGCTCAAGTGTTTCAGTCCCGCCACACACACACATAAAAGGGAGTGGGCTCTTAGGTACTATGTTATCTCTCATCACTTCTACTGTCCCTTGGTTATCTCATATTGTTACACTATCTCACTTTGTTACCTGATATATCAGATATATTTGTATTTGGTTATCTGAAATTGGATAGGGAAGGGGGGGGGGGGAACAAGATGAGGGGTGGGGGAGGGGAAATGGGGACCAAGACATGTGAAAGGGTATCAATGTATGGGAATTAATGCACCATTTATCTGGCAAATATCATGTAACCCTTCTATTAATTACAATAAAAATATATAAAAAATAAATAAAAGATGATTACATCCTGTGGGATTTGCCCTCATGAATGGACGAATGCTGTTTTCTAGGGAGTTACTAAGTTATGGTGGGAATGGATCTCTTATTAAAGGGATGAGCTCAGCTTGATTTCTTCCTCAGTCTCTTGAGATCTCTTGTTTCATTTTCCATCGTGGCATGAAGCAGCATGAAGGCCTCACCAGATACAAAATGCCATGCTCTTGAACTTGCTAGTCTCTGGACCATGAGTTTATAAACTTGTTGGTAAACTATGTAGCTGGTGGTACTGTTATAATCCTCATAAAGACTGAAAGAGTTTTTACTAAGTACAAAATAAAAGGTACACGTGGTAAAAAAAAAAAAAAGCATGGCAGGGTCTTTGTAATGGTTCATAACAATAAGTAAATCCTAGCTGGATGGATCTTGAGAAAGGGGAGCTCTAACCTTGTTGGTGGAATGTAAATTACTCTACCATCATGGAAAATAGTCTGGAGCATCCTCAAAACCTAGAAAATGAGCCAACATATGATCCAGCAATTCCACTGCTGGGCATATATCCAAAGAAAAGAAAATCAGAGTATCAGAGATCCACATTTCACTGAAGTACTATTTCTACTAGATTTTTGAATAGTATACATGGATAGTATAACTAGTCCTATTCATCCTAGGTAGTACTAGATAGCAGACAACATATAAAATCAACCCAAGACTCTATCAGTGAATAAAAAATAACACAACTGAACATTATTTAGGTAGCTATAGAAACAATGAATTTCTGTCATGTACAGCAGCATAGATCAACCCAGAGAACATCACATTACATAAAATAAGGCAGGCACAGATACTACAAGTTCTCACATATATGTGGACACTGAAGATAAACATAATTCGTAGAACTAAAGAGGAGACTAAAGCTATGAAAAACTGAGAACCTGGAAGGAAGGGAAGAATAGAGAAGAGATAGAAAATATGGTGGCAGTTGAATGGGAGGATTAATATCTAATATTCTGTATCTATGTAACTAAAATTGGTAATTAATAGTAGAAAGAACTTTAAATGCTTCCAGTTTATAGAAATGATCAATTTTGGGGGCTAATTACTCTGATCTGAACATTACATGTATATTATTCAATATATGTGTTATATATATTGTAATATCACATTATACTCAATGAACATTGTATGGCTGTTAGATCAATTAAAAAATAAATAATGGAGGGGCCGGGAGTTTGGCCTAGTGGTTAAAGTGCTTGCCTAGCATGCACGAAGACCCGGGTTCGATTCCTTGGTACCACATACATAGAAAAAAGCCAGAAATGGTGCTGAGGCTCAAGTGGTAGAGTGCTAGCCTTGAGAAAGTCCAAGGACAGGGCTCAGGCCCTGAGCTCAAGCCCAGGACTGGCAAAAAAAAAAGAAAAAAAGAAAAATAAATAAATAAATAATGGAGCTAGGTACGGTGGCTCATGCCTGTAATTCTAGCTACTCAAGAGGCTGAGATCTGAGGTTCGCGGTTCAAAGCCAGTCTGGGCACTAAAGAATGATTCTTATCTCCAATTAACCAATAGAAAACCAGAAGTGGAGTTGTGGCTCAAGGGGTAGGGCAGTAGCCTCGAGCTGACAACATCCAACCAAGCCCTGGGGTAGGGCTGTAGCCTTGAGCTGAAGCCCTCAGGGGCAGTGCCTAAGCCTAGAGTCCAAGCCCCATGACCTACCAAATAAATAAATAAATAAGGATTATGCAATCAATGGTGCCCCATGTTCAATAAAATAGTTATAATGTAGCTAATGTGCCACACAACAATGTTTCAATCAACAGCAGACTACACATATAACCATAGTCCCAAAAACTAAATTGGAACTGAAAAATTCCTATTTTCATTGTCCCCTTCTATGTTTACATACACAACCACTTCCTATCTTCTGTATTTAGTATAGTAACATAATAGGCCATACCTACAGCCTCATAGATACTGTAACGTTTATGCAAAGACAAAACTGCCTAAAAGATGCATAACTCAGAGTGTATCATTACTAATCCATGCATAACTATACTAATTACATTATATAGTGTTTGCCACATGCCAGCCCTATATATTTACTGTCATTTAATCTAAAAACATCCCTACAAAGAAGGGATAAACCTATTCCTTTATCTCTAATTTACAGATTTAGACATTGAGACAGAACAACATTAAATGATTTGCCCAAAGTCACTGCTAATAAGTGGTAGAATTGGGCCAGGAGCATGGCCTAGTGACAAGAGTGTTTGCCTAGCATGCATGAAGCCTTGATACCACATACACAGAAAAAAGCCAGAACTGGTGCTGTGGCTCAAGTGATAGAGCATTAGCCTTGAGGAAAGCCCAAGGACAATGCTCAGGCCCTGAGTTCAAGCCCCAGGACTGGCAAAAATTAATTAATTAGCTAATTAATTAATTAACAGTAGATTCAATGGGCCAGGAGTATAGCCTAGTGGTAGAGTGCTGGCCTAGCATGTATGAAGCCCTGAGTTTGACTCCTCTGTACCACATACACTAAAAAAGCTGGAAGTGGTGTTGTGGCTCAAGTGGCAGAGCACTAGCCTTGAGCAAAATGTCCAAGGACAGTGCCCAGGCCCTGAGTTCAAGCCCCACGACTGGGAAAAAAAAAAACCTACAATCTTCATAAATGGTAGAGTCAAGATTTCAACCCAGGCACTCTGCTACCAGAGAACCGACTCCTCACCACTGAGTTGTACTGATTTAGTTACCTTGGTTGGTCCTTTGTATTCCTGACTTTCTGCACCAGCTCTCTCTAGCATTGAGTCCATCACATCATTCAGTTGGATCACTTCAACTCTTTTATTAGGTTTCCTGTAAGATTAAGATGGCAAACTGATATAATTAGCATTTCCCAGGTTATCCACAAATTAAAAGAACATAGTACATGTAAAGCAAATCTATGAAATGTTAATGGCATTTTTTAATGGTAAGGAAACTTGGCAGAGCTTTATTAAGTAAACAGGAAAACAGACAAGCAGAAAAGCTGAGGCATACTCTAACAAAGTACAGGTGCTCTCAAAGGGAGAGACCTGTTAATGGTTAAAGCATCAATCTGTAGCTGTTGATCCAATGGGATATCAGAGATATCATTGAAAAAAATGTTAAAAATAAAAATAAAATGCTCCTCTTTTTTCAAAAGAAATTAATTCTCCCCTCATTTCATAGAACTACTGTGTAGGGTAGAAGGAACACAGAAAAATGTGGTTACCTTATAATGTGAGAGAAGAAAAGGAACAAAGGAAAAAGAAATAATGGAAAGCTGGGGAAAATGGAGAAATACTAATGGTTAAATATAGAACCTAAAAGTATTTCATATCACATAAACACTACACTAAGTAAATCAGAATATAACTAGATACATGGAACCACTGCAGATGATTACAGCATAGACACTTATGGTCTTGGTTCCTTTCTACAATTTTAATATTTTTGTTTCATAAAATATACCTTTTGTTTAATAAATTATCAAAAAAGAAACATAAGTGCACACAATTTATTCTTTCTTAAAAATGTTTTTAAAAACAAACTACTTACATAGATGGAAAGAGCAACAGTCTGTTTTCACTGTCTGTGAGAAGAGTGGTATATTTGCTACAATGAACAACAGAAGTAACTATTATTTCAGGAAAATACTCTGGGAATCCTCAGCACCTCAAAAAAGGAAGGCAGTAAGGGGAAAAAAAGGGAAGAGGAGGAAAGGAAATACTCTGATGTGTTTATTAGCACATTTGGTACTCAGAATCTTGATTTCTATTCTTTCTTTGATTTTTTTTTTTTTTTTGGCCAGTCCTGGGGCTTGGACTCAGGACCTGGGCACTATCCTTGGACACTATTTGTTCAAGGCTAGCACTGTGCCACTTGAGCAACAGCACCACTTCTGGCTTTTTCTGTGTATGTAGTACCAAAGAATCAAACCCAGGGCTTCATGCATGCTAGGCACGCACTCTACCACTATGCTATGCTCCCCGCCCTCTAAGTACTATTCTTCACTAAAAGTATTTCCTAAGAAAATGATTTATGGTAAACTTAAGCCCTTATGAAATTAACATGATTGGAGGCAATCAAAAAAGTCTATCATTTGCATACGAGTTTATACATAACTAACCACAGACATCTACAGACATAGATACAATGATATTTATCATTTAAGCATTTTTAGGTAAAAGAAAATAGGCATATTCCCTGGTATGTGAAAATATAAAAGTTCCCTGATTCATTTTTTTTAACTCTCTTTTCAACCTTTTCAAAAGTAGGACAGAGGGCCAAGTGTAGTGGTTCATGCCAATACTTCCAACATATTAGATGCTTAGGTAGGAGGATGGAGGGTTTAAGGCCATCCTAGGCTGCATAATGAGATCCTGTCTCAAAAAAAAAATGAATGAGTTCCATTTAGCTGTCTTTGGCAAAAATATGGGAAATGCTGTATGATACACTTATTGGATAAAATCTAGAGAAAGAGGAACTGGATACTTTAGTCTAAAACTTCATCCTAAACTTCCAGATTTTTTTTTTTACTTTGAAACAGCCAACTGTTGTGTCAGAAGATAAAAGACAAGATGCTGGATCCCATAAATAGGAACTGATGAAAACAATCTGACTCCTCTGCAAAAGTGCAGAATGTCTTATGAAATCCTGGATACCTTTTTTAGAATGTCTATGCGTTCAATGTTTCAAAATTATTTAAGGAGAATTTTCTACTTTTTGTTTAAGTTACAAAACTTCAGATTTCATTGTCATGAAAATCCAATTATGAAAATTATTTTAACCAGAGGCAATACTTGAACTCAGGACAAACACTCCACCACTAGAATTAAGGCTTCAGCTCTTTATTGCTTTTTAGTTTTCTTAGGGTTTGTTCTTCCAATTAGGGTCTCATGTTTAAGGCTGGTCTTAGATTGTAGACTTCCCACCTAAATCTCCTTTGTAACTAGGATGAGAGAAGTAGACATTACACTAGTAATTTTCAACGCTTTCATTACTTTTTTTTTCTTGCCAGTCCTGGGGCTTGAACTCAAGGCCGGGGCATTGTCCTTAGACACTTTTTGCTCAAGGCTAGCGCTCTGCCACTTAAGCCACAGTGCTACTTTGGGCTTTTTCTGTGTAAGTGGTTCTGGGGAATCATACCCAAGGCTTGGTGAATGCTAGGCAAGCTCTCTACCACTAGCCTCGCTCCCAGCCCCTCATTACTCTAACATCTTTCTGAAGTTGTGTTAGAGCAATTAGGAACCCATGAACATGAGTGTACTGCCCAGGGGCTCCTCTATGCATGAACAGCCAGAAATCGCAGGGGAAGTACTCATTATATACCATGGTACTCACTCATCGTAACACTCTAAGCCTGAAACTCCTGTACTTGACACAATATGAAATTCTTCAGGAATCAAAGTATCTGTTAATGTCTTTGGCTTAAAACAAACAAACAAAAATTATCCTGTTAATACATGATAAAAAATTGAATTTATACAAGTCCTAATTTTGTTTTGTTTTGGGTGTGTGTGCGTGTGTGTGCATGAGCATGCACATGCATGTGCACACCAGTACTGAGCTTGAGCCCAGGGTCTGGGTGTTGTCCCTGAGCTTAATGTTAGCACTCTACTTGAACCACAGCTCTAAGTCTCACAGTCTTAATTCTCTTCCCCAAAAGATCCCACTTACTAAGTTGATTTTTTCTTGAACCCTAACAACATTAGTAACATGGGTCACAAGTGACAAAAAAAAAAAAAACTTTAAGCAAAATGTGCACATTAAAAATAAACATGAGGGCCAGGAGTTTGGCCTAGAGGTAGAGTGTTTGCCTAGCATACATGAAGACCCGGGTTCGATTTCTCAGCACCACATACATAGAAAATAGCCAAAAGTGGTGTTGCAGCTCAAGTGGTAGAACTCTAGCCTTGAGAAAAGTCCAAGGACAGTGCACAGGCCCTGAGGTCAAGCCCGGGACTGGCAAAAACCAAAACTAAACAAAACAAAAACAACAACAAAAAACCCATGAACTTGAGGACTATGTTAGTTTGAGTATAATTTTCTTGTCTGGGGGTGGTCTGGTTCTAGGACCCCCGTACATATTACCCAACTCTGCAGATGATCCAGGTTCTTGTATATAATGATGTTGTTTTTAGAGGTAGCCTACACACTTCCACTCATTTACTTCAAATCATCTATAGGTTGCTAATATAAAGTAAAATTTTGGGAATAAATGACAAGGAAAAGCTCAGTACAAATTCAAGTATTTTTCAAATATTTTCCATCTGTATTCATTCATTAATTCTTTGCTTTTTTTTTCTTTTTGGTTGGCTGTAAGGCTTGAATTCTGGGCCTGGGTACTATTCCTGAGCTCTTCAGCTCAAGGCTACAGCCCTACCCCTTGAACCACAGCACACCACTTCTGGTTTTCTGGTGCTTAATTGGAGATAAGAGTCTCACGGACTTTAGTGCCTGGACTGGCTTTGAACCATGATCCTCAGATCTCAGCTTCCTGAGTAGCTGGGATTACAGGCAAGAGGCACAGGCACCTGGCTCTAACTTGTTGCTTTTTAAGTTCAGTAGGAAGCATACTGTACAACAACTTTATATATGGATTCCTACAGAAAAGGGATATTTAATCTCTCACACTGATTAAAGTAGATAACTGTGACTTGAAAAGTGGTTGAAAATGTCCTTTTTACTTCTTTTGCCATATTTATTTTATTTTATTTTATTAAGTTTTATTGTATAGGTGATATATAGAGGGTTTATAGTTACATAAGCCAGGGAATGAGTACATATATTTTTGAGCGGTGTCATGTCTTTCCTCATTTTCTCTCAGTTTTTCTCCTCCAGGCCCCCCTGTTCCCCACCCCAAGTTATATAGTTCATTTACAACATGGTATCTAGTGAGTATCACTGAATAATTGTTCACCCTTTGTCCCACTGTTTCTGTAAGACCCTTCTTCCCCTCCCCAGATGAGAGAGACTTATATACAAGGCAAAGCATACAGAAATCAAAAATATCTTTGAACTTTCCCTACCAAAAACTCTTTTTAGCCAGGCACTGGTAGTGCCTATAGTCCTAGATACACAGGAGGCTGAGATATGAGGATCATGGTTTGAAACCAGTCTAGGCAGGAAAATCTGTAAGACTCATATCTCCAATAAACTTTACCTCTAATAAACTACTAAGAAAAAGGCAGAAGTGGCACTGTAGTTCAAGTGCTAGAGCACTAGTCTTGAGCAAAAACACTCAGGGACAGAGCCCAGGCCTAGATTTCAAGCCCCAGGATAGTAATAAATAAATACTCTTTAAGGAAAAAAAAAAATAGAGCTAAGACATACGAGGTGACATGCCTGTAATCCTAGCTACTCAGGTGGCTGAGATCTGAGGATCAAAGTTCAAAACCAGCCTGGGCACAAAAGGACCTGAGATTCTTATCTCCAATTAATCTCTAGAAAACAGGAAGTGACGCTTGGCTCAAGGATAGGGTGGTGGCCTTGAGCTGAAGAGCTCAGGGACAGCACTCAGGCCCAGGGGTAGGGCAGTAGCCTTGAGCTGAAAGAGCTCAGGAACAGAGCCCACACCGAGTTCAAGCCTCATGTTCCGCAAAAAAATACATGGCTAGAGGCATGGCTCAAGGGATAGAGTACTTCGCTATTAACATGCAAGCCAAGTGAGAATGTAAGGACCAGAGTTCGAGTCCCAGTACCAACAAAAGGAAAGAAAGGAAGGAAGGAGAAAGGAAAGAGGAGAGGAGGGGATAGGCAGACAGACAGACAGACAGACAGACAGATAGGGGCCTGAGGCTCAAGGGCTAGAGTGCTTGCCTAGTAAACATGAAGCCCTGAGTTCAAATTTCTACGACAAAAAACAGAGAGATTTGGAGAGCACTATAAAGACAGAAAAATAATATAGACTGTTACAGAATTATTGCTATATTGAGGAAAAATTATTCGTTATTTGTCAACTATGTTACCTTATGAGGCACAATGACACCATCTTGTGACTGTATGGACTGGCCTGGGCCTTCACGTGGGGGACAAAGTTCACTCTCCTTAGCCACTCCTTTTACATATTTAATATCATAAAGAAAAGAAATATCCCTAAAAACAAAGAAATAAAGAAAAGTATTTTAAAAAGAAATTTCTGATTTGACTAAATAGGAGGGGATAAGATTCCTACCTAGCCTACTAGTGGGTAAAATGGCCTTTTAAGTTAGGCAAACTATCCTCCTTACCTTAGAACCTCATACTTCACTGAGGCATTAGACATGAATTCCCTTCATGTTCTTCCTCTCTCTACATACAATTTCCATTCACCTCATAAGCTCTTTGCCTTCAGTCTCATAGTAGGACATAGTCTCTTCCCATGGGTATTCCTTCTTTCACTTACATGCTTGATTCCACTTGGTCCTCCACCTAGGAGACCTCTTCTATTCACTATAATTTTTTTTTGCCAGTCCTGGGCTTGAGCTCAGGGCCTGAGCACTGTTCTTGGACTTTCTCAAGGCTAGAGCTCTACCACTTGAGCTTCAGCACCACTTCCGGCTTTTTTTTCTATGTATGTGGTACCAAGGAATCGAACCCAGGCCTTTATGCATGCTAGGCAAGCACCCTACCACTAGGCCAAACTCACTGGGCCAAAGCCCCTTTATTCACTATAGTTTCTAAAACATTCCTCTTGGTCATAATAAGTCTTTTCTCTTTATTTCTCTCCTTTCTTTCTTTCTTTCTTTCATTTTTTTTTATGGTCATGGGACTTGAACTCTGGGCTTGGTCACTGTCCCTGAGCTCTTCACCTCAAAGTTACCACCCTGCCCCTTGGCCTGGGTGTTGTCCCTGAGCTCTTCAGCCCAAGGCTACTACTCAACCACTTGAGCCACAGCCCCACTTCCCATTTTCTAGTGATTAATTGGAGTCTCGGACATTTTAGTGCCCAGACTAGCTTTGAACGGTGAGCCTCCTGAGTAGTTCTTTCCTTTTTAAATTGAATCTTATTGTCAAGGTAACATATAGAGGGGTTACCTTTCTCATGTTTTTGTCCCATTTTCCCTCTCCCCACCCCCGGTCTTTTCTCTTTCTAAAAAGTGCTCCTTAAGTCAGAAATAGTGGCTCATGCCAGTAATTCTAGATACTTGGGAGGCAGAGATTTTAAAGAGAATGGTTCAAGAACAGCCAGGGCACAAAGTTCCACTAAAGTCCCAATAAAATTGTGAGCACAGTTATATGCACCTGCCATCTCAGCTATTGATGAAATGTTAACAGGTTCACAGTCCTGGCCAGTCTGAGAAAAAGCAAGACCCTATCTGAAAAAATATCTAATGCAAAAAAGGGCTGGGGAGTTAGCTTAAATAGCAGAGAACCTACCTGGCAAGTTTGAGACCCTAAGTTCAAATTTCAACACCACACACACACACACACACACACACACACAACCTTTTTGTCATCATGCACTGCTGCTCTCTCACCACTTTCTGTGAAATTTCCTTGCCATTTGATTTCTGCCAATACCTCTCTCCTGGACTCATTCTCCAGAAAGCTGATGATGAATTTCCCTAAATAATCATTAGCAATTCCCATCCACTGCTCACATCTCTGGCTACAACAGAAAAGGCTAGAAAATCTGTGTATAGCCTTTGAATTCAAGGCCTTAAATGAGCTAAGCAACTGTTCTTCTACTTGAATCACATTCCCTCATTCCCTGTCCAGTTTACATATATATATATATATACATATACATATATATACATATACATATGTACATATATATATATATATTTTTTTTTTGCCAGTCCTGGGGCTTGAACTCAGGGCCTGGGCACTGTCCTTAGACACTTTTTTCTCAAGGCTAGCGCTCTGTCACTTGAGCCATAGAGCCACTTCCAGCTTTTTCTGTGTATATGGTTCCAGGAATTGAACCCTGGGCTTCATGCATACTAGGCCAGCACTCTACCCCTAGGCCACACTCTTGACCTTATTTTATTTTTTGATCAGTCATGGGGCTTGAATTCTGGGCCTGGGTGATGTCCCTGAGCTCTTCAGCCAAAGCTTCTGCCCTACTACTTGAGCCACAATGCCACTTCCAAATTTCCGGTGGTTAATTAAAGAGCTCACAGACTTGTGTTTGGGCTGGCTCTGAACCATGATCCTCAGATCTCAGCTTTCCTGAGTAGCTAGGATTACAGGCATGAGACATTGTGCCCAGCTTTTTTCTGTTTTTCCTTTTTGCCAGTGGTGGGGCTTGAGCTCTGGGCCTGAGCACTGTCCCTTAGTTCTTCAGCTAAAGGCTATCACTCTACTGCCAACATACACATATTTTTTACTTGACAAAAACCACCCACGGCAAATTCAAAAAGTTAAATCTACAAAATGAGAAGATATATTTCTAGGTCAAATCATTAACAAAAAGACCAAATTCCTAAAAAGTCTTCTATAACTAGAAATGGATCATCAATCTAAGCAATTTCCAGAAAAAGAAACACAAATACCTCTTAAACAAATGAAAACATTCATAAACAAATGCAAATAGAGCTTAAGCAAACCAAGAACACTGCTGACTCATGCATTTTAAGAGAAAGATAAATTAAAATAACACAGACAAACTAATTTTTACCCATTAAATTGTCAATGATAAAGAAGACAGAATTAGCCGAGAGCAGTGGCTCATGCCTGCAATCCTAGCATCTCAGGAGGTTGAGATCTGAAGATTGCAGTTCAAAGTCAGCCGGGCACTAAAGTCTATGAGATTCTTATTTCCAATTAATCACTAGAAAATGGGAAGTGGTAGTGGTGCTGTGGCTCAAGCAGCACCACTGTAGGGCAGTAGCCTGGGGCTGAAGAGCTCAGGGACAGCACCCAGGCCCAGAGTTTAAGCCCCACAACCTACCAAAAAAAAAAAAAAAAAAAAAAAGACAAATCATTTTTTTTTCTTCTTTGGGTCATGGGGCTTAAATTCTAGGCCTGAGCCCTGTCCCTGAGCTCTTCAGCTCAATACTAGCACTCTCCCATTTTGAGCCACAGTGCTACTTCCCATGTTCTGGTGGCTAATTTGAGATAGGAATCTCACAGATTTTCATGCCTGGGCTGGCTTTGAACTGTGATCCTCAGATCTCAGCCTCCTGAGCAGCTAGAGTTACAGACATGAGCCACCACTGCCCAGAAAAAAATTTTTTTTTAAGAAAAACCATGCAATGATAAAAATGTTGGACAAGAAAAAAAAATGCTGGACAGCTAGTAGGGGTGGCTCGAGGCTGTAAGTGCTATTTGGGAGGCAGGAATGAGAGGACTGAGCTTCAAGTCTAATCTAGACAAAAGGAAAAAAAAAAAGAGTTGGCAAGACTTCATTTCAACCAATGCCCAGGCATGGTAGTATATACTTATTATCCTAAGTTACAGACAAAACGTAACAGTTTGTGTGGTTCTGTACCTTATCTTTTCATCAACACTAGTGAAATGGAGACATTGAGTCTAACTAGCCCCATCTTGGCAATGTGATGGATGACAGGGAATTGAGTCTACTAACTGGTGCCATGTTTTTTTGTTTGGTTTTGGTTTTTGCAAGTTCTGGGGCTTGAACTCAGGGCCCTGAGCACTGTCCTTGGGCTTTCTCAAAGCTAGAGCTCTACTACTTGAGCCACAGCACTATTTCCAGCTTTTTCTATATATGTGATACCAAGGAATGGAACCCAGGTCTTCATGCATGCCAGGCAAGCACTCTACCACTAGGCCAAATTCCTGGCATTGCGCCCTCTTGTCTTTTGGTAGATGAAGGTGAAGTCCCACCCTCAGATGATAGGCATGCCTGAATTCCTAGAGGCAGGGGCAGGGACTTGTACAATAGGGTACTGGAGCCATGAACTCAAGAGACTCTCCATTGCCCTTTAATTCTGCCCTATACTCATGAGCCTATTTAGACCCAGACCAGCTCAGCCTCCATTTTGCACCATGCCTGTCAAATATCTCACAACTAGTAATTATTACCAATAACAGCCTTTATTCAAAGGCACATAATAAAGTACTTGAAAAGTAAAGTCCCAGGACACAAAAGTCCATCTGTCAAGTTCTAGCCATTCTTTCTAGATCTACCACAGCTGAGTAGTCAGACCCCATACTTAATAGCCCTTTAGAGATTTACAAACTCTTTTCCACAAGTCCACTGTTCACTCACTATAGATCATGAAAATAATTTCAAAAAGACTGAACAGCCTACTCTTGTGAAAGATACAGGAGAGCAGAGACATAAGGGACTAAATTGATAAATGGACAAAGTTTAGAAGCTTTCCAAATATTAACAATTAGAAAATTCTCAGGAATGATACAAAAACAATCAACAGTATTCACTGATTTGATATGAAACATGTTTACAGCTGTGTAATGTTGATGAATTCCCTCTGAAGAGAAGCAGTAATCAAGTCCTGGTTTCCATATCAACGTTTTCCATATCAAGAAGCTATGTTACCACTATGATGTACAAAACAAAACAAAACACCTACACAGACAAGATGCTGGAAGCACTAAATATTGTCCCTTTTGGTAGGATACAACAGAAGTAAGAGTACAAGAGCAAACTACAAAAGCATGCAAAAACCCTGACAAATTTAAAAGTATGGATGGTTAGAACCTACAGATATTATACTGATAGTAATCAGTTTAATTCCTGAAGGTAATCCTTTACCTTACAGATTGTATTGATTTAGCGTACATACTGTAAATTTCACAATCCCTGATTCTATAATTTTTCCAATCTTTCCCCTCCAAAGGCTATCATGTAAAATGAGAAAATGACTATCTGTATCTACTTCACCCTCCTCCTTCTTTACCTCCCAGCTCCGGTTAGGGAGACAGGGTGATCAATCAAGTATTTGAATTTATTCCTTCGAATCGGATGCTGCCAGACATGATCTACCGCACGTGGAAGGGTACCCTGAGAAGGAAAAAAGGAAACATTCAGAAAAGTCCAGAGGGGACACTAGTCAAATAGAATTAATTCTATTTCTTTTTAATCTTTAGGTAGTCATACAAAGACGTTACTATTCAAAATGCCAGTTCACAAGTATAATGATCAATGTCACCCTTTCCATCATTCTCCCTCACCCTTCCTAAGTTTATCTCTCCAGACAATTTTCCTAATTTCACAGAATATGCATCAGTGCACTTGAAATATGGATACTGGGTTTAAATAACACCATCTTATTCTTACCACCATCCTGGAGTCTTGATAATGAGGACTTTTTACTCCATTCCTAAGGTTTTCTCCAGAAGGCATGTCCTTGATTGTTCCCCTAGTTTTCTTGCCTTATATATAACACTTTTTTGAGGTGTAGTTCCCACCTCCAATCGTGTTTTTTGCTTTTATGAGCTTTGTGCTAGCTACATTCAGGACTGCAATTGGTGGGGCGGAGGATGAAATGACATGAGTCCACTTGCAGTTGCTAGATTTCTAATAAAGACTCCTGATTCAACCTCTCAAAATGTAGCTTCTCTGTATCTGATTGAATTCCAGTATAACATATCCCGCCCACATTCCTGTCTTCAGTAGTCTACCCACCTCCACTGGCCTCTCCCACATGTTAGGGTTGCCAAAAGGACTTGGCCATGTGGTTCAGTCAGAAAAGATTTTTTTGGGAAAGCCAAACCACTAGACTGCACTCTAGGATAGGGTACAGCAGCTGTAAGGGAAGAAAGATTATGTAGGAAAGAGCAAGAAGATAGTGTGACCTCAGAGCCTGGAGGAGCTGCCACAGACCACCAGGCACCCCAATACAGGTTCTAAATTCAACCTCTCAAAATGTGGCTTTTGTTTTCTTTTTCTTTCTTTTTGTTTTTCTTTACCAGTCCTAGGTTTGAACTCAGAGCCTAAGCACTGTCTTTGGGCTTTCTAAAAAGCCTAGAACTCTACCACTTGAGCCACAGCACCACTTCCAGTTTTCTGATGGTTAATTGGAGATAAGAGTCCCATGGACTTTAGTGGCCTGGCTGGCTTCAAACTGTGATCCTCAGATCTCAGCCTTTTGAGTAGCTAGGATTACTGGAGGTGAGCCACAATGCCTGGCCCGCCTCCGACTTCCCCTTTTTCTTTTTATAGAGACTTTGTTCTTTTTTTTTTGTGGGGGAGTCAGTTGAGGGACTTGAACTCTGGGCCTGGGCATTGTCCCTGGACTCTTCAGTTCAACGCTACTGTCCTACCCCTTGAGCCACAGTGCCACTGGCTTCTCTGTTTTCTTACAACACTTCCACTTCATGAAATTATTTTTAAAGTTTAATACTGTCTGGAATATAAAACATTATATATATATATATATATATATCAAAAGTTCTATGTAAATACATACTCACCTTTGGAGTCTTAGTTTTCTTAGGAGGCAATAAGTTTTCAGGACAGGGGCCAGCATTGGCTGCATAGGTTAGAGAAAGAAGAACTTCCTCAGGGATTGATTCATTCTGGAGAGAAGTGGGAAAGGGTTTGAAACCATCCACATTATTTTTTTTCTCTTTTAGCTCAGGAAGTCCTAAGAAAGTAATGGGAAAGAAAAGCTTTTACTGTAGTATTTTGGAGAATTAAATGGAACTTCTTAGTCTTCCTCATCTGTATCTTTTTACCACACAGAAAGATGGCTTCTAGTGGACAAGAATAGTAACAAACAGGACTCTGATTCAAAAAGTACTGTACAAACTTACGATGTTTTATTTAGACAAGTGTGTCAGGAAAACATAATTACGGTACCCTGAATTTCAGATGAAGAGATGCGGAATGGCCTGCCATAGTGACTCACACCAGTAATATCAGCACTTAGTAGGCTGAGACAAAAGGAGAGTGAGATCAAGGGCAGCCAGGGATATATAGTGAGTCTGTTTCACTCCATTCATCCCCTTCCCCAAAGAAAAGACACAAAATAAAAACAACCAACCAGAAGCTGGGAATGTAGCTTAGAGGTAGAGTGCTTGCCTGGCATGCACTAAGCCCTGGGTTCAACTCCTCAGTACCACATAAACAGAAAAAGCCGGAAGTGACCCTGTGGCTCAAGTGGTAGAGTGCTTTGGGGCAGTGCCCAGGCCCTGAGTTCAAGCCCCAGGAGGACTTGGGGGGAAAAGAAAAACGGTGAATGGTGAATTCTGCTAATAGCCAGGATAGTTGATGTCGCAGCATCCTTGAAGTTTACCTATTGTTTCCTTATCTACACTTCTTGCTTTTTTGTTGTCAGATGTTGATACAGAATGCAGCCATGTGGTGGGAGTTTTCGGAAGAGACATAATAAACAATGGCTCTTTGTAGTCTTCGTAAAGGAAAATATTCTTGAGAAAGTTAACTTAGGAACTACATCGGCCTTGAACGAGGACTTTCCAGATGCCCCGCAGTCCTACAGGAAAGACAAAACAAAGGAACAACGGGACACCAGCTAAGGACTTATTAAGTTTAGGTCGGGGTCCGGAACTCCTCGAAGGGTTTTCTCCTTTCGGGGAAGGAGGGAACCCTTGGGTGTGTCGTCGGGGGGCGCAGGGCGGGGAGGCGACCCCACCGACCGACCGCCGGCACTGGTGCGCGGCCGGTTCCAAGGGCTCAGGACAGGTCCCCAGTCCGCACCACAAATAATGTCCTGACGCACTTCTGCTCCGCAGACTCGGGGCTTGGGCTGGACGAAAAAAATCCTTTCTCCCTTAAAACCAACGAGAAACGGATACGCGCGGCCTGCACCCGCAAGTCGCGCTTCCCGCCCGGCACCGGGCCGCCCCACCTCGTCCCGGAACGCCCGCGCGTCGCCATGGGAACGCAGGACCCCTGCGCCCGGACCGCCCTCCGTGGGCCTGTCCGTGGTGGTGCCTGCAGGAGCGGAATTTCAGGGATGAAACCTGGCCCCATACGACCCTCTCCCGGACTTGTAGCGTGTCATGAGTCACAGCAGGAGTTCGGTAGCAATAAAGAAGAGACATGGTGTGCAAATGTCACGAAATTAGGCCGCGTCTCCCAGTGAGGGGCTTCAGGCTGTAGGCGGGGCAGGCGAGCCTGTTCTTCGTCCGTTTAGGGATTTTTCCGAAAGCCAAATTCGGGGAAAGGATGCTACCAAGGACTGTGCGGCTCCAGTGTGTGAAACTGGCTTAACTTTCAGAAGAGAAGAAAGCCCTGTGAGTTGATCATATTGATCAGTGCAGAGCCTCGTGACTGGACAGACACCTTCAGTGTGCGGCCTGAAAATCAAGAGTTCTGTTTTGTACTGAACAGAACTAAGGCTCGGGATTCCAGAGTAATTGCAATGAGAAATATGGCCAAAGGGTCCAAACCCAGGGAGGTTTGTAGACAGTGTAATTTACGTGCAGCATCAGGGCAACCATGCCATCCGAATTTGTGACATTTGTCATAGAATGCGTTTGCTTCTTAGCCTAATTATGTAAGGTTATAGCTTTTCTTCAGCAAAACGAGGCATATCCTCATTGGGCCTATGCCAAGGGCCTAGTCCTTTGTGTAAAGCTCAGAAGGCAGGCACACACACACACACAAAGTCTGAAAAGGTGCATGCCTTTTGATCAACTTATGATGTGGTTTGTATGTACATGTGTGTGCAGGTACTGGAGCTTGAACTCAAGGCCTAGCTTTTTCACATGAGGCCGGTGTCTACCACTAACCACACCTCCACTTCTGTTTGGAGGTTTGTTGGAGTCTCAGATTTGTCTGCCTTGGCTGGCTTTGAACAGAGATTCTCAGATCTCAGGATTACTGGTGTGTGCCACCAGCATGTGGTTATGTCTTATTTTTAAAATAAATTTGGGATGCCCAGAAACCAAATTTCCTTAGTTGGCATAGGTGCTATATGTCTGAATCTCCCAGGTACTTTTATTTAGGAGACAGAGAAGAAAGTTTGTTTTTAGAGGTGTTTATTCTCCTTTATTGAGATATACACACACACACTTTTTTTTTTGGTCATTGTGGGGCTCAGACTGTGAGCCTAGGCGCTGTGCCTGACCTCTTCAGTGCAAAGCTACCACCTTGCCCCAGGGCCTATGCATTGTCCCTGAACTCTTCAGCTCAAGGCTACCCCTACCCCTCTGAGCCTCAATGCCACTTCCGATTTTCTAGTGGTTAATTAGAGATAAGAGTCTCACAGTCTTTAGTGCCCAGGCTGGCTTTAAACTGCAATCCTCACATCTCATCCTGAGTAACTAGGATTACAAGGGTGAGCCTCTGTGCCCGGCTTCCCTTGTTGAATAAATATATTAGATGGAGATTATTTATTGGGGCTTGCGTTTCAGAGTCTCATGCCCTTATTCTGCTGCCTTCCTATGGTTGTTGCTCTTATCATGTGAGACATTCCTCCAGCCCAGCTATTTACTAGTCAATTGAAGATGAGAATCTCTGGATTCTTCTGCCCCAGCTGGCTTCAAACTAACATTATCCTAGTTCCAACGTCCTGGGTAGCTAGGATTACAGATGTGAGTCATTCATATCTTGTTCAAATGTTTTTCTCTTGAGATATTTACAAATGCTTATCAAGAACTCCTGGTAAATCATTTCTGCAAGATTAAAATGTATACTTAGCTGCAATGGCCTAGTTAGGGAAGATGTAAAGCTACTTGTGAACACAGTATTTATGCCCAACACCTAGCTTTGGGTTCACTTTTTCCCCCCATGTACTAGGTTGTAGTTTACTTTTTAGGAGTTTTTTGTCATCTGCTCCATTTTTAACAATTTCATCCTAACAATTCTAACAATTAAAATACACATATACAGCATCATCGAGTTCATATGTAGTTCATTTTAAGGACTTATGATCATCAGAATGGATAGGTGTAATTGTAAGGAGGCAAAAGAAAATAGTATTTCCCCCAAAGTTTACCTTTCTCCCTCCACACTGGTGTCACATTATCATTTGAAACCACAATCCCTGTAGTAAACTTCAGAGGTGCCAAGAACCCATCAACTCATACAACACCAGAATAACAAATCTTTCATGTTAACCTTGTTCAAAAAAAATCTAAGTAAATAGACATAGGTGGACACATTCAGGAAATACATCATAGCAAATGAAACCTTGTAGGAACGGAAAATAATTGGATCTGTAGTGTGAAGAGTTACTTCTTCAAGTGTTACTTCTCTTGTGGGCATAGAAGCAAGTACCTATAATCCTGGATACTTGGAACACACAGACAGAACATTGAAGTCCAGTGGTTCAAGGCCAGTCTGGACAACATAGCAAGACCTTGTGTCCAAGAAATAATTATTTCCCGTTTTTAATCCTGCACAACAGCAATCATATCATTCATTGGCTGAAACTGGGGAAAACATGAAGACCAAGTTGTGGAAGGGCTTTGGAGAGATTTTTATGTCCTTTGGACATACTGACTTGTCAGTACTATCCAGATGTCTGAGGGGAAATGGGAGATAACTATAGATATATGGGTCTGAGAATCTCAGGAAAGCACTGGATAATGAGAACACAAACAAGAACAGAGGACAATCAGCACTTAAAAGGGCAATGGCTATCCTTGGGGAAGAGTTCTCCTTAGGGAACCCTAAGATGTAGTAATAATAACCAATTGTTGAAGTCTTTGATAGATATGAATAATATTACAGCAAAATCTAAGATGAGCAGGTAAGAATTGCCCTACCTAGAAAAGTCAAAACAGTGAAGGGAAAGTGGCAGAGTCAGAAATAAGACCTATTGTGCTTGGCGGGGGCAGGATGAGGGGGCCCAGATTTCTGTAGCTACTTATCATTAAGGAGCATTGGAGTCCTCCAGGACTTCACAGAAAGTATCCCAGAACAAAGTCAGTGCAGCCACCACACATGCACTGAGCTGGCGGAAGTGTTTTTGCAGCAAAACTCACTTTTGCCAACTCACTTTCTAAGCATGTTTACAAGGAGTCTACACACGTCTATTCAAAGCTACCTGAAGGATGCTAAGTATAAACTCATTGGTCTGTGTGTTTAATGTAGCAAGAACAAATTATTAATCTTCCTTTTTTTGACATAGGATCTATGTTACCCAGATTGTCCATAAAATCGTAATCCTCCTGCCAGGCCTAATTAGAAACTTTTCAAAGATATGGCTCAAGGTGGTAGAGCACTACCACTAGCCTTGAGTGAAAAAGCTCAGGGACAGCACCCAGGCTAAGTTAAAAGTCCCACAGCCAACCAAAAAATCAAAAAGAGCACATGTGTCTTTGTCCCCAGTGGCAATAACCACTTAGTGAAAGAAGTAGTCACGGTGTATTTCTGCAGAAATGATGGGTAGTTAGGAGACAGAGGGAGCTATAGTATATAGTACTTCTTGCCTGGTATGTGCTTCTATGGGAAAAATGTCAACTGCTAAGCCTAACAGGTTCCTGGGAGAATGGTATTTACTTAATTTGTGCTGCTGTAACAGAATATCTGACTGACAAGTTTGAAATGACAGGCATTTATTTCTCATACTATGGAGACTGAAAAGTGGAAGATCAAAGTGACAGCAGTTCCTGTTATTTGAGGGCTCTATCCTCTAGAGAGAAGAACTGTGTCCCACTTGGCAGAAGGAAGAGTAGAAGAGGCAAACTCATGTGAAGCAGGTCACTAAGGGACTTATTCTTATCTTCAATTAACAACCAAAAAGCTGGAAGTAGGGCTGTGGCTCAAGTGAGTCCTAGCCTTGTGCAAAAATGCTCAGGGCATTGACCAAGATTTATAATTTATAGTTATAAACTGCTTTATAAATTTGAATCAAACAGTGAGGAAAGAGCACAACAGAGATGGCTAATAACTGTGTCACTGCTTTTCTTGACATAAAGTCACATTGAGCCCCTTATCTATTTCTTGGTAACCTGTCCAATTGCTCCCTTCGTTGTCTTGGAAAAAAAATATTTTTCTTCTCTTTGGGACATAAAGCTGCCTGAAATGAGGAAAGGCACATTTGGGCCAAAGGCCCTGAGTTCAAACCCTACTATCACCTGAATAGCATTGAAAGGCACACAAAATAGTGATTACACGATAAGTTACTGTTAAAATAGACACTAAATTTTTTCTCCAGATATATTTATTTTTCCACAATCCTCATATGTGGTATTTTTGTAATCTTGTATATGCATATGTTTTAAAGTATAAAAGATTAGACTAATGCTAATATAGATCATATTTTAAACTCAAACTGGTTATTAGACATTACAAGGGAGTGGAGAGAGAAATTCAGGAAAAGAACCAAGAATAATGAGTAAGAAAAGGCATCGTTCATTACAGAAAACGCTTTAAAACCAACTTTTGATTTCTATAGGCTTTCTTCTCCCAGACCACCACAGTTCCGTGCACTAGATGTAGCCATAGACACAGGAGCTGCTGCCTTGGCTCAAAGCCTTGAGTAGGGCTCTATCTCTCTTTCTGCCCAGCAATAGCATAATGACACATGCAATTCAAAGTTGGGCACGGTAGCTCACACCTGTAATCCTAGCTACTCAGGAGGCTGAGATCTGAGGATCATGGATCAAAGCCAGCCCAGACCAGACTTTGAGACTCCTATCTCCAATTAATCACTAGAAAATGGAAGTGGCGCTGTGGCCCCAGGGGTAGGGTGGCAGCCTTGAGCTGAAGAGCTCAGGGACAACGACCAGGCCCCAGGGGTAGGGCAGTAGGCCTTGAGCTGGACATGTCCAGAATTCAAGGCCCATGACCCACCAAAAAAAAAAAGCAAAGTACATGCATGTGTAGGGCATGTGAACCATCTGTTTCATAGGTATTTGGAACTAGCCAAGTCAGCTGTACTTCAATAAGCAAACACACCACTATAGCATGGTGCAGCAGCTCCTGACCAGGAACACACCCTGCAGCACACTCAAGCCTGAGATGTAGCAATGTAAAATTTACTATGAGCATTTTAAAAAAGAAACACATGGAGTGCGGCAGCGGGTCTGGTTGGCGGCGGCAGCAGGCGGGCAGGCGGGAGCCGAATACCCCGGGTGTGCATGTGTGGAGAAGCGAAGGCCCCGGAGAAGGGCGGAGAGGATGACTGCGTGGAGAGGGGCGGCGAGGAAGACGGCCTCAACAGGCGGGGAAGATAAAAGGCCGGATCGAGCTGGGAGATGTGACACCACACTATATTAAACAGTTGAAGAGACTGAACCAAGACATCTTCCCGGTCAGCTACAATGACAAATTCTACAAAGATGTGTTGGAGGTTGTCGAGCTAGCAAAACTTGCCTATTTCAGTGATATAGCTGTCAGTTCAGTATGCTGTAGGGTGGATCATTCACAGAATCAGAAGAGACTTCACATCATGACACTAGGATGTCTTGCACCTTAACGAAGACTAGGATTAGGAACAAAAATGTTAAATCATGTCTTAAACATCTATGAAAAAGATGGCACTTTCGACAACATCTATCTGCATGTCCAGATCAGTAATGAATCAGCGATTGACTTCTACAGGAAGTCTGGCTTTGAGATTATTGAGACAAAGAAGAACTACTATAAGAGAATAGAGCCTGCAGATGCTCATGTGCTTCAGAAAGACCTCAAAGTCCCCTCTCTTCAGAATGCAGATATGCACAAGACAGACAACTAAACGAATTTCATATGAACTTTCTTGCACTTGCTTGTCGCCAAATAAAAGAGGCCCATTGATTCCCTCCCCCTTTAAGCTTTCTCCCTCATTCTTGTTTTTCTTGCTTTTCTTCTAAAAGTTTAATACTTTCACAGACTTTTTTTTTAAATCATGTTTGGATTGTTTCCGTTCTCTTATTGTTGTGAGGTGGTTACATTAAGGAAGAAGGTTGATCTGTTTTGTGTCAGTTAATAAGATGTATCCTCCCAAAAATTTGAGTATCAGATGACTTGGAAATTTTAAGCTGATTTTATGTCCTGCTTTTATATTGAAGGTCAGAGTCTACAAATAATGTTGATCTCAAAAGATAAAATGAAGCAGTAGCAATATCTTATTTTCGAATTCGTAGACAAGTGTAGTGTTTTGGGTACTTGGGGTTTGTAAAGACTTGATTTGGGGGATGTTAAACCCTAGACATTGCCTTCACTCCATCTTTAGTCCCTCTGAGCACTCTCATAATCCCTGTAAGAAATAATAAACTTAAGTTTTTAAAACAATTTTTTCCTCTCTAATGGATGGGACAGTCTAGGTAGTGTTATATTTTTATCTAAGTATTTGGTTAAATTGCTTTTTCAATAGTAGGCTGGTTGTTAGATTTATTTTTCTTGCTACTGATGGCTCCTAGAGGCATTAACTTTTGAAGTGTAAGTGGTGAGATTAATTTTTTTAATATGCCAGCAAGAGTTACGGCCTTTAACTGACCTGAAGAAATTTCATTGTGATTGAGTTTTTCTTATATTTTTGTTTCAGTAGGCCTGGCAATGTCTAACCTTAAAAGCTGATGTCATTATAGGTCAGTACCTCTAAATAAGCACCTATTTTCTCTTGGACATATTGAAAAATCCTGAAAGCTTAGACAGACTTGTTGTACAATAAAATGCATTTATTGTCAACTAATATGGGTTGTTAAAAGTGTGGCCACTGAGTGCTTGGTTATAGAGAAAAGAATAGACAGTATTTTTAAGAATAACATAGCTATGCTGTTGCATTTCTGTTGGATTATATCCCAGATTTGCTTTACTCTTGTGCCTATAATATTGAATTTAAGAATTTGGAGTAAGGGGGCCGGGAGTTTGGCCTAGTGGTTAAAGTGCTTGCATGAAGACCCGGGTTCGATTCCTCAGTACCACATAGGTAGAAAAAAGCCGGAAGTGGTGCTGAGGCTCAAGTGGTAGAGCTCAAGCCTTGAGAAAGTCCAAGGACAGTGCTCAGGCCCTGAGCTCAAGCCCAGGACTGGCAAAAAAAAAAAAAAAGAATTTGGAGTAAGAGGAATGGTTAAACTAATTGCTTCTATCCTTGGAGAGAGGTTAGAAGTATAGTGTTAATAATACAAATATCACTGTGATCTCCTGTACTGACAGTTCTGGTTTGTGCCAGACCATTTTCTGGCATATAGGGAATCTCTGACAAGTTGATAACTTTGTAAGATGAGAGATGTCGGGGCCGGGAGTCTGGCCTAGTGGTTAAAGTGCTTGCCTAGCATGCATGAAAACCTGGGTTCGATTCCTCGGTACCACATATAGAAAAAAGCCGGAAGTGGTGCTGAGGCTCAAGTGGTAGAGCTCTAGCCTTGAGAAAGTCCAAGGACAGTGCTCAGGCCCTGAGCTCAAGCCTAGGACTGGCAAAAAAAAAAAAAAAAAAAAAAAAGATGAGAGATGTCTGAATTACTCATTTCCTGCCCATTGTTCCATTGCTAATATTTAGAAGATTTTAGATTGTCAGTAGTGACAGTCCAAGGAGTATCTGATTAGACTTTGAAACAATACACAGGGCTTGTCACTCAATTTTAAAAGGCAGTTTAACTCATGGTATTATCCTTTTATGTAAAATTCTGGGATAAAAGACTCATTTAAGAGTAGATTAAAGGACAAAATTATCTTACAAAGTGTTTGTGCACACTTTTAATCTTAAGTTTTTATTTGAGACTGTGTAAGTGCAAAGTAAAGAAGACTTCAGCAGTCTTGAGTGCCAAGAAAAGAGAGGAAGGAATATAGTTGCTGAGTTTATAGGGTTGTAATCTTACCACGCTGGTTTCTTGGGTATTAGTTTCTTGAAAAGTCTAAATCTAAGCTTAGAAGACAATAAATTTAGCATTAAGCACCTTTACCTTTATGGATAAGCTTCAGCTTGCTCTTGCCAAGAGAAGAGTGCTTGAGTTACAGAAAACATAATTAGTTTGAAGAAATCAGCCCTTTTGTATGTAAACTTCCAGATACCAAAGTAGATTTTGATATACAAATGAGTTTTCTGAGATGATACTGCCTCTATTTCTATAACCCTTTCACCTGGACTATCTAAGCAGTTCTATGAATGTATTCCTAAGTGTGGTTATTGAAAACCAAATAGCTGCCTCATGAAATTAGATATATGTTGTAAAGAGGGGAAAATATTAAAGTTTGAATTGATTGTGTAGGCTCCCTATCATTATAGTTTCTTTTTCTACACTAATGAATGACATTATCTAAATTTTAAGTGTGTGTAATGGGTTAATTGTCCTACATCAAACTTGTATTGAATAATTCCATCCACTTACAGAAGAGAAAGATATGGAAGAGGTAGAACCTGGGCACTATATATGCCTGTGAATCAGTAAAGAGTAAAAGTAATGCTCCTTGTTGAGTTGGTTATTTTGATTTTAAAAAATCTGAGGCAAATCAGTTCTGTTCATTGGAGCATCACTGATTATATCATTTTTCAGGACAGTTACACTGGGGCAAATAGGTTAAAATTGAACTGTATGGTATTTGCATTTAGGTTCAAAAGGACAGAATCTGTAGAAAAATCTATGTAACATAAAATTTGTCCAGATTTGTTTTCATTTGGAGAAAGGAATTCTGAAATATCTCTAAAGCAGTTTTTACTCATCAATTGAAAGTCCTCCAAACAAAACTATTGGGAAACTATGGTGTGTAGTGGTGGAAAAGAAAAGCTCCCTCAGTTTTTGGAGGAAATAACTTTAAAAATACTTAAATGGCTAACTTTACTTGGTGCAGTTAAGATAAACTTGTCAATTTTACCATTGCTGTTACATCTGAAATAAACTAATGTGATGTTCTGGTAAAAAAAAAAAAAAGAAAAGAAACACATAGGCAGTTTTTATGTTAAGAGAAAAACCCTAAAATTCCTGAAAATCATCCCTTTTCTCTTCAGCCTAAATTAACTATTAAAAAGCTGGATGCACTGGTACCTCACATTTGTAATCCTACTCAGGAGGCTGAGATCTGAGGATCCCAGTTCAACAAAAAACCTGAAATGACACTGTGGCTCGGTGATACAGTGTTAGCTCAGAGCACAAAAACTCAGGGGCAGTGCTCAGGTCTTGAGTTCAAGAGCACATTCCCTCCCCTTGCAAAAAAGAAAAAAGAAATACTATCTTTTGTGCCTCTGAAAAAAGTCCATTTTATTTTTTTTCTGCTCAAGGATAGCGCTCTACGTTAAGCCACAGTGCCACTCCTGGGTTTTTGGTGACTAATTGGAGATAAGCATCTTACAGACGTTCCTGTCAGGTCTGGCTTCAACTACCATCCTCAGATCTTAGCTTTTTGAGTAGCTATGCTTACAAGCACAAGTCACTGGCACGGGGCTATATATACTTTCTTAACCTGCTAACTTTTGCCTTGCAAACACTAAGAATAAAAATATTTCCCATACTCCTTTGGCTTTCAGATGTTGTAGGTGACTCAACAGTCCAATTAAATGCAAACAGGAGACAAGCATTTACCAAGGCAACTTCAGGACTTCCACCCACCACCACCAAATTTACATTGCCTTTAACTGGTATGGAGAATAAAAGCTTCCAATACACTTCTCCCACACCTAGAGGCACTAAAAAGTCAAATTAGATATCTTAATAAAAGGTAACTTAGTATATATGATTAGTTACTTTCTTGTATGATCGTTGTAGTATTTCTTTTTGGTTTTAGGTTTTTTGCCAGTCTTGGGGCTTGAACTTAGGACCTGGGCACTATTCTTGGACACATTTTGCTCAAGGCTAGAGCTCTGCTACTTGAGCCACAGCACCATTTCTGGCCTTTTCTGTATATGTGGTACAGTGGAATCAAGTACTCTACCACTAGGCCACACTCCTGGCCCCATCATAATATATTTTTTTGGGGGGGGTGGAGGGGTAATTATGGGGCTTGAACTCTGGACCTGGACCCTGTCCCTGAGCTCTTCAACTCAAGGCTACTCCCCATTTTCTAGTGATTAATTGGAGATAAAGAGTCTCATGGCTTTGTGGCTTAGTAGTACCAGGGCTGGCTTTGAACCATGATCCTCAGATCTCAGTCTCCTGAGTAGCTAGGGTTACAGGCATGAGCCACCACGCCCAGCCCACCATAATGTTTCTTACAGAAAAAAATATTTTAAAGTTATTACTTTTCAAAAGAAATAAAGCATTTGTAACTGAAATGGGAAAACTTAAAAACTTTTTGAAACACATTAGCCACAGATTTTAGTTTTTATTTTCTAGTGATTAATTCAAAGCCTGGACTGGCTTTGAACTGAGTTCAAAGCTAGGATTACAGGCATGAGTTACCATACCCAGCTAGTTTAATATTATCATTTAAAATATAGTTCAGGAAAAAAATCACTAAAAAAGCAGCAAGGAACAGGAGAGCTTTTTAAAAAGTAGCCGTTATCAGCAATTCAGTATTCAGTTCCCTCACAACAAAATTCTCATGAGAGTGCACAGGTGTGCCTAAGAAGTCCACTTTCTTGCTTTAAAATACTAGCTTATTCATAACCAAGTCCTAGACCAATCTTTTCCTTCATTGTATTTAAAATGTAGTTATACATTCAACTGACTAACTCTGCCAGAAAGGACAGGCTATATCCAGCAGCCCTGCTGGGTACTCTGGCAGAACACTGCTTGAGAACACATAGGACAACTTTGTAGAAGTAATTTTGAAGTACACTTCTGTCTGAAGAAGTTAGAAACTGCCCCAATTAATCTGTATCAAAATTAGGATAAGTATATTCAACAGAAATGTTATATAGATCGATATGTATCTATGAAATACAAACTCTCAGCTTAATTTTAATTACATTCTAAAATTTATGTGCCAGTGATTCCATATAGAGTCCCTTCTTAAATACTTGTTAAGCATGACATTTGAAATATGCTGTAAAAAGTAAGAATAAATAAAACAAGCAATCAAAGTTGGAGACTTATGGTCTAAATAGTGTAACTATTAAACTGTTATCTTCTTGTGAGATTCAAACTGACTTGAAAAGACTTCCTGCAATACTGGATAGTCATTAGACTGCCAAGAAAGTGGTATTCTAGTGGTGGATCAAAGCAATAATCATTTGAAAAAATTCTTAAGTCTCATTTCTTTGGGTAGGAAAGTGAATTGGTCCCTGACATACATTCCTCTTGCTGTTCTGTTTTTCAAGGTGATACTGGAGTTTGAACAAAGTGTCTCATGCTTTAGGCAAGTATTCTTATTTTGGCCATGCTCTCCGTCCTTTTTGCTTCCCTTTTTCAGGTAAGTCTTGTTTTGACCAAGGGTCAGTCTTGGACCTTGACCCTCTCTTGATCCTCCTATGTACCACTACTTCTGGACCCAATGGAAAAAGATTAGATTTGTAAACAAATATAATCACACCTCATGCATAGAAACAAAATAACCCCTTTGTACTACACTGCATTAGGAATGGACATCTTATAACCTGAAAGTATCACATAACAAAGTACATGACCCTCAAAAACAATCACAAACTGGACACTGGTGGCTCACACCTGTAATCCTAGCTACTCAGACTGAAATCTGAGGATCACAACTGAAAGCCAATAGGGTAGGAAAATCTGTAAGACCCTTATCTCTAATTAACCACAAAAAGCCAGAATCGAAGTTGAGACTCAAGTGGTAGAGTGCTAGCCTTGAGCAAAAGAGCTCTCTGGGTTAGTGCCCAGACCCCAAGTTCAAGCCCCAGTACTGGTGCACACACACACACACACACACACACACAAAATAAATTTATTTCATCTAAAAATATACTGTTAAAAATGAAATGACTGAGCAGATGCTTCAGAAGCCAGCTTCTAGATGTTTAATTCACTTTATTAATGCAAGGTGATTAATACTTACATTACAGATTGGCTAGTCTGAAAAAAATCAGTCAATATTTATCAGAGAATAACATAGTTGTACCAAAGAATACTTCTAAAAGACTTCCAAGAAATTATAACTTTAACATTAAGAAAATATCTTCCATGTGGGTTCCATAATAATATAATTTAAGCACATTTTGAAATGCTTTTTCTTATCTTGTACTACTTCCTTCTTTTTTCCCTTCTGACTACAGAATCCCTCAAAACATATTATGGACTGAGGGTGTATTAATAGAGTACTGCCTAGCACATGTGGGGCCCTGGGTTTGATCCCTAATACAACCACAAAACAAAACAGTGCCAACAAATAAATGAAACAATGTATAATGAGACCATCTTTGGAAAAGAGATTCTTTCTAGTAGAAACAGCAAAAATTGTTACATTTTATTTTCCTTTCTTCTCCAAAGGATGTTTAATTTGCATACCTTCCAACAGTATGTATGTTAAAATATAAAACCAGAGGTATGTAAATAAGCACTTCATGTTTTGGCCAATTCAGTGCCAGAAAAACATGATATTTAGTCTCTTCAGTAGAGTGGAGAAACAAAACGAACAGTTATCCAGGCTTGAGCTGAGATGATCCAGCGAAAGCCTGCCATTACCTCAGCCAGTCTCCCTTCCCAAAACAGGGAGAGAAAAGCCTGTTAAGTGAACTTCCCCTAGCACAGGTTCAGGTGAAGTAGGGAGGTAGTGGCCACCTGGAAAGGCTGGAGTAGTCCAAACAGCACAGGTAGCTTCAGTAACTGCTGGCTCCAAATCAGGCAGGATACTCAATCTTCTGTGGCAAGGAAAGAAATGAAGTCCTTGCTTCTAAAACACGTAGCGACAAGTCCAAGAACGGGGCCGGACATAATCCAGAAATGTGGGCTATAAGAAGGAAACAGAATGAGAGAACAGTTCATTTGTGTCCAGTGAACACCAGGCAGTGTTAACGTTCAGTGTTGCACATGTCCAAATTGCCTCCCAGCGTCTCTGTGACCTTTTAAGAAGCTCATTAATACAAAATATTTTGAATATTTTATTTTACAGTACCAATTTATTGCATTCATATGCTTCACAGGAAGTTTCTGAAATCTACAACTGACTGTAGATTGCCTCTTTCAGACAGGGTCTCATGTCGCCCGGGTGACTCACACTCAGGGTCCTTCTCCCATGTATTGGGATTACAGGCATTCAGCACACAGCTCTGTAGCTGTGCATCTTCTTATTGCAGCAGAACTATTTTTGTAGCCTAAAAAATCTAAGCAGTAGTACATTAAGGATTATCAAATATATATACAAATGACTATAATCAATGACTATACTAAAGCTGTCAAATTACTGAACTGTTTGAAGAAAGAGATGAAGTACTACGGGAGCAGTAATCCGAAAGTTTCATGGAGGATGCAGCATCCCTACTGATTTTGGCAGAAGAATAAAGTTTGACATGTGAGACCAGCATGACCATGTGTATGTAGTGTCCAGGGTAAGGGAAAGTCAGTTCAGATGCACAAAAACAACTCACTGCAAGGAGAAGGGAGAACTAAAGAAGACACATAAGGAGAGGATCTGACTGACTCAGTTATGGACATCTGACTTCAGTTACAGGTACTTGGAAAAAATGCCAAGTTCATCTAGCACAATGATACCTTAACCTTTACTCTTCCTGCTCCCCCAACCCCAAACTGTGAAGTTGTCTTAATCAGCTAAAACACAAAGCCTTAGGGTTGAACCTGAAAATAATTACTTTAAAAGAGAGGGTGGAAACACAAAAAAGGAAGGAACAAGGAAAATGGAATCAGAGCTAGGCTTATCAGTGTTAACTAAAATTTTTATAATTGTTTATTTTTTGAGAAGTGCAAAGTACACACTGGGTAGTAAAGGCATGTATTCTATTAGAAAAACTGAAGAATTCCCATAAGAAGATAAACGAACAATTAAAAAAAAGAAAAGAAAAGAAAATTGGTGTGGTAGCTCATGTCAGTAATCCTAGCTACTCAGGAGGTTGAGATCTGAGGATCAAGGCTCAAAGCCAGCCCAGGCACAAAATGACCTGAGACACTTATCTCCAATTAACCTCTAGAAAATTGCAAGTGGGGCTTGGCTCAAGGGTAGGGTGGTTGCCTTGAGCTGAAGAGCTTAGGGACAATACCTGGGCCCAAGGGTAAAACCCAGGCTGAGTTCAAGCCAGAAAGAAATAGAGAGAGAGAGAGAGAGAGAGAGAGAGAGAGAGAGAGAGAGAGAGAGAGAGAGAGAGAGAGAGAGAGAGAGAGGGAGAGAGGGGGGGGGAGGGAGGGTGGGAGGAGAAAGAAAGAGAGGAGAGAGAGAGAAAGGGAGGGAGGGAGGGAAGAAAGGGAGAGGGAAAGAGAGAAAGAAGGAAAGAGAAAAACTAGGAAACTTCAATGTGAAGAAAATTTTTTTTAAATTTCAAGGATAAGATTAAGATTAGATGGTTTACACTAAACTTCCCTCCCTTCAAAAATGCATAATCTCAGTGGGCATTGGTGGTTCACACCTGTAATCCTAACAACTCCCAAGGCTGAGATCTGAGGGTTGTGGTTCAAAGCCAGCCCCGGCACAAAAGGCACAAAAGACCAAGGGACCCTTATCTCCATTTACCAGAAGACCAGAAATGGTGCGGTAGCTCAATGTGGTAGAGCCCTAGACTTGAGCTGAAGAGCTTGGGAACAGAGTTTAAGCCCCACAACCAACAACAACAACAAAAAAGCTCCAGTTCAAAGGGTGACTCACGTTTTTCAGAGGACAGTGCTGACGTGCATACCATTCTTGGGAATAGAAGCACAGAATGACTCCATGGCCCAAGAAAAGGGAGGCCCACATCATAATGTTCCAAATAGGCCTTTTCCGACTATCATTGACAATGAAGTTGAAAGCCACTGAAATTAGAAAGAGAAAATACATAATCACAAGACAATAGGCCATAGATACCTGCACAACCAAGCAGGCATCAGCTGCTCATATACGTGATTCATTCTGATCACAAGTCCTATAATCATTCAAATCAAATGAAAATATATTTGAAGCCGGGTGCAGTGGCTCATGCCTGTAATTCTAGCTAATGAGGAGGCTGAGATCTGAGGATCACAGTTCAAAGCCAGTCTGGGCGCTAAAGTCTGGGCAGTAAAGTCAGTGACACTCTTATCTCCAATTAACCACTAGAAAAATAAGTGGGGCTGTGGCTCAAAGGGTAGGGAAGTAGCCTTGAGCTGAAGAGCTCAGGGACAGCACCCAGGCCCAGAGTCCAAGCCCCATGATCAGAAAAAGAGAGAGAGAGAGAGAGAGAGAGAGAGAGAGAGAGAGAGAGAGAGAGAGAGAGAGAGAGAGAGAGAGAGGGAGGGAGGGAGGGAGGGAGGGAGGGAGGGAGGGAGGGAGGGAGGAAGGAAGGAAAAGAAGAGAAGGAAATTTGATGGAATTATTCATATCCTGATTTATCCCTCTCCACCCACTCCAAAAATAATCTGTTTTCTGTGCACTCTTGAGAATGTTTGTGAATGGAGAAGTTGTATACAGCTTCATCATCTTGTAGATTTGTAATCTACATGCATTTTCTATGAGACAGAACTGTATGTAATTATTCAAGTCAATATTTTACCATCTTGAAATGGTATTAATACTATCTAGTATTGATTTTCTTCCTGTCTAGTTTTTTTCCTTTCTTTTATCTCTCCCTCTCTTTCTCTTTTCTTGTCAGTTGGGGGCTGGAACTAAGGGCCTGGGGCACTGTCCCCAAATCTTTGTGCTCAAGGCTAGTGCTCTACCTACCAGTTTAGATATAGATTGGTTAATTATAGATAAGAGTCTCACAGAACTTGTCTGTCCAGACTGGCTTCCAACAGTGATCCTCAAATCTTAGGCTCCTAAATAGCTAGGATTACAGGTGGGGCTTCTTTTTTTTTTTGGTTGTGGGGCTGCCTGGGCACTGTCCCTGAGCTCTTCAGCTCAAGACTATAGCTCTACCACTTGAGCCATAGCACCACTTCCCTGGCTGTTGCTTTTTTTTTTTTTTTTTTTGCCAGTCCTGGGCTTGAGCTCATGGCCTGAGCACTGTCCTTGGGCTTTCTCAAGGCTAGAGCTCTATGACTTGAGCCACAGTGCCACTTCTGGCTTTTTCAATATATGTGGTAGCAAGGAACAAACTCAGGTCTTTGTGCATACTAGGCAAACAGTCTACCACTATGGCAAACTCCCAGCCCTCTGGCTTCTTTTTAACTAACACCAAATACCCATCGTGTACTATATACTTACTTCCGAAGAACATGAAGAGCACAAAAAGCACTGGATAGAAATAGCTTAAGCAAACAGCCAGGGCGTACTCATGAACTATAGCTGATAGAGCAAAGACAGCTAACATGGCCGCAGATTTGAACTTCTTTGAGAAAAACTACAATGAAAAGAAACATTAAATAGCTTTAAATGTTAAGGGGTCAGGTGGGAAGAAACTAGGAGAAAATGCAGGAGGGGGGTGACACTGTTCAAAAAGAAATGTACTGATTACCTGACTTATATAACTGTAACCCTCCATGTACATCACCTTTTCAATTTTTTTTTGGTGGGTCATGGGGTTTGAACTCTGGGCCTGGGTGTTGTCCCTGAACTTTTCAGCTCAAGGCTACTGCCCTACCCTTGAGCCACAGTGCCACTTCCAGTAGAGTCTCATATTCTTTAGTTCCCAGGCTGGCTTTCAATGGTGATCCTCAGATCTCAGCCTCCTGAGTAGCTAGGATTACAGGCATGAGCCACCGTGCCCAGCTACAATTAAAACATTTTAAAGTACTAAGCATGTCCTCTGACATAATTATTACATGCTAAAGGCACCAATTTAATTTTTATTGGCTTTCCTAGTTCTTAGGTTACTTCAAATCATAGTAATTCCAAGAATAAGAAAAAATAAGCAAAAACCATGCTTGATGCATGGCTCAGTGGCAGAGTGCATGCCCATTAAGTTCCAACCTTAGTACCACACACACACACACACACACACACACACACACCTCTCCCCCCAAAAAAGTTAAGCACATAATCATCTGTTTACTAAAATCAGGCATTTTCTAAGAAGTCTTCAAAAGACTGGGCATAGTTGTAAACATAACAATTTTATTCACTTATTGTGGGACAGGATCTTGCTGTATTGCCCAGGCTGGCAAATTCACGACCTTCCCACCTCAGCATACTAAGTAGCTAAAATCACAGGCATATGCTTCCACTTCCCATTTTACAACATTTATTTTTAACTAGTAGAATTTACATTTGTGACTGCTATGATGAAAAAAAGTTTTAATATATTATAAAGTACACCACATGAAAGTGGAGTGGGGTGCCAGTGGCTCACACCTGTAATCCTAGCTACTCAAGAGGTTGAGATCTGAGGATGTTGGTTCAAAGTCAGCCGGGGGAACAAAAGTCTGTGAGACTTTAATCTCTGATTAACTAACCATCAGAAAACTGGAAATGGCACTGTGGCTTAAGTGGTAAGCATTAGCCTTGAGCTTAGGAGCTCAGGGACAACATTCAGGCCCAGAGTTCAAGGCCCATGACTGATGAGGGGGAGGGGAGGAGGAAAGAAGGAATAAGGTAAGCAAGCAAGCAATTTCAATCGTTAGAGTGATACTGTACAATAGGGCCTCCTCTATAAAACAAAGATTTAGAAAGGTTAAAAGTTGCCTCATTTATATGGAAAACTATAGTTACAAATAAGAGAACTAAAGTTCACCTGTACTACCATTTCCACCACAAAGTACTGTCAACAACAAAATATAATTCAGAGCATTAAAATTACATTTTATCAGTATAAACTAAAGTCAAAAGAGCTAATAGGAGATTATTTAATAGCAACAGCATTCAAAAGGACTCTGTTCAATTGGGTGGTCTCTTCAACACTTTCAAAGACACCCAATAATTCTTATTTGATAATTGAGTAGAATAATATTCAGGTAAAACACGTGGCATTAGATTTAGCATTGGGCATAAGTACAATTCAAAATGTAAAGATTCTGATCTTTGTGGTGGTACTAGTTTTATTTTTTCTAATAGTGAATTATTTTTGTTTATTTGCAAAGCTATTAATCATAGGGAGCAAGGCATTTCAAGAGTTAACAGCAAGCCAGGCGTTGATGGCACACTCTTTTAATCCTAACTATTCAGGAGGCTGAGACCGGAGTTTGAAGCTAGCCTGGGTGGTACTGGATTTTGAATTCAGGACTCTAAACTTGATGGGAAGGCACTTATCACTTAAGCCACACCGCCAGCCTGAGAGTTGTTAGATATAAAAATTTTTTAGAGAAACTATCCACCTTTTTCATGTGCAAGTAAATGAACTTCTTCCAGCTTGCACTATACTATACTATTAGCATTTTTTTAAAACAATTTGATTTCTGAAACAGTATTAAGTAAATATCTTGCTGCTCACCCAGAGAAGGTCCTTGTATGCATAGTAATACAGCCAGTCATGGACTACCACATTCCAGGTCCTGTAATAGTTGGAGTATGATGTGGAGTTCCACCAATCCTGAGAGAAAAGTAAAATACAGAACACATAGAATCACTTAATGCAAAGATGACTTGAACAGCAATCAGTAAACTCACTGCCAACCCTGATAAAATATAATAAAAGAATTGTAGGCTACAAAAAGAGACTGAACACTAACACTAATGAGCTGTATGGTAGTTTCACAATTGGCAAGATCTAATTGCAAAGATGTGAGATGGTGGCTTCCTCCATTTTTTAAATTTCTTGCTCCTAATTTTAATATCAGAAATCCTGAAATTTGTATTCATGCAGTTTCTTTGAAAAATTATTCGCAGGGGTGGGCTAGGGAAAATAGGAGAAAAACATAGGAAGGGGTAACAATGTTGGAGAGGCAATGTACTCACTACCTTACAAGGTAACCATCACACCTCTATACATCACCCTGACAATTAAAAAAAAATAATTGACAGACTTGAGTATTGTCAAACCAAATTTTGAGGGCCTTAGGCACTATTACAGAATGCTATGAACCACTCTGGCTCTAGTCTAGCTCTAAGTCCATCTTCAGAAGAATACTATTTTGTTGTTGTTGTTTAGAGAGAAGGTTTCACTATGTAGTTGAAGCTGGCATCAAACTTATGTTCCATTAGCCTCTGCCTGCTAAGTACAAGTCCATTTTAGAAGTATAATAATAAGTTGGATGCCAATGGCTTAAGCCTATAATCCTAGCTACTTAAGAGACTAAGATCTGAGATCACAGTTCAAATCAACTAAGGTAGGAAAGTCTGTGAGACTCTGATCTCCAATAAACTACTCAGAAAAAGATGGAAGTGGCACTGTGGCTCAAATGATAGAGCTCTAACCTTAAGCACAAAGAAGCTCAGGGACAGTGCTCAGGCACTAGCTTCAAGCCTCAGGATTGGGCCCAAAACAAAAGTTTAATAATACAATGCTGAACAGAATTATCACCTTCCAAAATTAAGAAGGGAAAAGTTATTTCCCTCAGATGTTGCTCAACAGTCTTAAAGGGAATAATTTGCAGAGGACATCTTTACATAACTAGACAGCCAATTTCAAATAAATACTCAAGAAACTCTCACCATGACCTTGGGATGAATGTTTTCTTACCATAATCATCTAAAAATATATCCTCACAATATTCTGTAGAAACTATATGCCTCATTAAAGAGACAAAAGACAAGATATAGATATAATTATATTTATTAGAATTTCAGGCATAATGTTGGCAAAACTTGTGAAAATTTACTTCAGAATATTTGTGTCAAAAAAAACCCACCCTGGTAATAATAGATAAGAATGCAAAAAAAAAAAACCCTTTAACAATGATTAAATAAAATATAAACAGAAACAGAAAACCAAGTATATATTACCTTATAAAACATCCTGTCACCAAAGCGTAACATCTCAGCAAAGGCATTGAGCCAGCAGTGTAAAAAGGCAAAAAAAGAAAGGAACAGTATCAGCACACCTAAAAACAAAATTAAAAACATGAAGTCTTTCCAAAGTGCTCATAACCAAGCCATTAAGTAGCAGTGAAAACCTAAACTGTTAATACAGATTATCCATTCCAAATATGCAGTAGAGTTTTGAAATTTTAATTTTTAAAAGCACTAATTCCCTTCCAAGTTGGTTTAATAGGCAACAACAGATGGGCCTAGTCTGTTTTAAAGAACTGCCTTGATATTCAAATTAATTTGAAACCCAAGGCCTTTTAAAATCAACCCCCCCATACTTTCCCTCTAAACCAATAGAGATTTTGCTCCTTCTCCTTCTATGAGATGTTTGACATTCTCTTTCTCTTTCTTTCTCCCTTCCCACCCCCCCCCCCGCGTGTGGGCGTGTGTGCGTGTCTGTGCGTGCGTGCGTGTGTGTGTGTGTGTGTGTGTGTGTGTGTGTGTGTAATGGGGGGGCTGGGAGGAAGGGAGGGAGGGAGGGGGAGCGAAAGAGAATGAGTCACAGCTCCACTTCTGTCTTTTGGGGTGTTTAAATGGAGATAAAGGTTCTTACAAACCTTCTTAGAACCACTAACATCAGATCTCACCCTCCCAAGTAGCTAGGATTACAGACATGAGCCACCAGTGCCTAGCTGGAGATATTTTTGATTGTTACAACAGGAAAGGGTTGTATATATTGGTATATCATTGTTAGAGACTAGCATAATGTTAAACATCCCATAGAAGAGTCTGCCTCAACAAATGATTATCAAGCCTAAAATGCTAAATCACAAAAGCTAACACTCCTCAACTTAGACTTTCTCCAATAAACTCTATTCAAGTGTTGCAAATACCACCCACAACTGGACTACCATCATTCCAGAATACTCCATGTCTTTGCATCCATCCCTAGATGTCTTTCCCCACCAGAGTCTTTCCCCACCTTTGTCCTTCCCTGACAGGCAAATGCCTACTACTGTTCAATACCCAATGTTAAATGTCATTTCTAACATTTTACATTGAAGTCTGTAACACAGTTTGTGTGTATTACACTATATTGTAAAAGAGCCATTTACAGATCACTTGTTTCATTCCCTTCTTCAAAACAGACAGCATCTACTGTGTGTCAGATAATAAAGAGCTAGGCTGTGACTGACTTTAGCACAATCCTGGATCACAACCAATGTTGCAGCTCGGGGCAGAAGACCCCACGCATACCACACATACCCAACTGTAGAAACAGAGGTGGCCAAAGACTGTGAGCAAAGGAAAGGAAGAGAGATGATGATGACAAAGCATGACCAGACATTTAATGAGTAGAGAAAACAGGAAGAGAAAGTGTAGGAGATGACGAAATGTGAGCCTCCTGTGAGGAAACTGCACAGTGATGGTGGTATCCAGTTAGGTAGTCATGCCTTTCTGGAAAAACATGTGGAATGAAATGAAGAGACCAAGCTGTGACTGGAAAACAAGGGTGAAGAAAGAGTGGTAACTGAGATTTCAAATGTGGTCAGAGGTCACAGCAGATGAGGAATAAATCATCTAGTGGGATTAGAACCAAGTGACTTGTGGTTTTCACAAAGGGCATTGTACTGGCCTGGTTATAACAGAGGTGATGAGCAAGAAAAAGTGGAAAGGATGATGAAAGCATGAACATGGACTACCATCAGAGAAAGCAAAATTTAAGTAAATGCCAATAGATAAGTGGAAAGATTGGCTCAAAACCTGAACACATTTCATATCTGTACAGATGAACTTATAGGAAAAAGTGGGAAAATCAAAGGTCACCAGTTGTAACAGCTTTCTGTTTTCCTTCAAAGCACAGAAAGAATCAGATTAATAATGCCCATGTTACCTTACCTGGCAAGATGGAGTTAAACACACACAGGACCAGTACACGAGCACTGAAGGGCTCCTGTTTGATATTCCGGAACAAAGGGGCACAGAGCCTTTCAAAGATGTAGTACACATAAAATAGGCAACCAAAAACCTAGACAAACAAAGATGACAATGATGATGGGTTAATAAAGAAAAATGGACTAAGATGCTTTTCCCACAAGAGAAAGTATGCATATAATCCTTAAATTACTATTTACAAATATATTCCTTTTCCTAACCCTTCAGAAATGACCCTTATCGTGCAACAGTGAAACTGAACACTATGTGGAAAAGGAACTACAGAACTTGTGGGCAGGAATGGGAGGGGAAAAACTAGGAGCAAAGGATGGGGTGACATTGTCCAAAAAGAAACATACTCATTACCTGTCTCATGAAATGGTAACCCCTCTGTATCTCACCTTTATAGTAACAATCAAAATATGTTAATTTAAAAATTGGCTTTTTTAGGGAGTGGGGTTTAAGGCTTCTTCCTGTAACCCCTGAACTTATAATCCTCTGCTGGTTGTATGGCTGTTTGGTAGAAATGCATTTTTGAATTTAGGGCTGCAGATTTGCTAAGCAGGTTCTCTACTGCTGAATGATATCTATATCCCTTTTGTTCTCTTATTTTGTCCAGACTGGCAAGAACCTTCAATCCCCATATTTCACTTCCTACATGTCTGGAATAAGTGTGCCCACTGCATGCAGCTCTTGATCAAGTTGAGGTCACATGAACTTTTTGCAGCACATGCTGGCCTGCACCTATGATCCTCCTAGTAAGTTAGGATTACAGGATGGAACCACCAAGACTTGGGTCTACCTCAGACTCTATAGTGCTAGGATTGTAAGTAGAGTCATTGGGATTTAAGCCCCAAGACTGGTGCACACACTCACGTGCGCACACATGCACGCGCGCACACACACACACACACACACACACACACACACACAATAAACCATCGTACTCTATACTAGTTTCAGTCTCAATGTATTCTTGAGCTCCCAGAGACATAAATTTCACAGCATTTTAAATAGATTAAATATAAATCACCATTTCCATGAATAAACACTCATTAGGACATAAACACTTTTACCTGTATGAACTGCATAGCAACATAACCCCATCTTACAGTGGGCGTCCTAAAAAAAAAAAAAAGAAAAGAAAAGAAAAAAAGAAACACGTTTTCTAAAGTTAATTGAATTATAAAAATAAAAACCCATGGAGCTAGGAGTTTGGCCTTGTGGTAAGAGTGCTTGCTGAGCATGCATGAAGACCTGGGTTCCATTCCTTGGTACCATATACATAGAAAAAGACTAAACATAGAGCTATCCTATGACCCAGCAATCCCACTCCTTGGCATTTACCCAATGTCCAAAAACAAGTCCATACTAAACTTACTAGCACAACGATATTCATTGCTGCATTATTTACCATAGGTAAATAATGGAACCAACCTGATGCCCCTCAGTAGATGAATGGATCAAGAAGATCTAGTACTTATACACAATGGAAAATTCTATGCTGCCATCAGAAAAAAATGACATTGCCCCATTCATAAGGAAATGGAAAGACTTGGAAAAATAATATTAAGTGAAGTAAGCCAGACTCAAAGGAACATAGGCTCCATGGTTTCCCTCATTTGTACTAATTAGTACATATCTAAGGCTCTCTTAGCAAAGGATCACAATAGCTCAAAAGCTATGTTCATATGGTTATGTAGGATGAGACTAAACAAAATGAACTCTAGGACATGGAAATAAGAGGTTTATCTTTGTGATTATTATTCTTAATGTACTATGTTATTTTTTTCTCCTTTTTTTCTCCCTATGGTTAATCTCATGTGGTTACTGTATCTGACTTTGTTACCTGGTATACTGCATATACATTTGTTTGTTTATTTGAAATAGGGAAGGGAAGAGGGGAAAACAAGATGATTGGAAGGGGGTAGGGAAGGAAAAGTGGAAAACATGAGAAGGGGTCTCAATGTGCAAGAAATGATGCACGTACTACCTAACAAATGTAACTCTAATCCTTCTGTGCACTACCCAACAATAAAATAAAAAATAAAATAGAAAAATAAAAACCTGTATTTTTTCTACAAAAAAAACCAAAACATCACTTATGGGTGGTAGATCATATACATGTAGTCATGTCCTAAGTTTGATCCCAAACACCAAGAACTTAAAAAAGAAAAAAAGGAACACTAATGAGCATATAAAACATAGAATTCTGCCTGGCATGGGTGGCTCACACCTATAATCCTAGCTACTCAAGAGGCTAAGGGCCAGGAGTTTGGCCTAGTGGTAGAATGCTTGCCTAGCATGCACAAAGACTAGGGTTCAATTCCTTGGTACCACATACAAAGAAAAAGCCAGAAGTGATGGTTTGGCTCAAGTGGTAGAGCTTTAGCCTTGAGAAAGTCCAAGGACAGAGCTCATGCCCTGAGCTCAAGCCCAGGGCAGGCAAAAAAAAAAAAAAAAAAATGATTTGAAGCTTCCCATGCCAGAGAAGCTGCCTCTTTCCCTCTCCCTCTCCATACTTACACCAGGCCCTGTATTACACACTATCCTACTTAAGTGCTGTTACCTGGGATAGCTGTCACGGTAGATGAGGGTGGGTGCAAACAAGAAATACAAGTACTGGTTGACTGTAGGTATTGGAACTGTACCTACAAAGAAAAACTACATTAGATAAGAGGCACTTTGGATTTGTGCTGCACACTATAAGGGTAAAACACAGATACACAGATCAAGAAAGAAGACATGGTCTTCATACTGTTTCTTCTTCATCACATAAATGACTTCTTGTTCTTGTATTAAGTGATATTATCAATCTATCAGAGTCATCTGTGACTAAAGGAACTTCTTGAGTAAGCAGGCATAGTTATATTATACTGAGGCTATTTACATTCTATGAATGCTAAGCTATAAAAGATAGTCAATTTTTTAAATTATAAGGACCAAAGAAGAATAACCAGAAAACAGTACAATGGTATTCTAAATCAATATGGATCCCATATACTTAAAATGAAGCATTAATCCATATAGACTATAATCCTCCAACTCAGTAAACACCAAAAGTTCAACTTCCCTACCATTAACCATTCAGTGTAATGGGGATACATACTTGACTTTTCTTTAGCTGCATTTAGTACCCGTGGCACATTCTCTCTGACAAATGAATGGGCCTTCATTACCATTCGAATCTACAAAAGAAAGATTTTTCCATCATTGACTTTTCTCCTATAAGCAACTCCAGAACAGCAACACACTGTGCTCAAACTTCTTAATTTTCCATATACCAATCTACATTTACTTGATGGAACAGAACAAATTAATATTAATAATTTCTAAAGAAACACATGTAATTACTCCAATTATTTTACATTTCACCACATGGTTATAGGTTTATTGCAAACCAAGAAATTAAAAGGCAAATGATCCAAAGTCAGGTATTCGTGGCTCACACCTGTAATCCTAGCTACTCAGGAGGCTGAGATCTGAGGATCGTGGTTCAAAGCCCGCCTGGGCACTAAAGACCATGAGACTCTTACCTCCAATTAACCACCAGAAAACTGGGAGTGGTGCTGTGGCTCAAGTGGTAGAGCACTAGCCTTGAGCTGGATTGGGCAAGGGAAATACCCAGGCCCAGAGTTCAAGACCCACAACAACAACAACAACAACAACAACAAAAAGATGAATAAGGGGCTGGGAGTTTGGCCTACTGTTAGAGTGCTTGCCTAGCATACAGGAAGATCCAAGTTCAATTCCTCAGTACCACATACATAGAAAAAAGCCAGAAGTGGTGCTGTGGCTCAAGTGGTACATCTCTAGCCTTGAGAAAACCCAAGGAAAGTTCTGAGGCCCTAAGCCCCAAGCCCAGAACTGGCAAGCAAAAACAAAAACAAAAAAAAAAAAAAAAATAATCGGAAGTGGGGCTTGGCTCAAGGGTAGGGCGGTAGCTGTTAGGTCTGCCTGGGAGAAATGATTCCTCCCCTTGGCGTTCTGTGCACCCTGGAAATCCCCACCCAGACTGTAACCCTGGCAACTGTCATGTCCCCCAGTCTGAAGTATTTCCTCATCCTCTGAGGTCACATCCGCTTCCACTGCCTCCCCTATATAATGTCTCACTTCCGGCCATAAGCTCTCTTTCTTCTGCCTGACTCCATCTTGTGTGGCTGTAGGTCTGTTTTCTCTCTTTCCCTCTCTCAATAAACCTTCGCCTCTTAAAATGCGTGGAGTTTCCTTTTGACAAGCCTTATAGTAGCCTTGAGCTAAAGAGCTCAGAGACAGCACCCAGGCCTAGTTCAAGCCCCATGACCTACCAAAAAAAAAAAAAAAAAAAAAAAAGGTGAATGATCTGGAGTACCACCTTAATTTACAGATCATGATTAAAAAAGCCATCTGAACAACAAATGAAAATTATTATGGATAATAAATGTATCCAAGTTATTAGAGCTAAAAATAATGGTGTCAGTTATTCTATCACTCTTGTTACCTTAAATGCTGTGTGGGTTTACACTGTATAAACACTTACCTGCTCAAGTATAACTACAAACCGGGAAGCTGGTGGCAGTGAATATGTTAATGCAATATATGTTGGTACAAAACCTAGAATCCCCAGCTGGAAGACAATGAAAATGAAGCCATGGATAAGAGTGCTGATGAACCGATGAGAACTCTTGCTGTAGCCTTTGGCCCAGTGTTGAAACAGGAAATAGGGAATTGAAAGTGTGGAGAGGAACATTAGCCACCATGTCCAAATAACAGTAGAAAATTTGCCAAAAGCATAAGACATGAGGTTGAACTCAGGTACCAGCCTAGGAAGAGATGGCACAAAAAACAGAGAAGTAAGTGAAAGAGCATAAACTCAGAATTCAAAACTTTCACATGCCTAGTTTAGAGACTTGGGAAACTATAACATTAATACACTGAAGTCATGGATATAACACTTGAGCTAGATAGTGACCGTACTTCTAAACCTTGGCTTTCCTCTATAATCCTAGCTACCCAGGAAGCGGAGACCTAGAAGATCATGGTTCAAAGTTGGCCAATTCTATGAAACTCCACTGTTCAATTAACCAGCAAAAAGCAAGGCTGGAGGTGTGACTTAAGTGGTAGAATATCAGCCATGATCAAGAAAGCCTCAAGAGTACCCTGAATTTAAAAGAGCCCCGGTAAGGGTAGGTTAGAAAAACTTCTTTTTCTTTAATTACATTTTTTAGGAGAAAGGAATGTCATCCTCAAATCAGTATGCATCCTCAAATGCTTATGGGTTTTTTTCAAAAAAGCAAATGGGGGCCAGGAGAGTGGCCTAGTGGTAAGAGTGCTTCCCTAGCATTCATGAAGCCCTTGGTTTGACTTCTTGGTACCACATATACAGAAAAGGCCAAAATACTGGGCACAGGGGCTTACGTCTATAATCCTAGCTACTCAGGAGGCTGAGATCTGAGGATCACAGTTCAAAGCTAGCCAGGACACCAACTCTATGAGATACTTATCTCCAATTAACCACCAGAAAACTAGAAGTAGTGCTGTGGATCAAGGGGTAGGGTGGTAGCCTTGAGCTGAAGAGCTCAGGGACAACACCCAGGTCCAGAGGTCAAGCCCCATGACCGATCAAAAAAAAAAAAGCAACAAAACTACCAAAATCCCCAGTTTTCTATGCCAACATCTACCCAACCACCCATTTTGTCGTCTTACCTTCCTTCATCAAGGTAATCTACTACAGAAGTACTCAGGATAAATATGATAAGGAGGGCGATAAACATGTGATAAATTGTTCTGATATGGTCCACTTCAAACAGTTCACTGAAATGTAGATTAAACAAAACAAATTAATAATCTCTGTATAATTGATTGTGAAGCATGGCATAATGAGGCCTCTGCTTTAAAGCATTTAGAACAGGCTAAATCCACCTTCAAAAACATCTAAAAAATAGTACATACATAATGTTACACCCAAAGTATCTACACCAAACAAATCCAACAAATTCATGCTTTGCTTCCTTTACTCACTTTGGGCTACCAGGCCAGCCTCAAGTGGTAGAGTGCCAGTTAAGCAAGCTAGCAAATTCAAACAAGCACATAGCCCTGTGTTCGAGACCTGAGTTCTGATGGGGAAAATGAAAGTCTGCTGGGCTCCAGGGCAGCCCTGTAATACTAACTATTCAAGAAGCTGAGATCTGGGGGATGGAGTTTCAAGGGTAGCCTAGGCAGAAAATTCCATGAGACCTCATCTACAAAATGACCAACAAACTGGGTTGGAAGCTGATGCCAGTGGCTCCTGCCTCTAATCCTAGTTACTCAAGAGGAAGAGATCTGAGGATCTTGTTTCAAATCTAAAAAAAAAAAAAGAAGGGTAGTACTGTGGCTCAATAATGGAGTGCCAGCCTGAAGTAAAAAGACTAAGGGACAGCAGTCATGACCTGAGTTCAAGCCACAGTACACACACACACACACACACACACACCCCACACACACAGTGCGCGTGCGCAAAACTAGACTAAAAGCATGATTCAAATGGTAGAGCACTAATTGTAGGCAAAGAAACCAAGCAAGTATAAGGCCCTGAGGTTCAAGCTTGATGTCAGGCAAAAAGAAAAGTAGATGAAAGTAGAAGGGAATAAATAATCAGCAAGACAGAGGAACAACAGGAGGGAGGCATGAGAGAGAAAGGAATAGAGAGTGAATATGATAAAATTATATTGTACATATGTATGAAAATGTCATAGTGAATGCATTATTTTTTACACATAATATAGCTCCTACAATTTTTAAGACCTATTTTTAAAATCCTTAAATATAGACATTAAATGAAATAACCAAGGTAAAACCAAAATGGACTCAATCATTATTTCAATAAAATGATATTGCTTCCTAGAAAACAGGATGGATATAAAACATTTATATAAACACCTTGAAAACCCACCAGAAAGGTGTTTACCGTGTAAGCTAAGGCCATCTGCTGAAAACATTTCTACGTTTTCTAAAATATGCTATCTTTGCATTCTACCCTATCAAAATAGAACATTTAAAAATAAACATATTAAATGTTCAGCTTTCTCCTTACTTGATGTGTTTTGAGCTCCTTTGTTGAGGATAACCATCTATCACTCACATATCTATAAAACTTAGCCATTACAAATACTTTTAGTTTCTTTTCTCTAATTAGTATTTAAAACTGGGCTGTGTGAATGCAAATGACCTTCAAGATTACTTTTCCTAAATAAACATATCCTGTATCTGACAAATACAAATACTTTAAATGTATATTTGTGACATTAGGATTTGAACTCAGAGCTTCAGAATGCAAGTCAAGTGCTCTACCACTTAAGCCAAATCCCAAGCCCTTTCTTGTTTTAGTTATTTTCAAATAGGGTTTGATGGTTTTCTGGTTGTTGTTTTGCCATTCTGAGGCTTGAACTTGGGGCATGGGCCCTGTCTCTGTGCTTTTTTCTCAAAGCTTACATTCTATTACTCAAGCCATAGCTCCATTTCTTCTGGCTTTTTGGTAGTCAATTGTAGGTAAGAGTTTCAAGGACTAGGAATGCCAGCTCAGGCTGGCTTCAAACCATGATACTGAGATCTCAACCTCCTGAGTAGCTAGGATTACAGGGGTGAGACAGTGTGCTTGGCCAAGTCTTGAGTTTTATAGTAACAATTTAAAAACTATGCAAAAAGCAATCCTAAAACAAAAAGGATACTGAACAAATAAATTACATGGAAAAAAAGAAGTCTTTTCTCTAATTCTTCCTTAGAAGCTAGATATCTATCCAGAAATGTAACAAAAAGGAACAGGAGATCACATGTAGTAAAGAAATATCAATACTAGGGCTTATACCAGTAAGAGGCTAAGATCAGTAGGATTGCAAAAAGCTTTAACAACTCTGTATCAACAGAAAAAAGTAGGTGCAGTGATAAATATTTGTGTGCAATCCCTGCCACAGTAGGAAACAAGTAAAAGGATGGAATCCAGGCTGGCCTGAACAAAAAGAAAGATAGCTAAAGATCTCAAAAAAGGCTCAAATAAATGAAGTTCCTGCTAGTGACAACAAACGAGTTCAAATCCTAATACTGTCTAAGAAAAAGAAATATGAAAACTAGTGTTATATGAATATAAAATAAACTTCTTAATATTATACCAAGCAGTAATTCTACTGATCAGGACAGCTTTTTCTAAGAAAAGAAAAGAAGGAAAGGAAGGAAGGAAGGAAGGAAGGAAGGAAGGAAGGAAGGAAGGAAGGAAGGAAGGAAGGAAGGAGGGAAGGAGGGAAGGAAAAGAAAAGCAAAGCTAATAGCAAAAGCAAAGCAAAAAATACTTACTCTAAGAGGGATCGTCTTGAAATGAAAATCTTTCCTTGTTCCGGAGGTGCTCTTAGATCTCTAAGTAGCAAAAAAATACAAAATGTACAAATATTGTAAGAAAGTTAATACTAACGATAAGGAACCATACGTAACAGCAAGTCTTACTTTCCTATCCTAAAATTAGGAAGGACAGGAAGGATTTTATACATGTTATCATCTAACTACTTCTGAACAGTGCTGAGACAAGTACATGTATACTGACTTAGGATGGAAGAGCTGTTATATTACCTGACTGGAGAATTGCTCCAAAGACCTCTAAATCCCCCTGTGTATTTGGGCAAAGTATTCTCTGCATCTTACCTGAACAGTCCTAGTTCTAGAGAGCCTGGAAAGCTATGTATAGGCCTCCAGCTGTATTCTACCTGGATAACAAAGAGTTGCTGTTTTTTTTTCCCCCCACAACTCTTTTTAAGATGTACTTCCCAATGTCAGAGGATTCATTTTACAACTCCTAACAGCTGCTCTTGATATTATTATGTGTCTCCAGGTACTAGGAATTTAACATGGAGCCGTCTGTAGTATCGCCAGCACCGCTACTATCACTGTTCAAAACTGCTCTCCAAAGGAGGAGACTCACAGGGCATAAAACTGATAGCAGCCCAGAAGAGCAAAGTCTTCCATAGCCTCTCTCTATTATTCTGACTGACTGATCAACTAGACTAACTGCACTATACTTGGATTAGAAGCTCATCCTATAAAGAATACAATAGAGTACAGAATGATGTGGTTAAGAGCAAGAATTCCAGAGCCAAATTCTAGGTTCAAAGCTCTGTGTGTAATCTTGGACAACATTTAAGTGCAATGTGAACTAATCTGTATTGTGTGTATGGCTATTCACTGTTTAGTTTAAATATGCTATGCCATTCAGAACACTCAATGTGATTAGTCTATTTTGTTAGCAGTTCTAAGAAGTGTGTACTTACTATAATCTACACATTAAGGCAAAGAAAACTCAGGAGGAATGTTCATGGCTCATGCCTGTAGCCGTAGCTACTCAAGGGGCTGAGATTTAAGGATTGTGGTTTGAAGCCACCCAGGGGAGGATGTTCCATGAGACTCCCATCTCCAGTCAACCAATAAAATGCTAGAAGTAGAAATATGGCTCAAGTGGTAAAGCCCCAGTCTTGAGTGAAAAGGTTAAAGGACAATGCCCAGGCTCTAAGTTTAAGTTCCAGAACCAGCATCATAAAAGAAGAGGGCTACCTCTATAATTAAAAATAAAATGAAAAACAGAAGAGGAAGAATAAGAAGAAGGAGGAGGAGGAAGAGGAGGAGGAGGAGGAGGAGGACGATGACGGTGAGCACGGTGCTCACGCCTGTAATCCTAGCTACTCAGGAGGCTGAGATCTGAAGATCCTGGTTCAAAGCTAGCCCAGACACAAAGACCTTGAGACAATTAATCACTAGAAAATGGGAAGTAGGGCTGTGGCTCAGGGGTAAGGTGTAGCCTTGAGCTCAGGGACAGTGCCCAGGCCCAGAGATCAAGCCCAAGGACTGATGGGGTGAGGGGGGTTGGCTTAGTGGTAGAGTGCTTGCCTAGCATGCACAAAGACCCAGGTCTGATTCTTTGGTATCACACACATAGAAAAAAAAAAACTACAAAAAACCAGAAGTGCTACTTTAGCTCAAGTGGTAGAGCTCCAGCCTTGAGAAAGCCCAAGGCAAGTGCCTAGAAACTGAGTTCAAGCCCCAGGACTGGCACAAAGAGAGAGGGGGGGAGAAGAATAGGAGAGAAAGTAGGCCAGAGAAGGAGTGTGAGACCCGCCCTTCAAGAGTTACAACAATCAGCCAATAAAAAAATGGCAGGAGTATGTGCACTGGAGCATTTTTGCTACAGTCCACTCTACTACATTGCAGTAGACATTCATGTTCAAAGAAAACAAAACATACTATCTGATATATTGTGTATATGTTTATTTGGTTATTTGAAATCATAGGGAAGGGGAGAAAACAAGATGAGGGGCGGGGATGGGAGGAGGGAAATGCGACCAAGACATGAGAAAGGGTATCAATGTTTGTGAAGTAATGCACCTTTTATCTGGAGAATATAATGTAACCCTTCTATTAATTACAATAAAAATATGAAAAACAAAACATACTCACTTGGCTCGATGGTTATTCTTCATTTCTTCAAGGATGGAAAAAGTGGTGAGGGCATACCCACCATTGTCTAATGATGCAGATTTTTCAATGAGGTTGGTCACAAAATCATCAAAATGACTGCCAACTTCCTTCAAAAAGAGTGGCTTCAATTCCTAGAGTTCATATCAAACAAGGAAAATGAGTATCAAGCACACACTGACATTTTCCACAGGCCTCTCTTAGGGGTGCTGGTGTAAAAGCAAGCCATATAGGTAAAATGAGTTTACAAGAGTAAATCAGAAAAATAATTTCTACAGCTGACTTGCTGTTCCAAAAAAGACTACTGAAAAAACAAGACAGTGATTTATATCTTTTAGCACTTACCTTGAGAAAACCCAAGGCCAGTGCCCAGACCCTAAGCTGCCCCAAGACTAGCAAATAAATACTAAGTATAAATTACGATACCTACTAACTGAATTCCTGCAAATGGTAGAAGAATCAAATATAGAACAAGAAACGAGACTACTCTGCTCACATATTCTTTTTCTTTCTCTTTTTTTGCCAGTCCTGGGGCTTAAACTCAGGGCCTGAGCACTGTCCTTATTAGGCTTTCTCAAGTCTAGAGCTCTACCACTTGAGCCACAGCACCACTTCCAGCTTTGTCTATGTATGTGGTACCAAGGAATCAAACCTGGGACTTCATGCATGCTAGATAAGCACTCTACCACTAGGCCAAACTCCTGACCCCTCTGTCCATATTCTTTAGAAAGCATTTTAACATATTATATGACACCATATAATCACTGTGATTTTGAAGACTTTTTCTAAATCAATCTCTTTATCCCCAAGTAACCACCATTTATATTTTATAGCATGTCAATCTATATCATACCTCTATTTATATAATGCTTTTTCCTACGTCCATTACTCTGTACTTACCTAACTATAAAAATACAGGTGTATGTTTGGCACATATTCACACACATTTTCATTAACTTGTTATAAATATAATATATAATTTATCATATAAAAATGACATATGTGTATATGAATGCATATGTAGAGCTAGTTATACTTCTGATTAATCTTGTTATCTTTAAAAAAAAAAACTTACCCTTTCAGCTTTTGCAAAGTATAGAGCAAAAAGCCTCTTGAAAAATACTTTTTTCTCCTCTGACTCAATTATTTAAGTTAAACTTCAAAAACATGAAGTTTCATTTTTCTAGATACTGCTATATCAAGAGACTGACATGAAAAATCAAAACCTAAAAATGCATGTAATAAATTATATGAAATGTTTCATATGGCATGTGCCCTACCATGCCCAGTGCACCACTGTTCCAGCTCTCACAGGACATACAATGTTGCCTAAACAGGCTAACCACTAATAGAGCTGGAAAAAAAAACATTCAGGAACTCAGCAAGAATGAACTGGCTGGAGGTCTTTCGAGCTGAAACCTTAAAAAGTGTGACAAACTTATATTCTATTAACTGAAAGCAAAGATGGCTGAGAAAGGGGATCTGACACCACAACACTTAAAGAAGACACAGGAAGAGGAGAGCTTGGGAATATAATAGAGAGCACTATTTCCAAGGAGAGAAAAGGGGCTTTTTAGAAATATCAGGGGTTTTTTTTCACATTGAAGTTATCTAATAAAATTGAGTTCCTTTGTTCCATTTTCAACGATATGTCCCTCCTCATTTTGAAATTTAAAAAATGCAAATATTCTATGTCAAATAATTCACAGTGACAAAGAAAAAGGCTTTTTCCCCCCTCATTTAACCTCTAGAGCTAGCCCTATAAACAGAGTTCATAGAGAAATATACTAAAAGAGAAAGGGTTCCTTCATTCACTGAAGGGAAGGGCCAGTTTAGGGCACATTTCTAGGTGCTAGAGACAGCAGCACACAAATCTGTCTCTGTCCCTGCAAATTTAAAACTGCACTGGGAGTAGAAAGGTGCGTGTGATTTCATGCACACAATCACATAGCACTATGGAAAGAATTAAAGGAGAAAGAGGGATATTATTTTTCAAACATGACAGCGGAAGAAATTAAGAAGAGGGTATGTCGATGACTAACTTACCCACTGCCTGAAGGAAACTGGAATGTTAAAAGAGTACCTGAGGCAGCAAAGAGGAGCTAAACTAGAGAAGGAGTCATTACTTTACCTGGTTTCCTATCTCAGCTCCTTAAAACTTAGAGAAGCCAGGAATCCTGAGATGTAGCAATTATATTCAAACTATTTCTTATAACTAGCATTCCCATACTCTGATATCAGTCTCCTTCCAAATTATTTGGGCAAGGATACTAGTAGCATGCAGAAAATGAAATGGATGTTTATAAATGTCAATAAAGGCTGCTAAGTAGTTCTATTTCCCTAAGTTAAACTGAATAGTCACCTCATGGCACAAGTTCTCATGTCTCAGTCACTATTGACTTTGCTCTATGTGAACAATGAGAAGACATTAAATAAATTACTAATGGTGCCATTAAAGTATCAAAGAAAGGAGAGTTCAGAAAGACAGAGACAGAATGTAAGGAGAGGAAATCACAACAGTATGTGGGACAGTAGAAGAAGGTGTGTTTCAGGTATCATTGTCCATCCTCCTTCCTTCAGCTCTCACCCCAATCTCTTATACCTAGACAGTAAGGACTCTGCTTGGATATGTTGAGCTTGTAAGACTCCTATATCAAGGGGATTAATTGACATCTTTTTTCTGTTTCTCCTTGAACTAAAATTTCTATGCTGAGTAGGTCAGAAATCCAATGTCACCATTTAAATCTACATTCTTCTAAACAGCAATGTAAGTTCCTTTCTTTCTCAGAAGAAATAAAGACAGAAGTTACTTCAAATGAAAGAACAAGAAAACCTCTGTTATAATGGAGACTATTAAACTACTTTAAGCTCCATTCAATGATCTCAGTACCAGTCTTGTATATAAGCATATCTGATTTGAGAAAGGGAAGAGGAATCACAGCAATGTTTGTACAAAGGGTGACTATGTTGAAAATGAACTTACCAAAAAAAAAAAAAGGAGAAAAAGAAAATAAACTTAAGAGTTTGGGGGTGAGGGAAGTAGGGGGGAAGGAAAACTGGAGAAAATAAGGGAAGAGATAACATTACTCAAAAAGAAATTACCTTACATAATAGTAACCCTGCTGTACTTCACCATTACAATTAAAAAAAAAGCATTTATATAGGCATCAGCAGCTGGCTCAAGCCTATAATCCTAGCTGCTCAGAAGGCTGAAATCTAAGGATTGTGGTTTGAAGTCAGCACAGGTAGGAAAGTCCAAGAGATTCTTATTTCCAACTGAAAACCAAAAAGCTAGAAATAGAGCTGTGGCTCAGGTGACAGAGCAGCGACCTTAAGCAAAGAAGAGGCTAGGCTCACTATCAGCACAAAAACAAACAAAACTATCATGCACTTTGCAACAGGAAAAATAGAAAGGGAAGTGGTTTGCTTTTGCATTCCTCCAGGTTTTTCTATCACATGGAACTACCTAAGTTAGAATCACAAAATGGGAGTAAGAAAGTAAGTTAGAATCACAAAATGGGAGCAAGAAATGGGAGTAAGTCTAGTATAAGCTACAGGAAAATGATGATGAGCCTGTAGGCTTTCTGATTTGCTTATCCTCTCAATTATATATATACTAATTTCATCCACTCAGTGGACCATGCTGGCCAGATGGGTAGAGGATATGATGGAAAAAGTGAGGAGGTAAGCTAACTAGAAACTGGGGGGAGGAGGGGAGAGAGAGAGAAGAGGAGCTTAAATAATCTAGTAAACAGAAGCACTGCATTTTAGTACTCAGAAGGAACCTCATTTAAAATAAGTATCCGGGTGGGCCGGGGGTTTGGCCTAATGGTAGAGTGCTTGCCTAGCATGCATGAAGACCTGGTTTGATCCCTTGGCACCACATATACATAGAAAAAGCCAGAAATGATGCTGTGGCTCAAGTGTTAGAGCTCTAGCCTTGAGAAAGCCCAAGGACAGTGCTTAGGCCCTGAGTTCAAGGCCCAGAACTGGCAAAAAAAAATATTATTATTATTATAAGTAGCTGGGCTGATGGTAGCTAATCATAGGAGACAGGTTTGAGGACAGCCTGAGGAAAATGTTCTGAAGACTTCATCTCAACCAATAAAAACTTGGGTATGGGCTGGGAAGGTGACTCAGTGGTAGACTACTTGCCAAGCATACATGAAGCCTTGGGTTCAATTCCTCTGTACCACATAAACAGAAAAGGGCAGAAGTGGTGCTATAGCTCAAGTCCTAAAGCACAGAGAGGGTCAGGGACAGTACTCAGGCCCTGAATGCAAATCTCAGTACCCGCAAAAGAAAAAGTTGGGTATGATGGTTCATGCCTATCATTCCAACTACAAGTGAAGCATAAATGGGAGGCTCATAGTCCAGTCCTATCTGGACATAAACATGAGATTCTATCCCCAAAATAATGAAAAGCAAAAAGGATAGGCATGTGACTCAAGTGATAGCATGCCTGCTTACTAAGTATAGGGTCTCAGGATCAGACTTCAAATCCCATGGGGCTGGGAATGTGGCTTAGTGGTAGAATCCTTGCCTAGCATGCATGAAGTCCTAAGTTCTGCTAGCTTTGAGCAAAACTCAGGGACAGTGCCCAGACCCTGAGAACTGCAAGGATGGAAACAAGGACCCCATGGTTAGAAGACGTAATAAAGAAGCAAGTGAGCTAAGACTGAAACAAGCATGCAAGAAGAACATAATTTAAACATTTTGAGAGTGCTAGGAGCCAATGACATTTTAAACACAATATTTTAAACCTGTTCAGGTTTATTCTCTCTTAAAACTCTCCTATAAGTCTCCTAAAATAGGATCCCAGAGGCTTAGGAAAAAGGTAGAGCCATCTGGGAATAAATGAAAAAATTAAGATACAAGTTGAGAGAAAGAAACATGAAGTGAATCCATCAGTTTATAACAGCATTTTTAGCTTCTTAAAAATTCAGGCTGGGGCTGGGAGTTTAGCCCAGTGGTAGAGTGCTTGCCTAGCATTCAGGAAGACCCACGTTTGATTCCTTGGTACCATATACATAGAAAAGCTGGAAATGGTGCTGTGGCTCAAGTGGTAGAGCACTAGCCTTGAGAAAGCCCAAGGGCAGTGCTCAGTCCCTGATCCCAAGCCCCCCAGGACTGCCACCAAAAAAAAATTTGAGTTCAAGCCCCATTGCTGGCAAATAAATAAATACCCCATTGAAAAAAATTCAGGTTGCCAGGCACTCATGGCTAATGCCTGTATTCCTAGGTACTCAGGAGGCGAAGATCTGAGGATCACAGTTCAAAGAAAATTCAGGTTACTTGATGACAATTTTTTTTTAAATGAGTTCAGAAACAATTATACGATAACCACAAGGTTATTTCACACTCACTTATGGATTGCTTTATTTCTCCGACTCAAGGCCTATGGCTACACAGAGAACCTTCTGATCTCACAATGGCAGGCAGGCAGGCAGCCAGAGATCTGACCTTTCTAGGCAAATCAAGTAATAAATAGCTAATACCAGGCTTTACCTGCTGCTTTACACTGACTCCTCAATGAGGTCTCCTTGGCGATTCATTCTCTCCAACGTCTTTCCTACTCTACTAACAGCATATCTGTCTTTTCCTTCACTACAGTTACTACTATTTCAAAATCTATATATTTTTACCTTGTGGCACTTTCTTGTCTACCTCCCCAACTGATTTTAATTAACATGTCATTTTGTTAATGATACATGCAGCACTCAGCACAGTGCAAATGACAAGCCAATCTGGTATCAAACTCCCAGGCAAACCACTTCTAGAGTACTATACAGTGTATAGTAAGTAGTTTTCAAACTGCCTAGTTGAGTATAGTGGCACATGTTTGTAATTCCAGCTACTCAGAAGATGGAGGTAAGAGGACTCAAGTTGCAGACTACACGGAAAAACTAGGGAGATTTTTATCTCAACAATAAAAGTTAGAAAATAAAATTTAGGGTGCATAGCTAAAGTGGAAAATCTTTTGGCTAGCAAGCGTAGGGGCCTGCATTCATTGCAGTATTGCAAAAGAGAGTTGGGGAGAGAGGGAGGGAGGGAGCACTGCCTTAATTTCTTTCTGGAAATTATAAAGGGGAAGGGACTAAAAATGACTGGCTACTGTTATTTATTGAATGATAGCTACATTGCTAAGTCTCTATTAGAGGTTTTTATATATTATTTCTAATCTCAAAACAATCTAGCAAGGGTGAAGGATATAGCTCAGTGGTAGAATGCTTGCCTAGCATGTACCAAGCCTTGGATTGGAGCCCCAGCACTGGGTAAAAATTTTTTAATCAAGTAATGTGCACAACATCATAGACCTGTAGCTTCTAGCAAGAAACTCAAGTTCACACCACCCAAGTTTACACTGACTAGACTGTTTCCCACTGTGTATTATTTGAAATGTATTCTACATGATTAGCAGTATAAACCAAAAAGAAAGCAAAACTTAAAAAAAAAAAAAGATCAGGAACGTTAACTACACACACACACACACACACACACACACACACACACACACACACACGGCCTTAAAATGGTAGGCAATCTAATAAAAGGTCTTGTTTAGCTTAGCTCTTCTGCTGTATTTTATTTGAAAGCATCAATGTAGAAGGTGTTTATAGATCTAACCTGCATTGTAATATACTTCTCCACATCTGTTTTAAAATTAGTATTCGATGCAACTATTACGTAACAAAAAGTGAAAAGAGTTCAAGAAAACCCAGTCTTAAAAGTACTTATATCACTCAACTATAATATTTTATTTTTTGTCAGTCCTGGGGTTTGAACTCAGGGCCTGAGCACTGTCCTTGGGCTTTCACAAGGCTAGATCTCTACCACTTGAGCCACAGCAACATTTCTGGCTTTTTCTATGTGTGTAGTACTGAGGAATTGAACCCAGGTCTTCATGCTTGCTAGGCAGACACTCTACCACTAGGCCACTCCTGGCCTATAATCCTTTTTTATTTCAAATAAGCTTCATAATCGGCTATCATCAAATTTCCTAAGAAAAAAAATATCTCATTATCACTGGACTAATTGAACTAACTGAAGCAAATTTACCCATTTCAATATTCCATTCAATTGTTGGTGGGAATGTAAACTAGTACAACCACTCTAGACTGCGGTCTGAGGTTCCTCAGAAAACTAACCACATACCTTCCGTAAGACCTAGCCATACCACTTCTGGGCATCTACCCTGAACACTATGAGCCAGGATATATGATAAAGACACCGGTACATCCATGTTCACTGATGCACTATTCACAAAAAATAGCCAACATATAAAAAGAGCCCAGATGCCTCACAATAGGTGAGTGGATCCAAAAAATGTGGTACCTATGCACAATAAAATTTTACTTAACTATCAGAAAGAATAAAATAATGTCATTTGCAGGGAAATGGAAGGAACTAAAACACATCATGTTGTGAAGAAAGCCAAGCTTAGAGAGACAAATGGGTCATGTTCCCTCTGACATGTGGAAATTAGATCCAAAATACACTGAGATATGATAAATTATACAGGAATCTAGGTTCCCACATACAGTGAGAGCATAAGAGAATATTCTTAGGTGCAATGCCTAAGTGCCTCTTCATATTTATAAACTCCAAGACATAGAAACAAGGGAATCCTCACACACACACACCTTTTTCTTTGTTTTTATTTATAGGTGATTCTGTCTTCTTTACTTTATATATAGTGTATTCAAGAGTGCCTCTTTGGAAACATTGCAAGGAGGGTACTGAACTTGAGGGGAAAAGGGTAAGCAAGAGAGCTCACTGGACCTGAACAAAAAAGAACTATACAACTCATGGGTGGAGGTAGAGACTGGGAGAGAATGAGGGAACAGAAGACACTGTACAAAGGAAATACACTCATTATCTGACTCATGTAATTGTAATCCCTCTGTATATCTCTTTTATAAAAACAATAGAAGAAAGAATTCTATTCATTCATTTTTGTGCCAGTACTGGGATTCTCTACCCTAGTTTTTCCACTCAAGGCCAGAGCTTTAATACAGCTCCATTTCCAGCTTTAGAGTGGTTAATTAGTCTCATGAATGTGATCCTCAACCTAAGATTGCAGGTATGAGCCACTGGTGCCAGGCTTGAGCTTTTTATTGTGTTTTGTTTTGTTTTGTTTTGTGGGTCCTGGGGTTTGAACTTGGCCTGGGCCCTGTCCCAGAGCTCTTCAGTACAGGCCTACCACCCTATCCTTGAGCCAAGCCCCACTTCCGTTTTCTAAAGGTTAGTTGGAGTTAAGAGCCTCAGGTCCTTTTGTGCCCAGGCTGGCTTTGAACCTTGATCCTCAGATCCCAGCCTCCTGAGTAGCTAGGATTAGAGGCATGAGCCTCCACACTCAGCTATCTGATTAGTTTTGATGCTTGGGATTTTGTTAACTACAAAATACAGCAGCTAACAGTCTTCAATAGCTCTAAAATTATGTAGTTTCTTATCATGAACACCACTGTTATATTAGAATATGTAACTTTCAAAAAAACTTGTATGTAACATTTAAGGAACATTGTAAATCCACATCAGTCACTGTACTTTTTTTGTTCTATTTTTTTTTTCTTTTGCCTCTCCTGGGCTTTGAATTCTGGGCTTGGGTGCTGTCACTAAGCTCCTTTTAGTAAAGGCTAGCACTTGAGCTACACCACCACTTCTGGCTTTTTCTGTGGTTGGAAATAAGAGTCTCACAGACTGTGATCCTCAGATCTCAGCCTCCTGAGTAGCTAGGATCACAGGCATGAACCACTAGTACCTGGCTTCACTGTTCCTTCTTACTCACCCCTTTTGATATTTTCTACCAGCATGAGGACAGATCCAGCACCTGCCACAGTGCAGTACAGATAACAGCCAGTTACCTACTTTGATCTGTACTCCACTAGCTCCCATCTTTAGCTGAGCTGTTGGATATTCCAAAGAGGGCAACAGGGCAAATACTTATGATACATATGATAAAAGAACCATGAACTCACTTCCCCCAAAAACCTTCAAAGTAGACTAGAGACTCATTCTTCTATTCGTGTAAGTCAAAAGAGAAAGAAACCATCGGAGGAAGGCCAAGAAAGAAAGTAAAATAGCTGTAGCAGAGACTGATAGCTGTCAAGCCTATTACCTCCTGTTCCCTTCTTCAAAACTAAAGTCCTAATTTTACATGGATGCATGATTGCCTAGAATAAATAAGTATCTAATAGCTCCTTCCATCTAGGTTACCAATAAGAATACAGGCAGGTAAAACCAGCATGTCAAAACCAGGCAGAGAACTTCCTTAAAGAGTACCCATTTCCAGCTGGGCATGGTAGCTCATGCCTATAATCCTAGCTACTCAGGAGGCTGAGATGAGGATCAAGGTTCAAAGCCAACCCAGGCACAAAAGGACCTGAGACTCTTAACTCCCATTAACCTCTAGAAAAGGGGAAATGGGGCTTGGCTCAAGGGTAGGGTGGTAGCCTTGAACTGAAGAGCTCAGGGACAGCGCCCAGGCCAAGTTCAAGCCCCATGACCCCCCCCACACACACACACAAAAAATACCCAGTTCCTTGCCCCTCTTCTTTCCCTATCACAGTGCTGCTGCCTAGAACTAGGGTGAGATGGGTGCAGCCATCTGGACCCTGAGGAGGATAGATAGCAACCCAAGTGGTGAAGCACAGCTGAAAGGAACCAGGTCCCTGAAGACTAGGATGTCACCGTGCATGTTCTGGACTTCATACCTCTAGGACTGTATAGATGTGACAGAAAAGCACATGTAGCTTATGCTAGCCACAACTTGTTGTTGTTTTGCTGTTATTTTTAACAGCAAAACCTAATCTTACTTCATGTAATAACCACAATTTGATCTCATGTTGTTACTGTATCTGACTTTGTTATCTGATATGCTGTATATTCATTTTTTTTTTATTTGAAATAGGAAAGGGAAGGGGGAAACAAGGTAATTGGGAGGGTAAATTGGGAAAAAAAAAACATGAAAAGGGGTATCAATGTTGGAGAAGTAATGCACCCATTACCTGATGAATGTTAACTGTAACCCCTCTATACATTATCCCAACAATAAAAATGTTCAAAAAATAACCACAATTCCTGGACAAAAAATACCTAAGAGAAGTATTCTCAGCAGTCTGTCAATAAAGATTTTTTTTTAAATAAGTGATTACTCATGCCATAAGACAGAGAAAGTTTTGATTTGTGGAGATGTTATTTGAGTCTTATCAAGACAATTAGTTCATTTAATAGTGGGGCAAGGCATGAGTGAAAATTGACATGAAAAACAATGTTGAGGGGCTGGAAGTTTGGCCTAGTGGTAGAGTGCTTGCCCAATATGCACAAAAGATTGGGGTTCGATTCCTCAGCACCACATACATAGACAAAAAGCTGGAAGTGGTGCTGTGGCTCAAGGGTAGAGCTTTAGCCTCGAGAAAGTCCAAGGACAGTGCTCAGGCCCTGAGTTCATACCTCACAACTGGCAAAAACAAAAACACTTTGAAGAGCTTGGGAGAGGAGAGAAACAGGTTCTATTGTGGGAGGGATATTCTGTTGGAGGTGTTGGGTTAACAAAGATGAAAAGTATGGATCTGTCAAAATAGATTGTCAGCAAACATAAAAATGAAATATCTTGATATTTTATTAGTGAGGGGAACGAAGGATAAAGGAGAGTAATGGGGAGTTGACTAGAATATACGGCATCCATGGTTTTATATTCAACCCTTCAAATTAGAATAGTCCTATAAAATTGTATATATACATAGAAGTTCCACAAATAGTGACAGTAAAGATGCCCCTCGCCCTTCTCACCATGTTTACTGTCCTCTGAAATCCACAATCAATAGATAAGGCTAGTGACTAACCAGGCTAGGCCTCCACCATTATGGCCTTGCACTTCTAGCCAAAATTCAATTCTTTCTCCCATAAATCTGAAGTCTTGGTTTTTGAAAGAGTAGAAACAAACATCAGAAAATGTTTAAATTCTTCCTGTCAAAATCTTTACCCTTGGGCCAAGAGTGTGGCCTAGTGCTTGCCTAGCATGAACAAAGCCCCAGATTTGGCTGCCACATACACAGAAAAAGCTACAAGTGGCACTGTGGCTCAAGTGGCAGAGCACTAGCCTTAAGCAAAAAATGTCCATGGACAGTGCCCAGGCCATGAGTTCAAGCCCCAGGACAGGCAAAAAAAAAAAAAAAATCTTTACTCTTGGCTGGGCACCAGTGGCTCTTGCCTGTAATCCTAGCCTAGCTACTCAGGAGGCTGAGATCTGAGGATTATGGTTCGGGCCTGGGCACAAAAGTCACTCTTATCTCTAATTAACCAACAGAAAAAGAAAGTGGCACTGTAGCTCAAGTGGTAGAGCAGTAACCCTTGAGGTGAAGAGCTCCAAGACAGCACCTAGGCCCACAGTTCAAGTCCCACGGCCAACCAAAAAAACAACAACAACAAAAAAAAAACTTTATCCTTTTAAGATACTAAACATTTAACTTTGAGATAATATATCTCAAAGACAAGTGATTAATAATCTTTCAAATACTTTATACTTAAAGAAACCAGAATAAATTTCTGTTATTTGCAGCAAAAAATTGTTTAATTCAATATTAAAACAAAGATCATTTATCTATTAATATAAGTTAGTAGGAGTTTAATCATTTGACTCTCCCTTAGACTGTTTAAAGTCTTTTTTAAGTCTGGTTACAACACAAATCTAAAAATTTCAAAAGCATACACAATTTTACGGCCTCATTAATTTCACTCTAGCAATCCTCATGTGCCTCCCACCCACCCACTACTTCCTGTCAGACTGAACAGCTTGCTCAGTCAGCACTGGGCACCTTCTTTACTCCCTAAATTGAGCTCTATTACAGCTTTAAATTCTCTACATTTCTAGATTTGGCAAAAGCACGGGTTCCTCAGGTATGTCTGGGTGATAAAAGGTAAGTTTTTAAATCTAAGCATGTGTCAAATATTGACTGATGACTAAAAAAGTATTCACTGGGTATCTGGTAAATTGTACTACTTACTTGACAACTCTAGTCTGTGGAGCTGTAAGAACTAACCATTCCCTGAACAACAGACAAAAATGAATTCTGAGCACCAGCTTTAAGACTAGACAGGAAGCTACTGCAATATAAATAAAAAGGATTAGGTAGAGAAATGAACGATATTTATAACTCTTATGAGAGCCAGGCTTTATATACATGAATGTATTTGTTTGAATTATTCTACTTAATGAGAGCTCTCTAACTAGGTACAGTTTTTTGTTATGTTTTACTGACATTGACAAATATAAAATTAAGACTTAAGACAACCTTGTTCAATGCCATACTAAAATTTACTTGCTTTCATGTATTGGTTCTCTTAGAGTTGTTTTTTTTTTTAATTGTATTTTATTGTCAGGATAATGTATAGAGAGGGGTTACAGTTACATTCATCAGGTAATAGGCACATTACTTCTCAAACATTGATACTCCTCATATTTTTGTCCCCATTTCCCTCTCTCTTAGAATTTTGTCAGTAAAAAATAAATAAATGAACATCAGGAATCTTTGAAGTCATCTGTAACTTGGTATCTTACTTCAGTCCGGATTTTGCACATTTTCATTAATGCTATTCCCCTAATCCTCAAGGAAAGAGCACTAGACTACTTCAAGGTCCCCTTCAGTGGTTTATTTCACAATCATGTACCTAACTAAAACTTTTACTCAGAAGTCATTTTTTTATTGTAAGGGAATGGTCAACTGTCACAGCTCCACAGACATACATATAACAGATTATTTAATGTCATTAAATAGAAAACAACTGCCAATTCAAACACTTCTAAACCAAATCATGGGTTCACCAAATACAATTTGGTTGTTCATTCAGAACAAAGCACTATCTATTTATTTATTTATTTACTTGGCCAGTCCTGGCCTGGACACTGGCCTGGGGCTTTCTCAAGGCTAGTGCTCTTCCATTTGAGCCACAGCACCACTTCCATCCTTTTCTGTGTATGTGGTACTGGGGAATCGAACCTAGGAATTCATGCATGCTAGGCAAGCAAGCACTCTACTAGGTCATGCTCTCAGCCCAAAGCACTATTTTATTTTAAAAAATTCTCAGACTCCATCTCAACCAATGGCTGGGTGCTGTGGCATGCACTGGTTATCCTAATTACAGAGAAAGCAAAATGGCTGGTGTATCCTTATCATCTCCAACTACATGGGGGAAGTATTAGTAGGAGAATCACAGCCAAAGCCAGTCCTGGCATAAAGCAAGACCCTATCTTGAAAATAGCCAAGCAGAAAGAGTTGGAGGCATATTTGAAGTGGTAGGGCCTGCTTAGCAAGTTCTAGGCCAAGTTCAAACACCAGTATGGAAAAAAAGAACAAAAGAAGAGAAAAAAAGGCTTCCTAACAGTCAAATCTTCAAATAGTCCCCTATAAGAGCAACAAAATACTAATCAGGAAAAGTTTTATCCGGAAAGAATTTTGGTCATTGGAGTTTTGGAGGATTCTATAGGCAACCAGACAGAAGCAAGAAAAAGAGATGAATACAATTAATTCCCTTTTAACTAGGAATCAACTCACTTTTAAGTATAAATACATCTCTGCATACCATTTTACAAGCAAGTCAGTAAGTTATTACATTATAGATGTCACAAATGCACCTAGAGAATAAAGGGGGAAAGTAATCTCAATGTTAAACAGAGTAAACCTTGAATTCAAAAAGTACTGTATTTCAAACAAACAAGATAAAAGGAAAAGTATGCCCTTGGCCTTGGAAGACAACTGAGAAACTGGCAGTAACAAAGATCCTGCTATCAAGCTGAATATAAATAATCTTACAGCCGGGTACCATGGCTCATGCCTATAATCCTAACTACTCAGGGGGTTGCGATCTGAGGATCAAGGTTCAAAGTCAGCCCAGGCACAAAAGGACCTAAGACTCTTATTTCCAATTAACCTCTAGAAAACAGGAAGTGGGGCTTGGCTCAAGGGTAGGGTGGTAGCTGAAGAGCTTAGGGACAGCGCCCAGGCCAACTTCAAGCTCCATGACCCACAAAAATAAATAAATATTATATTACTTTATGGAATATTTAAATTTACTAAATTACTCAATATAAATACACCTGTATGGATATGTACATATAATTAATAACTAAAACAGGTCTATTTCATCCTTATCATTGGGTACTGGATATTGATTATAGATTTAGTCTGGCCAGTAACCTTTGGAAGTAGTCTTCCATTAGAAAGGGAATTGACTTAGGTTTAAAATCAACTTACATTTAGGTACACATGTTATTAAATTATATTTGGGTTCCCCCCTCCAAAAAAAGTATTCTTTTCCTATAGGTATTGCTGAATTATACAGTTTGTAGGCCCATTTGTGCTTATTTGAAATGGCTCTGTGTAGTAGTTTTCTGAATTATTTCTACTTCCCTGACAGTTAACATACTTCTAGATTCTGGTTCAGATTCAACATTTAATGAAGGCCTATTTACTATGAACCATGACAGATAACTCCATCAGCCACTCAAATATTCAACTCTCTTGGCTATCAACACAGTTCACTAAAACCAAGGTTTGCTGAAAGAGAAATCACAGTGAAGCAGGGGACAGGAGAGGAAAGGCAATGTGTGTTCTTCTGCAAGATGGCAAAGTGGCAGATCGTATTTTTTTTGTTTCATGATAAAGTAATGATGAAAATATTCTCTAAATAACATTTAAAATTTTACCAAACAGATCTATGCACCTAAAGTTATAACTAAGGGTCTTACGCAGAAGTTGCCACTGACCTCTGCCTCTGCTGTCAACTGTCTCTTCTTTGCTATCAGCTGTTTTATGTCAAGTCGACCTACGGGGGGAAAAAAACAAGTGGGTTTCAAGTTTATGCATGATATAGCTGCCTAGCAACACTACTTAAATCATAAAATTGATAATGAGCAAATACAAAAGCCGACTCTATAAACTTCACCAAAACAAAAACATGTGAAAGTCCCTAAAAATGAAATATATAAATGTAAACAGGAGATATAACTAAAAATACTAAGTATGAGAAAACAAAATTACTAAACATATATACAGTAATGACAAGTATTCAATTCTGATGGAATAAAAAAAATGACATTCCCGGGCTGGGAGACTGACCAGTTGTAGAGTGCTTGCCTAGCATGCAGGAAGCCCTGGATTTGATTCCTTGGCACACATGAGCAGAAAAAGGCCAGAAGTGGTGCTGTGACTCAAGTAGAAGAGTGCTAGCCTTGAACAAACGTGGACAGTGCCCAGGCCCTGAGTTTAAGCCCCAAGATTGGCAAAAAAAAAAAAAAAAAAAAAGACATTCCCTAAATAAATTCTACAATTGAGACTAAGATACTGGGTAAAGTCCTAAATATTTTTTTTAACATTTTTAAGCTGGGCACCAGTGGCTCACACCTGTGATATTTGCTACTTCAGAAGCTGAGATTGGAATATCAAGGTTCAAAGCCAGTCCAGGCAGTAAAGTCTGCAAGACTTATCTCAGCTGGGCACTGGTGGCTCCTGCCTGTAATCCTAGCTACTTAGGAGAATGAGATCTGAGGATGGGGTTTGAAACCAGCCCAGGCAGGAAAATTCATCAGACTCTTATCTCTAGTAAACTACTCAGAAAAATCAGGAAGTGGTGCTTTGTTTTCAGTGATAGAGCATTAGCCTTGAGCCTTGAGCACAAAGAAGCATAGAGATCCTGCCTAAGACCTGAGTTGAAGCCCCAGGATGGGCAAAAAAACAGAACCTTATCTCAATTAGCCACCAAAAACCTGGGAGTTGTGGCTCAAGTTGTAGAGCACTCAACTTGAGAACAAAAGCTCAGGGAGGGCCCAGGCCCTGAGTTCACACCTCAGAAGGGTCCACATGCAAACTTACACTCACACACACATACACATACCACCCAAACTTAACTTACTGCCACGCTACTACAAATCCACTTGAATTCTAGAAGGTATGTGAGAAATACTAAGGATTCTTGTCTACCACTAAAAATCTTGAGCAAACATTGGCAGCTGCACAGGGAGGGGCATTTTCACAGTGTGGCACAGAGCATACAGTATTGACTTATATATGATATGATACATCATGACACACCAAAATGTCTAGGGCCTGACTAGACTTTGGCATGGGAGACTACCTGACAGCCAAGGACCCAAGGGCATATCATTAGTAAATGGACAGAAACACCAATAGAAAAGCACAGTGAAGAAATGCATTGACTGTACCTGATGCTGTCTGGAGAAAGCAAATCACTTCCTCTCAAAACAGAAACCTCTAACTACCTTTTGCAACCCAAAGCCACAATATCTACGCTATTTGAAAAACTTCAAGACATATTTTTAAAGCAAAACCAAGTTGTTCCCTAGACTAACTTCCTTCCCAAAAGGTTATATTATCAACCAAGGCCTCCAAGAATTCCAAAAGATAAAAGTTCCAAGAACAAAGGAGAAGGTCAAAGTTAAAAAAAAAAACATAAAACCACAGAATGGGAAACAGCAAACAAAAGCCAATGAGCTCAGATCTGAAAAAGTAAATATGAATTGTCATTTATGGGATGTAAAATAAAAATGTTTAATATGTATAAAAATAAAACTCAAAAATATAAAATAAACAAAATATTTTTAAAAGAACCAAATCAGATTCTCCAAATGAAATATAAAAATTAGAATTTCAAGGCTGGGATGTAGCTCAGTGGCAAAGCACTTGTCTCACAAGTGCAATGTCCTGGGTTCAATCCCCAGTGCCAAAAAAAAAAAAAGACAAAAAAAATACAGTTAAAAAAAAGAAATTAGAATTTCAAACTCAATGGATGGATGGATTAAAGAAATCTGAAGAGACAGATATGGTGGTACACATCTATAATCCCCTACCCTAGAAGATTGAAGGTTCAAGACTGAAGGTTCAAGGCTAGTCTGGTCTATGTAGCAATACTCTCTTTAAAAAATAAAAATAAACAGGTTTGGGCAGTGTCTCAAACCTGTAACCCAAGCTACTTGGGAGATAGCATTAGGATTGTGGTTTTAGGCCAACCCAGGCAAAATTAGCACAACTCTGTCTCAAAAACAGGCAAGGAATGGTGATGCATAGCTATAATCCCAACTATCCCAGAGTTAGAGGTAGAAAAAATAACTAAAAAGAGCTGGAGGCATGTCTCAAGTACAGCACATGCCTAGCCCAACTACAAAGCCTAAGTCTCCATCTAAAACAAATAGACAAAAAAAAATCTAAAGACTGAATAGTGATATTTAGTTTTCCCAAAACTCTAGGATTTTGGCCTACTGGTAGAGTTCTCGCCTAGCATGCACAAAGCCCTGGATTTGATTCCACATAAACAGAAAAGGTCAGAAGTGCAGTGGCTCAAGTGGAAGAGTGTTAGCCTTGAACAGAAATATCCAAGGACAGTTCCCAGGCCCTGAGTTCAACCCCCAGGACAGGCAAAAAAAAAAAAAAAAACCAGAGATGTATGTAAATCAAAATGACTGGTATATACTGGGGCCTCATCCCTGTTATCTTATAAACAAGCTAGATATTTCCTAAATAAACATGGAAACTTCTTTTCAATTGCCATAGGACAATAGGTTCATCACTTATCCAAAAATAAATAAATAAATAAATAAATAAATAAATAAAATAAAAAACCCTAGCCAGCCAGGTGCCAAGGCTTATGTTGTAATCCTAGCTACTCAGAAGGCTAAGTTCTAAGGATCCCAGTTTGAAACCAGTCCAGGCAGGAACTGTGGCTCAAGTTGTGGAAAACTAGGCCTTGAACAAAAGAAGCTCAAGGATAAAGCTCCATCCTGAGTTCAAGACCCTAGACAACACATGCAACAAAAAAAAATCTAGCTACCTATAAATAACATGCTAATAACCATTGACTTTAAGAGGCAGAAACTGGCAAGGCAGGAAAGACTTTGTTATATTTATGCTTAAATATATCTAAAAACCCTGATGTGAGGAAGCTGGCAGAAGTCAGTATTAGAGCTGAGGGATGCAGCTCAGTGGTAGAGCACTTGCTTAACATGCACAAGGCCCTTAGATTGATCTCTAGTACCATGAAAGGAATTTGGGCAAGCTCTCAAATAATAAAGAAAAATGATAGTGAACCTATGCTAAAGATTCTTCTAGAGGAGCAGGGAGCTTAGCCTAATAGTAGAGTGCTTGCTTAGCATGCATGAAGACCTGGGTTCAATTCCTTGTAACCACATACATAGAAAAAGCTGAAGTGGTGTTGTGGCTCAAGTGGTAGAGCTTTAGCCTTGAGAAATCCCAAGGACAGTGCCAGGCCCTTAGTTCAAGCTCCATGACTGGCCAAAAATAAATAAATAAGGTTCTTCTAGAAAAATAAATCATATGAAGGTTTACTGGGCTTTACAGAAACTAGTCTGGGCCAAATGACTACAAATACCAAACTCCTGTTGCTTTAAAATATTGTATTTAAGAACTGGAGGTATGGCTAAAGTTGTTGAGCAGTATCCATTAGTGAAAAAGGCCAGAGCTTGCTAGGCATCAGTGGCTCAGGCCTGTCATCCTACCTGAGATTTGAGGATTGAGGTTCAAAGCCAGGGGGTGGGAGAAGTCCCTGTGAGACTCTTATCTCCAGTTAACCACTCAAAAACCAGAACTGGAGGGCCGGGAGTTTGGCCTACTGGTAGAGTGCTTGTCTAGCATGCATGAAGACCCGGGTTCAATTCCTCAGTACCACATATAGAAAAAAGCCGAAGTGGTGCTGAGGCTCAAGTGGTAGAGCTCTAGCCTTGAGAAAGTCCAAGGACAGGGCTCAGGCCCTGAGCTCAAGCCCAGGACTGGCAAAAAAAAAAAAAAACAAAAAAGCAACAACAACAACAAAAAAAAAAAACCCTGAAATGGAGCTGTGGCTCAAAGCTGTAGAGCTCTAGCTGTAAGGAGACCACCACACAGTTCAGGTAGAAAAGTTTATTGGGAAAACCAAACTGCAGGCCTGCACCATATGTAGATGTGAGTTGTTAGAACTAATGGTGAAGAGAGAGTATATAGGGAAAGGTGAGGAGATGTGGCTGCAGTGGATGCGGAAATGATCTCAGAGGATATGGATGGGACCTCAGAGCCCGGAGTCCTTTTGCTGTCTCACAGTCAGGTGACTCACAATAAAGTGATTAACAGTTACAGGTAGATTACTGGTTTCAGGCAGGTGGTTTCTGGTAAGGCTACATGTTGTCCTTCACAGAAAAGAATGTGAGGGGGGAGGGGCCTCATCTCTTCTTCCCCCACAGCTAACATTGGCCTTGAGTAAAAGAGCTGAAACAACACAGAGCCCAAGCCTCAAGGCCCACAAAAATAAATAAATAAATAAATAAATAAAGCTAGAGCTTGCACAAAAATAATGAACACAAAAATAAGAAATAAAATATTTTACTTAATAGGATTTTGTCAAACGGTCTACTAATTACATTCTGAATCAGTACTGTCCAAACAAATATAAATCACACACATAAATTTTACATTTTCTAGGAACCATATTAAAAAACACAAATAGCTATGAGGAGCAAAGGGCATGTGAAGAAAAAGAAAAAAAAACAGAAACAAACAAGTCTTTGAACTCTGATGTATATATTACATTATAATAGTGCATCTGGATTCATTCAAACTAACAAATATGAGGTGCTCAAACAGAACAGTGTACTTCTACTCCTACTTATGCTTCCCAAGTAACAAGACTACAGGAGTAAGCCATTGCACCCCTACACATAACTTCTGTAATATAACATAGCTATGGTGAATACATCTGATTACTTCATTGTTTTACTGTCTTGAGAAACTAACTTCAAATTTAAGGGCTGGAGGTGGAGCAATTGCGGGAATCTTTGTGTTCAATCCTCTATACCACAAAAAAACAACAAAGAAAAGCTGATTTGTTTCGAAGTACAGCAGCCTAACAACAGGATTCCTAAAATGTGGGAACACAGTAAGAAAAGAAAGTATAACAACTCTCAGGAAAGCTGTTCCCATCCTAAAGAAACAGAATGTAGGGGCCGGGAGTTTGGCCTAGTGGTTAAAGTGCTTGCCTAGCATGCACGAAGACCCGGGTTCGATTCCTTGGTACCACATATATAGAAAAAGCCGGAAGTGGTGCTGAGGCTCAAGTGGTAGAGTTCTAGCCTTGAGAAAGTCCAAGGCCAGTGCTCAGGCCCTGAGCTCAAGCCCAGGACTGGCAGAAAAAAAAAAAACAGAATGTAGAAGAGAGAACTTGCAGAGAAAGGTGTGATGGCTGCCTAACAGGCAGAGAATGGAAGTGCTAAACACATCCATCTTGCTCTCCAACCCTGGATCTCTGGCTAGTGCTGGCCACTGGCCAAATACTGCAGGAAACCACAGAGGACTTCAGGTTATCCTTCCAGGACACAGAATAAAAAAAGAGTGGAGAGAATGGGATAGTCTATAATCTAATCCTGGTCAATGAGACAAGACTCGAGAAGTCAGGAATTTATAGGAAAGGTATCACTGCTCCAAAGCAATAGGGAAAGTCAGTTTCCCTCCTTTAGATGTAAACTTTTCTTTCTAACTCATTTTCTGACATTATTTCCATTTTTCCTTTTCACTACAACAAATCTCTAGACTTGCCTTACCCCATGCCAATACCAGCTAATTCCACATTGTTAGGTAATGCAAAAATAGCTAACAAGCCTACTGCAAAGTGTTAAGTCTCAAGCAGGCCCCCCCAAAAAAGTCCTTGAGTTCAAGATTAGCCTGAGGTAAATGATAACTCTCAAAAAAGCAAAAAAAGTCTATGGTTCTAACACTTCAAGTGTTATATATATATATATATATATATATATATATAATAACACAATGCTTATGCTTTTTTTTTTTTTTTTGCAGTCCTGGGACTTGAACATAGGGCCTGAGCACTATTCTCGGGCTTTCTCAAGGCTAGAGCTCTACTACCACTTGAGCCACAGCACCACTTTTGGTTTTTTCTATGTATGTGGAACCAGGAATTGAATTTGGGTCTTCCAAGCACTCTTACCACTAGGCCAAACTCCCAGACCCATGCTTATGCTGGTGCTGGGAGCTAGTGGTTCATGTCTATAATCCTAGATAGTCAGGGGAATAAGATCTGAGGATTACAGTTCAGAGGCAGTCAGGGCAGGAAAGTTCATTAAGACTTTTACTCCCAATTAACCTCTAAATGTCCAGAAGTGGAGCTGTGGCTCAAGTGGCAGAGCACCAGACTTAAGGGAAAGAAAAGCTAAAGAATAGTGCCCAAGCCTTGAATTCAAGCCCCTGTACCAGTACAAAACAAAACACACACAAAAAAAATATAACTAGGACAGAGTTGGGGCCTAGTGGTAGAGTGGCTGACTAGCACACACAAAGCCCTAGGTTCGATTCCTTGGTACTACATACACAGAAAAGGCTGGAAATGGTGCTGTGGCTCAAGTGGTAGAGCACTAGCCTTGAGCTAAAAGTGTCCAAGTAGACTGGCAAAAAAAAAAGATAGATAGATAGATAGATAGATAGATAGATAGATAGATAGATAGATAGATAGGATAGATGGATGATAGATAGATATTGCTAAAAATCATAAGTATAAGTTAACAGAATAATCACAAAAGTAAATTGGTACTATGGCTCAAAGTAGTAGAACAATAGCCTTAAACACAAAAGTTCAGAGATAGTGCCCTGAGTTCAAACCCCAGGTCCACCAAAAAAAAGAAAGTTACATAATACTATATTTGGTACAGTGATGATAGCAAATCAAAGAAACTGACATGTGAGAACTAAACCTTAAAACAAACAATAGCTCTTTCCAATAATCCATTAGATCCCAAGTCCATTTTTGCAACTTTCTTTCTCTTTGTGGTCACAGTGGCCTTAAGTGCAATTTTAACATATATAATATATGTTTAAAATGGCGGATGCCAATTACCCCAAATCACTGCATACTAGACACACATACATAATTGTTCCATTGAATCCATAAACATATAATTTCTGCATCAATAGAAAAAATTTAAAGTATATATCCTATATAAACTACTTTAATTTCTATAACCTAGTAAACAAAGCAAGACAGTTACCATATATGTAATATATATGACAGAAATGATTACTGGACTCAAATTAAATATCTTGCACATTGTTAGATTGTAAGTAACTAAGTCTAAAGAAAAACACGTCTTCTAACCCTTAGTCATGCATCTGGTTTTTTTTTTTTTTAAGATAAGCTACTTACAGTGTATTTCTAAAGATGACTAAAAACTACTAAGCAGTGACTAATAACCACTTTACAGTTTCAGTTTTTTACCATATATTTTCTTTGTCTAGTGTAGCTGAAGTGTGAGTACACACTAGCAGGTTTTTATTGCCTGCAGAAGTCCATTTTTACAAGTCTGCTAACTTACTCAGTGAAAAACAATATAACATACAGCATAAATCTGCTCCCCAAATTGTGAGGTGGGAGCTTTTATTGATTATGTTTTTTGGTTTTTTGTTTTTGCCAGTCCTGGGGCTTGAACTCAGAGGCTGAGCACTGTCTTTGGGCCTTCTCAAGGCTAGAGATCTGCCACTTGAGCCACAGAACCACTCCCAGCCTTTTCAGTACAACATACAGTGGTACTGAGGAATTGAACACAGGTTTTCATGCATGCTAGGCAAGCACTCTATCACTAAGCTAAACTCCAGTCCCATACTATGTATTTTTCTTTAAAAGCTCTTTTCGGATCCTTTGCTCAACTGTTTAAGTGGTAAGCTATAGTTCAAAGAAAGTAGGAAAACAGTATATACAGAAATATAAACTTAATTAAAAATTAACTTTTTTTTATCAGTTGTGGAGCTTGAACTCCAGGCCTGGACATTGTCCCTCGGCTCTTCAGCTCAAGGCTAGCAACTCTACCACTTGAGCCACAGCATCACTTCCAGTTTTCTGGTGATTAATTGGAGATGAGTCTCATGGACTTTAGTGCCTGGGGTGGTTTTGAACCATGATCCCCAAATCTCAGCCTCCTGAGTAGCTAGGATTACAGGCATGAGCTACTGGCACCAGCTAAAATTAAGATTTTTGGAAGTAAATTTAGCAACATCTAAATTTAAATGCAAAAACACTTTGATACAACCATCTCACCTTTAAGAATACATCTAGGTCTGTGCTATTAGTTTACTAAAATTCACTGACTCCTTTTCATAGCAAAGGACTGCTTTCTGTTTCAGAATCTTATTTACATACCAACACCACCACTAACAAACATAGAAGTACCCTGCCTTGTATATAGATCAAAAGTACTTGCCTGACTGAATTAACACAGATGTTATTGCAAATTGGAGGGAAAGAGCTCCTTATTATAGAAGGATTCAGTACTTAACTAAAGTGTGTTCATCTTCTTTTGTGGAAAAATTGAGTAGTAAAATAAAATATGTGACATATATAAAATGTTGAAGGACCTGAATGGCTTCTCTTGAATGCTTAAAGATGAAATTTACAACCCACCTAAGTAGATATTAAAATCTGGAAAACACTCAGCTTGGCTAATGCCTATTAACCCTAGTTACTCAGAAGGCTGAGATTTGAGGATTGTGGCTCAAAGCCAGCCCTGACAGAAAGTCCATGAAACTCATCTTCAATTAACCTCCAAAAAGCTGGAAGTGAAGCAGTGGCTCAAGTGGTAGAGTGCTGGCAAAGAAGGAACAAAGCAAAGCAAGAGAGCAAGGCTTTGAGAGGTTCAAACCTAGGTTGAACAGCAATGAAGTAGAGGAGTGAGTGGAGTAGAAGCAGAAAGCAAATGGCCAGAAAGAGACACAATAGGAGACTGAAAAAGGACAAGTCAAGCCCAGCGCAGTGGCTCATGCCTGTAATCCTAGCTACTCAAGAGGCTGAGATCTGAGGATCATAGTTCAAAGCCAGCCCAGGCACAGGCACAAAGTCCCTGAGACTCTTATCTCCAATTAATCACTAGAAAAGGGGAAGGGAAGTGGGGCTGTGGCTCAAGGGTAGAGCAGTATCCTTGAGCTGAAGAGCTCAGGGATAGTGCTCAGGCCCAGAGTTCAAGCCCCATGACCCACCCCCCCACACACACACAAAGGACAAGTCAATCAACTGTTCCCCTGGCTTCAGCAGCTTTCAGAGGTGGGTATGGACTGTGAAAGCCAAGGTCACAGCAGCTTAGGGAGGTGAGGCAAACTCTTTGGGCTCCATGAAGGTAATAAAATTAAAATTAAAACAGTAAAACTCCAGTTCAGGCTCAAAAAAAAAAAAAAAAAGATGGTAGTTATGAAGAAGCAGGATCTCATTGACAGTGCCTTAACTATAGACAGCTCAATTTCCAGAACAACATTTTTCTTTTTTTGGCCACTCCTAGAGCTTGAACTCTGGTCCTAGGCACTGTTCCTGAGCTCCTTTTGCTCCATGTTTCTGTGTTTATGGGTGACCATTTTAAGATTTTTTTTTTTTTACAGCAGCCTGAACAAACTAAGCAGTGCCACACAGGATCCAGACCCTAATTTTTTTTTTTTTTGGCCAGTCCTGGCCAGAACTTAAATTTTATCCACAAAGGATCATCCTTATATTTTTCGTAAGTTTTCATACATTCTAGATTTTAAGATATGTGTCATTGGGAGGCCAGGCATTTTTTATCCTACCATGAATAACAATGCTCCTAAAACTAAGGTAGATAGCCACATTTAAAAAAATGAAGGTGAGGGGCTGGGAGTTTGGCCTAGTGCTAGAGTGCTTGCCTAGCATGCACAAAGACCTGGGTTTGAGTCCTCCATACCACATACATAGAAAAAAGCTGGAAGTGATGCTGTGACTATCAAGCGGTAGAGCTCTAGCCTTGAAAAAAATCCAAGGGCAGTGTTCAAAGCCCTGAGTTCAAGCCCCACAACTGGCAAAAAAAAATAAAAAACAAAAACAATGAAGGTGAACTCTAACTTATGCTATGTTTAAAAACTGACTAAAATGGATGAGACCTAAATTATAAAACTCCTAGACAAAAATATAAAGAGGCTACATGATGTATAATTCTGCAATAATTCCTTATATAACATTAAATCCACATGCAATTTTTAAAAAAAAAAGGCAAATAGGACTTCATTAAATTTTTAAATTTCTATACAAAGGATACAATCAGCAGGATGAAAAAGACCTGGATTCAATTCCTCAGTACCATATACACAGAAAAAGTCAAAAGTGGTGCTATGGCTCCAGTGATAGAGCTCTAGCCTTGAGAAAGCCCAAGGCTAGTGCTCTGGCCCTGAGCTCAAGACCAGGATGGGCAAAAAAAGAAAAAGAAAAAATTGTGGGATTTTTTGGTTGTTATTTGGTTTGGGTGTTTTAGGTTTTTGGGGGTTTTTTTTGCCTTGAGCTGAAGAGCTCAGGAACAGGACCCAGCGTTCAAGCCCCACAATTGACAAAAAAAAAAAAAAGAAAAGAAAAAGAAGGAAAGAAAGAAAAAAAAAAGAGAAAAGGAAAAACATCAGACATAACATAGTAGCGCAAATCTAAGTAAGCCAGCTATTTGGGAGATAGAAATCACACACACACACACACACACACACACACACACACACACACACACACACACACACAGAGGCTGGAAACATAGCATAAATGGTAAAATATTAGCCGAGTGAAAAAGTCAAAAGCCTAAGACCAAATTAAATCCCAAGTTCAGTCCCTCCCTCCCCACTCCCCATCCCTGTAAATTAAAAGCCTCACCATTTCTGTACGTCTCTAGGGATTCCTTTGTAAGATTTCTCTGGTCTTCATCTTTCTCAGGGATTTCACTGGTCTTTGTCACTCGGTTTCTTAAAACCATCTTCTCTTCACCCACCATGGAGTTGCCTAGGAAAGATGCAAAAAGCTTTGAACAGGCAGAAGATTCCAAATATCCTCAACAAAAAGAAGTGACATATATCTCAGATGATCGATACAATGTCTCGATTTGATCTTTATGTAGGCCCTGAGTTCAATCCCCAGGACTGGCAAAAAAATAAAATAGGAATGCAGATGTAGCTCAGTGGTGGAGTACTTGACTATCTGATAATCATTACCACAAAATTTACAAACTAAAAGCATGAACCAAGCACCAAATTTAGTCAACTGCATCATACAACCATATTTTAAGGTAAATCAGATATTTTTTCCTTTATTCTTTGGTTTGATTCAAATCCCTGTTTGAAGCCAGCAGAGGTGGGAAAGTCCATGAGACTCATCTCCAATTAACTATCAAAAAGTCAGATGTGAAGCTGGGACTCCAAGGGCAGAGCACAAGCCTGGAGAAAAAAAAAAAAAGCTAAGGGTCAGAGTCTAGACCCTTCAAATCAAGACCTAAACAAACCTAGCACTCAGAAGGCTGATGCAAGTATACATATGTATGTTCAAACTACAGCTAATATTAAATGAACTCTAAGTGCTATCATAGATCATTACCCTATGTGAGATGGAGCAGTCTTGTCCTCCCATTGAGACAGAGCCTGGAATGGGAATTATTATGTATTACTCTTCCATATTTTCTATTACTTCTAGATCAGCCAGGTAATTACACTTGATACTTTGTCCTCGGTATGCAGTCATTCTTAACGTCACTGAGGTTCAGAATACTCCACTGTCTATATACTCTGCATTTCTTTACTTTCAACATCCATGCACACAATGCCTAGACTCCAAGCTACAACTCCTAGCCTTTCACAAGCTGTTCTTATATCAGTCACACCTTCTCACCACCTGGGTCAGACTTCTGTAAGTACATTCATTAGCCTACTTAACATTTCCATGTAGATATTTCATAGACTTCTCCAACATGGCAAAAACTGAAATTCTAACATATTTCCAATTCTAGTCTCTTTGTCTTCTCCATCTCAGCAACCATTTTTTGCCCAATTTCTATTATCTTAGGAACCACCTTTCATTAGGTATCACTCTCACCTGATCCAACAGTAAATCCATTTTATATTATTTTCTAGATATATATAATTCTAATCTGTGACTTACATTTGCCACTTCACTTTTTTCCCTTTTATTTTTCTTTCCAAAATAATACCAGAATAGATATTTTAAAAGGTTAAGGCAGCAGCTGGGAATCTAGCTAATGGTAGAGCATTTACCTAGTACATATGAGACTGTGAGGGCTTTGTTTTGTTTTATTAGTTATTGGGCTTGAACTCTGGGCTGGGAGCGCTGTCCCTGATCTCTGAAGGTTAGCACTCTACCACAGCACCACTTCCAGTTTTCTGGTAGTTCCTTAGAGATAAGAATCTCATGGACTTGAGTGCCCAGGCTGGCTTTTGAACTGCGATCTTTAGATCTCTGCCTCCTGAGTAGCTAGGATTACAGGTATAAGCCACACCAGGCTCTACTCTAAGGTAGAACTTTTTTTTTTTTTTTTTTTTTTTGTGGTTCAAGTGGCTTGAACTCTGCACGGCACTATCCCTAAGCTCTTCAGCTCAAGGCTACCACCCTACCCCTGGGCCTGGGCATTGTCTCTGAGCTCTTCAACTCAAGGCTACCACCCTACCCTCGAGCCAAGCCCCACTTCCCAATTTCTAGAAGTTAATTGGAGATAAGAGTCTCAGGTCTTTTTGTGCCCAGACTGGCTCTGAACCTTGATCCTCAGATCTCAGCTTCCTGAGTAGCTGGGATTACAGGAGTGAGCCACCCCATGCGCCCAGCTGGTAGAACTATTTTGAACTGTTATCTTCAGCTACACACAAGACTATGTGTTAATTTTTTTACTTTTTTTTTTTTTTGCTCTAAGTTTGATCTCCAACACTGAGAGGGTAAAAATAAACTAAAAGAATACAACAGAGATTGATTGATTGATTGATTGATTTTGCCGGTCCCAGGCTTGGGCTCAGGGCTTGAGCACTGTCCTTGGGTTTTCTCAAGGCTAGAGCTCTACCACTTGAGCCACAGTACCACTTCTGGCTTTTTCTATGTATGTGGTACTGAGAAATTGAACCCAAGTCTTCATGCATGCTAGGCAAGCCCAACTCTAGGGTCCATAACAGATTTTTATTCAGAGAGACTCAATATTTATTTTTAGGAAGATTAATTCAGAACCAAAGTGGAAGATGTGTTAAAGACTGATAAAGACAACAATGAGTTCACACACAAACCAAGCCTGAAGTAAGGCTTTTTTGATATGTATTTATGGGTGGGGAGGGTTGGAAGCATGGCCCAGTGGTACAGTGCTTGCCTAGCATGCAGGAGCCCTGGGTTTGATTCCTGGGTACTACCTACACAGAAAAAGCCAGAAGTGCTGCTGTGACCCAAGTGGTAGAGTGCTAGCCTTGAGAAAGCACAAGGACAATGCCCAGGTCCTGAGTTCAAGCATCAGGACTAGCAAAATAAAAAATGAAATAATAAATTAACAAATAACCTCAAGAGTCTAAGATACCCAGAAGCTCCATGGAGATCCCAAGTGAGTTTGTTAACTCACTGACAAAAGCTATTGGGGTGTGATTATGCCATGTAATTATAGGTTAAGGAAGACAAGCAGATCAACTATTATGTGCCCGTAGGCTAGCCAAGTGACTATGACCAGCTGAAGATAGAGATCTGAGATTCAGCAGTGAACTAGAAGGTGAGAACTCCAAGGAAGTGAGTTCAGCAGTCTTCCTGAAGAGATAACCTAGGAAATAATCAGGCTGACATTTACATAACTCTTCTTTAACAACCTAGGCCTTAGATACTACTACTGCATTTTGTAGGTGGATAAATAATCTTCCCAGTACCCAGGAGCTGATAAAGAGTTAAGTAAAAAGGAAAAGCATAAAAGAAATCATGGAAGAACCAGGAGGAAATCATAGTAGAACCAGAAACAAGCAATGCTAGAAAACAAGGAAGAGAATGTGAGAGTTTATCTAGAGTTAACACCATGGAAAATTCAAGTGGAACACACACACACACACTCACACTCACACACACAAAATGGGAGGGTTAGACATGAGATAGATATTTCACAATAGCTATGCCTTACTTAAGGATATGTACAGTCAGTTTCAGGAAACAGGACAAATATACTGGTGTAGATTGCAAAATTAGTGAAAAGCAAGTCTCTCAAGGGCTCTAGCAGTGAAGGAACCAGAAACTAGAGTTTACCAAGGAAGCACCATTTACAGTGCTGCATACTATCATAGTGACCTAGACTTTATTTACCATGTACACTCTATTTTTTAAAATGCAGGAGATTCCTATATGCTAAGAACCTTGTTCAATTACACAGCCAGTGAGTGGTAGTGAAAATATTAAACTAATATGTGATATAAAGTTAACTGGCTGGATGACAAAAATTTAAGGAGCCAGTCTATGCATTAGATATATCTTGTTGTGTGCTATGGAACTTACCTACAGAAAGCAAGCAAAAAGAATTAGTCTGAGAGGGGCCAGGAGTTTGGCCTAGTGGTAGAGTGCTTGCCTAGCCATGTATGAAGCCCTGGGTTCAATTCCTCAGTACCACAGATACAGAAAAAGGCAGAGGTGGCACAGTAGTAGAGCACTAGCCTTGAGAAAGCTCAAGCCCTCAATTCAACCTCCTCCCCGCATCTCCCCCTCCCCGATTTTCCAAAAAAAAAAAAAAAAAAAAAGGGTCTATAAAACTGTACTATAGGGCTGGGAGTTTGGCCTAGTGGTAGAGTGCTTGCCTAGCAAGCATTAAGACCCAAGGTTAGATTCCATGATACCACATATATAGAAAAACAAAAACAAAAACAAAAACAGAAATGGTGCTGTGGCTCAAGTGGTAGAGCTCTAGCCTTGAGAAAGTCCAAGGACAAGCCAGGTGTCAATGGCTGTAATCCTAGCTACTCAGGAGGCTGCATTTCTGAGGATTGGTTCAAAGCCAGCCTGGGCATGAAAGTCCTGAGACTCTTATCTCCAATTAACCACTAGAAAACCGAATTGGCCCTGTGGCTCAAGGGATAGTATGGTAGTCTTGAGCTCAAGAGCTCAGGCCTCAAGCTAAAAAAAAAAAAAAAAAAAAAAACTATCACAAATAAATATTGAGTGTCTATTTTAGAGAAGAACTTTGCTATATGATCCTCAGTTCGCTGAGAGACAAGAGACACAACTGTAGAAAACAAGTTGTCTCCCAAAAAAGATTGGCCCCAATTATAAATAACCCTACAGCTTTTATAGACAGACCAGGTCACAATGTCAGTTAACATAAGAACAGGACAAATGCATTTACAACTGTTTACCCAAGATGGCAAATTCCAAAATCAACAAAACCCAAGGGAGGGCAGGCAGAAGATGAGTAACTCAATTTTCATGAAATTTACCAGATCACCTTAACAACACAACTCATTATAACCTGATGGCAGCAAGCTGGGGAGAATAGTGATGACTGTTTTCCAAAGGAAGTGTTATCAACGCCGATATCTAAGGGGTGCGGAGAGTCTGGCAAAAAGAGTGAGAGAAGCAGGGGAGGATAAAGGTCAGAAGATAAGAGGAGTCTGCAGGACGCAGCCAGGGGCTACAGAATCAAGTGTAGCCTTGAGCCTGGACAGCCAGGAGGAAAAAGCCTTGAGTGGCTGGCTGGAGATAGAGGAAGAGTGACCTAACTCCCCATTCTAGTCTGGTCTTTATCCCAAAGACAACGTGAAACTTTTATGGGCTTCCCACCACGTGATGTGCTCGGACACGTGCGTCTCTCCATGGAGACTCTTCCCGCTCTTCCCCACACCCACTCCCAGGCCATCCCAGCACAGGGCTCCCTTAACAGGGGAGTCACCAAGCAGCCCGGCTTAAGGCAAGCAAACTAAAACAATTCTCCCGAGTTGAATTCTGCATTAGGAGAGGAGGAAGACTCTGAGAAGAAGAAGAAGAAGAAGAAGAAGAAGAAGAAGAAGAAGAAGAAGAAGAAGAAGAAGAAGAAGAAGAAGAAGAAGAAGAAGAAGAAGAAGAGTAGTTTAAACAAAGTGGCAGCTGTTTAAATGTTCAAGTGACCGATGAACTTAACGCGTATCGACAGGGGCAAGGACATTCAGTGGTTCCCTCACGAACACTTTCTCCACATACACGCCGCTTACACTGCATTGTTGACATGCAAAGACAATGACAGAAAGTTAATCGCTACAGCCCGGGCTTGACGGAGGGTTCGGGCGCCCACAAGCCCAAGTAGATTTTGAGGTCGGACGGCGCCACCCGTCCCTTCCCACACTTTCTTTCCCCTCAAACCCACAAAAAGCCGGGTTCCTGGGTACCTCGGTGCTGCTGTCTAACTCTGTGGAGAATACACCGTCTCGTAACGCGTAACTTTCTTCGGTGCCAGCTGGAGAGATGTCACTGGACTTGGGTGGGGGGGACGCCAAAGTAGGGCTGAAGGTTTAAAAGGCTGCCAGCAATCTGGATGCCGGAGGGTAAGTTTCCCGCCCGGCGGACTCGGCGGGGCCTTCCCTACCCCGGCTGCGGGCCACGTCTCCTCAGCGCAGCCCCAGGACCAGGCCCGGCCCGCACGGCCTCCGCTCTCCCCTCCCGCCCGGGCTGAGGGAGACGAGGATGGAGTGGGGGGAATCCGGCCCCGAAAGAAGAGAGAGAGGGAGGGAGGGAAGGAGGGAAGGAGGGAAGGGGAGTAACGTGTTACCTGGGGCCGGAGACCGGCTGCGGAAAACGGACAAAGAAGGCGGCCACAGCGCAGCCCGCGCAGCCCGCCGGAGGGTCAGCTCCCGAAAGACGTCGCAACGCCCAGGGGTCCAAACGCCCTCAGTGCCCGCCGCGGAGGAAGATAAAGCAGCCGGCTACCCCGCCCTCCGCCCCCGGCCTTCCAGCCTCCCAGCCTCCCAGCCTCCCAGCCCGCCCGGCGGCGTCACGCGCACAGTCCCCGGGCTCGGGATTGCCATTGGTGGTCCGCCGGGCGCCGGGCCACGCCCTCCGCCACGCCCCTTCCCGGCCGCGCGGGGACCCGGTTCCCCGGCCCCCGCACCGACCCGGGCGGCTGGCGAAGCGGGTCGCGCGGGGAGCCCCTGACCGCGGCACAACGGCCGTGTTTTCCACGCCCACCCCGGCGGTCGAGTGTACGGCGGGCCTCTAGAGACGCGGCCCGGCCAACTTCCCGCAAGTCCGGAAAAGGCAGCTGCCTGGACCGCCGCGACGGTGGACTCCCGAAGCCCGTCTCGGCGGGGAGTGAGTGGTCCGGGCGGCTCAATTGAGGCCGTCTGGCCGAAAATTCGGGTCGTCAGTTGCCTTGTGGTCTGTAAACTTGACTTTGACCTTCGGCAGCGTGGGAACGAGATGAGGGGGGGACCGAGGTGAATCAGGAGAAACGCTGCGGTGATCTCGTAATTTTAACTTAGGGCTTCTCAGAGCCTGGCGCCCGTGGCTCACTATAGAGGCTGAGATCCGCGGATGGAGGTTCGAAACTAGCTGAAGCAGCGAAGTCCGGGACACTGGAGCTGTGGCTCAAGGGGTAGAACACTAGACTAGACTTGAGAAAAATCTCAGGGGGCAGCGCCCAGAGCCTGAGTTCAAGCCCCTGACGGAGAGACGGACGCTCATACACGAAAAAGTCCCTGGTACTTATTCGTCAAAGAAAAATGATGCAGAAAGATTTAGGGCATTGATTAGATCAGTGAAACGGCTTAGATTTCACGAAGGCAAAGGTGTCACTGACTTGAGGGTAACGATAGCTGAGGGAGAATGCTGAGAAGCAAGATTCCACTGTCACACAGCTAACCAGTGTCAACTACCCTGGCCTGGTTGGTCACTCCATTCTTGCTCTGTTGGGTTGGCCCTTCCGGCCCAGATCAGAATTCCCTGAGGAAATGGCTCGGGTTTTAGCTAGATGGATTTCGGGGTGGGTATTAGTGGCTTCATATCTGTAATCCTAGCTATTCAGGAGACAGAGCTGAGTTCAAAGCTAGTCAGGGACTTGAGTAAAAAAGGCAAAAGAGATTCCCTGAGTTCAAATCCCAGTACCAGAACCAGGAGCCGGAAGCAGTGGCCTAGTGGAAGAGTGCTTGCCTAGCATTAGCATTCATGAAGCCTTGGATTCCATTCCTGGGCACCACATTCACAGAAGAAGAAAAAAAAAAAAAAAAGCCAGGCAAGGCGACTCACACCTGTAACCCTAGCTACTCAGGAGGCTGAGAACTGAGGATCAAGGTTCCAAGCCAGCCCAGGCACAAAAGGACCTGAGACTCTTATCTCCAATTAACCTCTAGAAAAAGAGAAGTGGGTCTTGGCTCAAGGGTAGGGTGGTAGCCTTGAGCTGAAGAGCAGCACCTAGTGACAGCACCTAGGCCAAGTTCAAGTCCCATGGCCCACCCCCCCCCAAAAAAAAAGTGGTGCTGTGGCTCAAGTGGTAGAGTACTAGCCTTGAAAAAGCCCTAAGTTCAAGCCCCACAAATTAAGTGAATTTGTAAACATTCACCAAGCAGAGAGAACTGTTCACCCCAAGCAAGAGTGGACTCAGGATTCAGTGGAGCTGGCACCGGCCATCACTTGCCTCTTCTGTGACAATTATGTTGCTGCTTCTGTTAACTGTCTGGCAAAAAGGTCTTCTAGACCCCAACTGCGTTTATGCCTCGCCTCTCTTTCTTCCCACCAGCCAATGAGCAAGAGGAACACAGCATTTCTTTCTCCTGGGACTCTGATGGCCTCTCAAAAACACACCAAAGAAGACTCTTGCCTAGTCATTGTTTCATTTTTTAAAAAAGTTATGTGGCAACCCAGGCTGGTGGTTCAAGCCTGTAATTCTAGCTGGGCAGAGATTAGGGGAATGTAAATTCCAGCCCATGCCCCCCAAAAAGGTCTCAGAAATCCTATCTTAATCACCTGCTAGGTGGTGACAGGTGCCTGCTATCTCAGCTTTAGAGGAAGCACAGTGGGCCCACTAACTTTGATCTGTCATCCCCAGTGGGACCCTACTTCAAAAATAGCCAATACAAAAGGTGGCTAGGAGAATGACTCAAGTAGTAGAGGCATTTAGCTAACACAAATACCATATGTATACACACACACAGTGATTTTGGTGCTAGGGATATAGGAGTGAGTCAAACAGTGGCAGAGACAATGGGAGAGAAATAAGTAGACAAAATAATTGCAGGTATGATAAGTGTTAAGAAAAAAAAACGTGTTTTTTGAAAGATGTAAAACAATGGCACAGATAATAAAAGCCTCTTTGGTGTTTCATAATCAAAAGATACAAAGGGTTGGGGCCAGGAGTTTGGTCTAGTGGTAGAGTGCTTGCCTAGCATGCATAAAGACCCGGGTTCAGTTCCTTCATACTACATACATAGGGAAAAAAAGCCAGAAGTGGTGCTGAGGCTCAAGTGGTAGAGCTTTAGCCTTGAGAAAGTCCAAGGACAGTGCTCAGGCCCTGAGCTCAAGCCCAGGACTGGCAAAAAAAAAAAAAAAAAGATACAAAGCATTTTAGGACATAACTTGGATGCAACAACTTGTAAGAACAAAAGTATATGGAATTTTCTGAGGTGACCTAAGCTTAGACCTAACATGTAGAGGAGTCTACTGTGCCACCCATGGGAAGAAGGAACATTCTAGACAGATGATGGTAAGTCTGAAGACCTGTTCTGATCATCTGCAGAACAGGAGACTGGAGCTCACAGGGAAAAGGGGAAGAGGAGGCTGAGACTGGAGCATTGAGTGGAACCTAATCATATAATTTGGGTGGTTTTGTTGGGAAAGCCTATTTGGCAAGCCTATTGAACAGATGGTAGTTAGCCTAACTATGTTAGTAGCTGTAGAAATAAAAGATTTCAGGATACTTCCCTGAGGTGCAAGTGGGAAGTAAGTACACAAGGTAACTAGAGAACATTTACCTTAAGCAATATCATTTAGTGCAAAGGTGACTACCATATGATATGATCCGAGAGATTTCACAAGCCTCTGGCCAGAAGCTGTATGCTTCTCACTACTGTCTTGAAAAATCTCACATTCAATCCATTTGGCCAGGATTTAGGTCAATGCTAAAAATATATGTAAAAAGTGGCAGGCTGTAGGCAGTAATCAAGTGGTAGAGCACCTACCCAAGAAAATGTGAAGCCCTGAGTTCAACCCCTAGTCCTTCCAAAACTGAAAACGTACCTAATCAATAGGACCATAGTTTATATTAGAGTTAAGCCTTTCAAAGCTTTATTATATTCAGATCCTGGTTGTCATCACATGGGTTGATTATGACAAGTAACTTCTAGGAAAGAGAGGAGAATAGAGGAATGCTAACTCGGAACTTAGTAGTTTAGTTGGCAGGATAGGGAGGAACATTGCAAAGGAAAAAAGTCAAAAGACAAAGACAAGAACCATCTAGAAAAGATGCACGAAGTTGAGTGTTAAAGTGCTAAAAAGTATGATACATTCTGAATCAGACTCTCTTAGACAGTGGGGAGCCAGAGAAGGAACTTAAGTAGGAGGGAGTCATCATTTAGGAGACCATCCTGGGAGGAAGATGCATCTGGATGCATTCATTGGCAGGGGGATGTGATAATAGAGGTGACATGTGACAAAGACCTAAACTCAGGCACTAACCAAGGAAGATTGAAGTGGTGCATGGAGGAGGGTACCTGAGAGATATTTAAAATGACAGCTGACAGATAGTGTTTGGCTATGAAGGTTAAGGATGTATTCAGGATTTACTACTTAGAAGGCCAGGTGGCTAGAGTTAATAACTGAAGTAAATGAAAATATATCCTAGAGAAGGAGCAAGAATAAGCTTTATACAGTTAATATGTAAACTTTGTTCTCCAATTAAAACCTGAAGGATCAAGTTTTTAGTCTTATTTTACAAATATGACAAGAATTAAGCCTTTGCATAATAAAATGGCTTTTTTTCTGATTATGTCACCAGGCACACTTCTGGCAGGAAATAAAACCAAATACAGAAAAGTACAAAGATGAAAGCTGCCTAATACTTTACTCAGAGATACAACTACAATTTGGTGTGGAGAAGGAAAGAATGGCTGTAGGCCCAGTGTTCTAACAGAGAGCTTAAAAGAGACCCTGAAGAGAAGTTAGATTTTAAAACACAAACTCATCTCACTTTCTCAAAGGACCTCATCTTCCTTAATGATGTCACACAGGAAATAAGTATTCATCTCATCCCACTCAAGCATAAGGGGAACAGAGAAGAGTGTAAACCAGAACAGCTTAAACTGGAATTTCCCTGAGAACCTGGGAAACTGGAATCTTGTCTTGTTTGTGTATTCCTGAAGCATGATACCTGTGTATCACTTGACAAAATTAGCAAATCGGGTGTGCTGGCATACAGCTGTTAGTAACTGGCTGAGGCAGAAAGATCAAGAGTTCAAGCCCACCCTGAGTAACACAGTGTCAGTCCATTGGGGCTACATAATGAGACCTTGTCCCAAAAGCCATTTAACAATGAGACTGATTGGAACATATCATAAACATGGGTTGAAACATAACAGTGAAATCCTCCTCTGCATTACTAATATAAATTAAAACCTATGTAAAAATGGCTGGGTGTGGACCAAGAGTTTGGCCTAGTAGAGTGCTTGCCTAGCATGCAGGAAGACCTGGGTTTGATTTCTCCGTACCACATACATAGAAAAAAAAGCCGGAAATGGTGCTGAGTGGTAGAGCTCTAGCTTTGAGAAAGTCCTAGGACAGTGTTCAGGCCCTGAGCTCAAGCCCAGGACTGGCAAAAAAAAAAAATGGCTGGACATAGTGACCTACACTTACAATTCCAGCTCTGCCAGAGGTAAGAGATAAATTGCAAACTAAAACCAGCCTGGACAAAATACAAGCAACCTTAACTGAAAAATAACTATACAGTTAAAAAAAAAAAAAAGAGGAAGGCTGAGGGCATGGATTTAGTGATAGAGTACCTGTCTATCATGTAAGACCCTGAGTTCAATCAACAGTAACACAAGAAATGAAAATCTTAAAATGAGTTCATGAAAACAATTGAAGGTATAAGGCCCTGTAAATCGGACATAATTATATTCCTCCTTTCAGTGACTCAATCATCTTGAAAGTTAATATATCACTCCTAGCTACAGGAGACTGAGACTTGAGGATCACGGCTTGAAGCCAGCCCAGGCAGGAAAGTCCAGGTGACTCTTATCGCCAATAAACTACTCAGAAAAAGCCAGAAGTAGTGGTGTACCTCAAGTGGTAAAGTGCTAGCCTGGAGTGAAAAGCTTGCCAAGCCCCTGAATTCAAGCCCCAGGACCAACAATAAAGAAAAAGCATGTGGCTCAGAATAATCAGGAAGAAACTCAGGGCTCTGCTGAAACCACTGTCATCCCAGCACTGTTCTACAGGAAGAGACAATGAAAGCCTTGCATTGGAGGGGAAATTACAACTGTTACTGATTTTTTCAAATGTTTTTAGGGGGGTAGTAGTCTGGAGCTCAGCAAAAGCGTTCAGACACAGAGTTCAAGCCCCATGACAAAAAAAAAGACCAGGGTTGGATTCCTTGGTGCCACATGCATAGAAGAAGCGGAAGTGGTGCTGTGACTCAAATGACCAGCCTTGAAAAAGCCCAAGGACAGTACTCAGGCCCTGAGTTCAAGCCCCAGGACACACACACACACACACACACACACACACACACACACACACACACACACTATGATCCTTGGATCTCAGCCTCTTGAGTAGCTAAGATTACAGGCGTGAGCCACCAGCATCCGGCTGTGTGAGACTATCTCCACTACAAAAAACAAAAACAAAACAGAAGTGAAGTTGTGGTTCTAGCGGTAGAGCTCTAGCCTTGAGTAAAAGAAGCTCAGGATAGCACCCAGGCCTCGAGTTCAAGCCTCAGGATCAGCACCTAAAAACTAAACCAAAAGCCCTGTGTTTCTGTTTCCTGGAATCTGTTTCATTTGTATTTAAATGTTCAGCAGAGTTATGTCCTTTAGTCTGACTGTGCATGAATGCCTACAGTCCTATATGTTATATCAAGTTATATTTTAGATCTGGCAGAGATTGGGAAAATAATAGTTCAAGCTGGATATAATGACTCATGACTGGTCCTAGTTTCAGGATAGACACTAAGGTTCCTAAGCCAGCCTTCAGGCAAAAAAGGAGGCCTTGTATGAAAAATAAAGATTTGCATTCACACAAATGATCGGGTGCCTGCCTAGCAAGTTTGAGGCCCTAAGTTCAATGTCTAATAAAAAAAAAAAGCCTCAGAAAAATGAGATACCATTAAAGTATACCAACATACATGATACATGTAATGAGAGTACTAGAAGGAGAAGAAAGAGAAAAGGAACAACAAATTCCAAAGATAACACTGCTGAAATTTTCCACATTTTGTAAGACACATGAACCTAAATATTCAGATGTTCAACAAACTCCAACTAGGATAAATACAAATAAATCCATTTCTAGCCACATCAGAGTAAAAATGCTAATGATTATCACAGAAAATCTTGAAAGGAACAAATTGTAGAGAACTGTCATGGAATTACTAGCTAGTATCTTCCCTAGGAACAATAGAGGCCAGACAGCAGTCAGGTAAAACGTTCAAGTGCTGAGAAAAAGTCAACCCTAATAACTATGCCTTCAGAAACAGAGTTTTTTACTAGCAGAGCCTCCATACCAGAAAAAGGAAAAGAAGTTTACTAAGAGCAAAAGATATCTGTCAAGCATTCCAATCCATATTAAAATACACCAGAACAAAAAGACAAAAAGTACACAATTACTGAAAGACGGTACTTTTTTTTTTTTTTTGCCAGTCCTGGGGCTTGAACTGAGGGCCTGTGCACTGTCCTTGCGCTTTCCTCAAGGTTAGTGCTCCACCATTTGAGCCACAGCACTACTTCCAGCTTTTCTATGTATTTGATACCAAGGAATTTAATCCAGTCTTCATGCATGCTAGGAAAGCACTCTACCCACTAGGCCAAACTCCCAGCCCCTCATATTTGTATTATATTTTAAAGACTAAAATGAAACATATGTTTGACAAAAACAGCAGGACAAAGGAGAATAGTTGTCCTGTGCAGATCACTCTGGATTCCACAGGAAAATGTGGAGAAAAATGTTAAAGAACAACGTTAAAATGGCAAAAATCTACAAACATATACTGTTCTACTTTCACTCTCAACTTCTTTAATAGCTATAAAATTATATAAACTACTAGTTATAACTAAGTATCATTGTCTTTATAACATATAGGTGTAATTGATAAAAATTTGTATAACAATATTAGCACAAAGAGGGAGAAAGATATATTTATCTTACAGGCATGGAATTGTTATAAATCTGAACAAGATAGTAATCTGTTAATATAACGGTAAACCCTAAAGAAGCCACTAAGAAAATAACTCAAAATAAGGTGAAAATTTTAAAGGAAATAAAATGATAGTGTTACTTAAGAAATAGTAAAGGAGGGACAGCGCCCAGGCTGAGTTCAAGCCCCATGACAGACAAAAAAGAAAAAAAGAAATAGTACTGGAATAAGAGAACATTCAAAAACATAAGACAGGGGCCAGGAGTTTGGCCTAGTGGTTAAAGTGCTTGCCTAGCATGCATGAAGACCCAGATTCGATTCCTCAGTACCACATACATAGAAAAAAGCCGGAAGTGGTGCTGAGGCTCAAGTGGTAGAGCTCTAGCCTTGAGAAAGTCCAAGGACAGTGCTCAGGCCCTGAGCTCAAGCCCAGGACTGGCAAAAAAAAAAAAAAAACATAAGACAAACTGGGCGCGGTGGCTCACTCCTGTAAACCTAGCTACTCAGGAGGCTGAGATCTGAGGATCACTGTTCAAAGCCAGCCCCAGTACTAAAGAACATGAAATCCTTATCTCCAATTAACCACTAGAAAACTGGAAGTGGTGCTATGGCTCAAGTGGTAGGGAGCTGAAGAGGTCAGGGACAACGCCCAAGGCCAGAGTTCAACTTCCATGACTGACAAAAAGAAAGAAAAAAAAAGAAACAGAAAAGAAGAGGAACTGGGAGTTGGCCTAGTGGTGCCTAGCATGCACGAAGACCAGGGTTTGATTCCTCAGTACCACATACATAAAAAAAAAGCTGGAAGTGGTGCTGTGGCTCAAGGGGTAGAGCTCCAGCCTTGAGAAAGCCTAAGGACAATGCCCAGGCCCTAAGTTCAAAGCCCAGGACTAGCAAAAAAGAAGAAAATATATATAGCTGGGTGCTGGTGGCTCACACCTATAATCCTAATTACTCTGGAGGCTGAGATCTGAGAAACCATTTTTAAAGACAACCCAAGAAGGCAGGAAAGCCCATGAGACACTTATCTCCAATAAACTACCAAAAAAACACAGAATCGAAGCTGAGGCTCAAGTGACAGAGCTCTAGCCTTGAGCAACAGAAGCTCAGAAACAGTGCTCAAACCTTGAGTTCAAGCAACAGGACTAGTGCATAGCGCTCGCGCACGCGCATACGTGCACACACACACACACACACACACACACACACACACACCAAAACAAAACCATGAGAAACAGAAAATAGCCAGGTATAGTGGTGTACATATTAGTCCCAGCTACTTGGGGGGCTGAAGCCAATGAAGCATCAAATGGTAAGCCAGGACTATGCATTTTTCTTACCTCAAAAAAAAAAAAAAAAAGGCAGCATAACCTAGTGGTAGAGTGCTCACCTAGCATGCACAAAGCCCTAGATACAATTCCTCAGTACCACATACACAGAAAAAGCCAGAAGAGGAGCTGTAACTCAAGTAGCAAAGTGTTAGTGTTGGGCAAAGATCCTCAGGGAGGGCCAGGAGCATAGCATAATGATACAATGCTCACCCAACATGCATGAAGCCCTGGATTCCATTCCTTGGTACTACATACACAGGAAAAGCCAAACGTGGTGCTGTGGATCAAGTGGCAGAGCTCTAGCCTTGAACCAAAAGTATCCAAGGACAATGCCCAGGCCCTGAGATGAAGATCCAGGACTGGCAAAAACAAAACTCTAAATGATAAAAATCCAGTCAAAAGAAAATAAAGGTTAGACTTCATTAATAAACAATATCCCCACAATACCATAACATTCCACCAGAGCAGAGAGAGCCTTACCCATTCTTGATTTCCCTATGGTGGTATCTCTCACAGTGATAGAGGCACTTAGTAAATAAGGTTTGAGTATCACTGAGCTACATATATAGAAATTTAGAGGTAATATGAATATGCTCCTAGATACAGTTAACTTAAGAGATCCAACACATAGCAGTGAGATGCTGAAACTCAAACCTCTTGTCCTCAGATATATAAAGCCTGAAATAGCAAGCAAGTTTACCCAACCTGCCACAATGATGTTTATCTTTTGGCATCATAGGCTGGAGGATTCATTTAGGTGAGGAGTCACTGGCTCAGAGTTAGTCTAGCCAATGTGCAGTAATGGGACATATGTCTTCTTGGTATGGTATGTATGTATGTATGCATGCATGCATGCATGCATGTATGTATGTATGTATGTATGTATGTATGTATGTATGTGTTTATTATGTATGTGTATATTTAGTGCCAAAACTAAGGCTTGCACTCAGGACCTAGATGCTGTTCATAAGCATTTTCGATCAAGGCCAGTGATCTACCATTTGAGTCACAGCTTCACTTCTGGCTTTTTGTGTGGCTAATTGGAGGTAAGAGTCTCAAGGACTTTCAGTCTAGCTTTGAGAAGGAATCCTCAGATTTCAGTCTTCTGAGTAGCTAGGATTACAGGAATGAGCCACTAGCATCCAGGTCTCAGTATGATTTTTAGAATGAAAAATGGAGGGCTGGGAGTTTGGCCTAGTGGTTAAAGTGCTTGCCTAACATGCATGAAGACCCAGGTTCGATTCCTCGGTACCACATACATAGAAAAAAGCCAGAAGTGGTGCTGAGGCTCAAGTGGTGGAGCTCTAGCTTTGAGAAAGTCCAAGGACAGTGCTTAGGCCCTGAGCTCAAGCCCAGGACTGGCAAAAAAAAAAAAAAAAAAAAAAAAAAAGTCATGAAGCATCCTATCATCTTTAGAACAATATAAACTCCTTTTGGCAATATTCTAATATCTACTTTCAAGTTCCATTGGAATCTAACTGTGGAAATTACCAATTTAAAAAAAAAAAATCCAAGTGAAGCCGGGCGCCAGTGGCTCATGCCTGTAATCCTAGCTACTCAGGAGGCACAGATCTGAGGATCAAGGTTCAAAGCAAGCCAGGGCACTAAAGTCCATGAGACTCTTACCTCCATTGGACCACCAGAAAACCAGAAATGGTGCTGTGGCTCAAGTGGTAGAGTGCTAGCTTTGAGCTGAAGAGCTCAGGGACAGTGCCCAGGCCCACACAGATCATAGATCAACAACTGACAAACAAACAAACAATGCAAGTAACAAATTAGGATGGTTTTATCAACAAAAGGAATATACTAGAAATTTAGCTAGGATTTTTCTACCATGCAGGTGGGGCTAATTAATTTTTCCTTTTCCAGTTATCCTATTTTTTCCACATAGTTAACTAGCTAACTGACGTGTGTGTGTGTGTGTGTGTGTGTGTGTGTGTGTGTGTGTGTGTGTGATTACTTTGTTTGAGACAGAATCACATTGTATAGGCCAGGCTAGCCCTGAATTCATAATCTTCCTGCCTTAGTTTAATGAGTACTGAGATTACATGTATGTACAACCATGTCCATCTTAATGAACCACATATTAATGACCCATCGGTTCTTTAAATGGAAAAAGAATGTTTTTTTTTAACAAATGATGTTGAAACACCTGTACATCCACATGCCCAAGAATGAAGTTGAACCTTTCTTATGCCATGTACAGAATAACTCAAAATATACCAAAGATGTAAATGTGAGAGCTAAAACCATCGAATTTAGCCAAAAAACATAGGCCTGAATCTTTCTGGCCATGCATTCATTAATGACTTTAAATAAGAGACCAAAAGTATAAATAATCATATTAAACATAGAAAAAGCAGACTGGGCGCTGTGGAACATGCTTGCAATCTCAGTGCTGGTTGGAGGGAATAGTGAGTTCAACAACAGCTTGAGGCAATTTAGCAAGACTCTGTCTCAAAATACAACAAAAAGACACTAAATCTCCAAATGCCAGTGGCTCACACCTGTAATCCTAGCTACTCGGGAGGCTGAGAGCTGAGGCTCATGGATTCAAGCCAGCCCAAGCAAGAAAAATCCATGAGACTCATCTACAGTTAACTACCAAAGGATCTGAAAGTAAAGCTGTAGCTCAAGTGGTGAAGTGTTAGCCTTGAGTACAAAAACTCAGAAACAGTGCCTAGGCCCTGAATTCAAGCCCAGATAGGCATATACATACACATAAAGGCTATCATCTAAAGGTTCTGGCATCTAAAACACCCTTTAAAAATCTCTTTAATGAATGGGAGAGAGTGAGAGAAGGGGTGACATCTCAAATAAAATGTACTCATTACCTGACTTATGTAACTGTAACCTCTCTCTACATCACCTTTACAACAATTATTTAAATTAAAATGAACAGGGACCGGAAGTTTAGCCAGGTGGTAGAGTGCTTGCCTAGTATGCAGAAAGACCCTGGTTTGATTCCTTGGTACTAAGTACATAGGGAAAAAAAGCCAGAAGTTGTGCTGAGGCTCAAGTGGTAGAGCTCTAGCCTTAAGAAAGTCCAAGGACAGTGGTCAGGCCCTGAGCTCAAACCCAGGACTGACCAAAAAAAAAAAAAAAAGAACAAATCTCTTAATAAAAACATAACCTCTGGGCACTAGTGGCCCATGCCTATAATCCTAGATAGTTCAAGAGGCTGAGATCTGAGGAACTTGGTTTGAAGCCAGCCCAGGGAAGAAAGTCCATCAAACGAGAGCCACGGGCTGGGGAGTCCATCAGACTTTTATCTCCAACTAATCACCAAGAAAACGGAAGTTGGAGCTATGGCTCAAGCAGCAGAGTGCTCATTTTGAACAAAACCACCCAGGCCTTGAGTTCAAGTCCCAGGGCACACACACGCGCGCGCACACACACACACACACACACACACACACACACACACACACACACACACACACACACACACACAGTGGAACTGTGGCTCAAATGGTAGCTAAGAGTACCAGCCTTAAATAAAAAACTAAGAAACAGCACCTAGGACCTAAGTTCAAGCCCCAGTACTGGCATTTAAAAAAAAAAAGGCAAGCAACTCCTGGCATAGGCCCATTCACTGTACCAGCAGGGAGTAGTAGCCAAAAATTGACTTCTGCTTCTCAGCTCCTAAAAGATTTCAGGGTCTGGAGGGGAAGTTGATAGACAGTTGTTAGTCAATGGTGCCATGAAAATACAAAGGGGACCTAAAATGTAGAAAGAGATCACAAAGTCTCTTACAAAACCATTGTAATTAAATTTTCCAGGCCTGGGGGGGGGCGGGTTGTCCTAGTGGTAGAATGCTTACCTTGCAAGCACGAAGACCAGGGTTCAATTCCTCGGTACCACATACATAGAAAAAAGCCAGAGTGGTGCTGTGCCTCAAAAGGTAGAGCTCTAGCCTTGAGAAAGCCCAAGGACAGTGCTTAGGCCCTGAGCCCAGGACTGGCCAAAAAAAAATCCAACTTTCTCCACTATGTAGTCCCTTAAAGCTGTAAGATATTTCAAGAGAAGTTCACCCACCAGAGGCTAAATAGAGGCTTCATTCCACCCATTCTCTAGTTTCCTAAAACAAGAAATCGCTGACTTACCTGCTCAAGCCTTTAAGCCATGCCCTAGAGGACAAATGGCTTAGCAAACCTCCCACAACTTTGGGAGTCTGCCAGTTAAAGGCTCCTGTCAAGGGCCTCAAGGCTCCAAGCCCCTTCATTTTAGTAAAAACTTGTGCTGAATAAAAATCATACTCATTCCCACCTTAGAGCTGAATCACCTTCAGTCTATTGGGAGTGGCTTGAACTCAGCATCTATGCTCTGTCCTTGAACTCTTTTGCTCAAGGCTAGCCACAGCACCACTTTTAGTTTTCTAGTGGTTAGTGGTTAATTGGAGATAAGAGTCTCATGGACTTTTCTGCCCCAGCTGGCTTTGAACTACTATTCTCAGATCTCAGCCTCAGCTAAGATTACAGATGTGAGCCACTAGTCCCCAACTTCTTAATAAGCTTCCCTATCACTGTCACTGGGGGTGGGACCAGCGAGGAATACAAAATTTAGGTCCCCTTTACAGATGAATGTCCCTAGATTAAATAGCAACACTTGAATATATTGCTAATTTTCAGGGTTTTTTTGTCAACTTAGATATTTTAAAACTTCATGTTGTTGAAATTGGTGTGTGTGTGTGTGTGTGTGTGTGTGTAAGAGAGAAAAAGGCAGAGAGAGAGAAAGAGAGAGCCAGTGCTTGAACTCAGAGCCTTGAGCTCTCACTCATGTTGCCCTCTCATGGCTGATGGTCTACCACTTGAGCCATGTTTCCAGTCTAGCATTCTACTGGTTCACTGTAGATAATCCCTCAAACTTTCATGCCCAGGGTGGCTTTGAATTGTTGGCCTCTGATCTCAGTTTCTTATGTCACTGGAATTATAGGCATAAGTGTCAGGACCTGACTTGAGTTTGGGATTTTTAAAAAAAAATTTTAATTGTTATTATAAAGGTGATATACAGAGGGGTTACAATTACATAAATCAAGTAAAAAATACATTTCTTTCTGGACAATTGTCACCCCTTCCCTCGCTCCCTCTCTGATTCCTATCCACAAATCATATAGTTCACTTTCAAATAGTGCCCAGTGAGTACCACAGCAACATTTGGTCACCCTTTGTTTCTTTGTTTTTGTTTGTTAATTGGGAAGCTATTAGGCCCAAACAACGTCAATACCTTTAATCTCTTCACAGCAAACCCAAGCGCATAGTAAATAATAAAATAAAAAGTGAAGTTTAATGCTGAGTGAAGTGGCTCACGCCTGTAATCCTAGCTACTCAGAGGCTGAAATCTGAGGATCAAGGTTCAAAGCCAGCCCAGGCACAAAAAGACCTGAGACTGTTATCTCCAATTAACCTCTAGAAAATAGGAAGTGGGGCTCGACTCAAGGGTAGGGTTGTAGCCTTGAGCTGAAGAGCTCAGGGACAGTGCCCAGGCCAAGTTCAAGCCCCATGACCCACACGCACAAAAAAATTGTTTACCCAATCAGAAATAATCAACCTCTAAATTGGGACTGACCTCTTTAATCAATCGAATATATATTGCTTCCACATATACTTTACAAAGCTTTTTCTCTCAATCCCTTGACCCAGCCTGAATGTTCATTTTATTTGTATTCGACTTCTTTTTCTTTTTCTTTTTTTGTTGGCCGCTGTGCCTGGCTTCTTTTTTGTTTTTGTTTTTGTCAATTGGGGGGCTTGAATTCTGTGTATTAAATACACAGAAAGGCCAGATGCATGGCTGTGGCTCAAGGGGTAGAGTACTAACCTTGAGAAAGTGCAAGGACAATGCTCAGGTCCTGAGTTCAAGCCCCAGATCTGGCCAAAAAAACAAAATAAAACAAACAAACAACAACAACCTTAAGTTGGGTGAGGTGGCTCACACCTGTAATCCTAGCTACTCAGGAGGCTGAGATCTGAGGATCACGGTTCAAAGCCAGCCAGCCCGGGCACTAAAGACCAGGAGACTTACCTCCAATTAACCACAAGAAAATAGGAGGTGGGGCTGTGGCTCAAGGGGTAGGGCGGTAGCCTTGAGCTGAAGAGCTCAGGGATAATTCCCAGGCCCAGAGTTCAAGCCCCACAACTGACCAAAAAAAAAAAAAAAAAAAAGCTTAGAAAATGCCAAAGTTTATATTTTAACAGTTTAGGTATAGGTGGTGTGTGCACTTGTGTGTATCTGGGTTCCAAAACTCTTGGTTGTTCTGTGCCAGGAGGATCTCTGGACACCCAATCTGCCATACTGTCTGAAATGGAAGTATGATAAAGCAGAGTTTTGCAAAGCATACTTTGCAAAAGGTCATATATCCCATTCACGGCTACTAGGAAATAATCCTTAAGAAAATAATTACCTATGGGAAAATAATACAGTTCCATCTGGTGATTTATTTTTACCCCCTAGATATTCTTGCTTCAGTTGTGATGGTTTAAGAAACCCTGACTGACGTAAGTGAAAGATCAGATTGGAAAGATACATTGAAGTCATATTCATAAGAATCTCACATGCAAAAGTAGAAACATGGGAATATTGAAATTTCCCGTGTCATTTTTTTGTGACTCACTAAACTGAAATTCCAAGGTGGACATACATCCACCACTGGAAATTATCTTTCTTTAAAAGGTTCTTGTATTCAAACTCTTGCATGATTCCTATGTGTCCAATATTGTTTAATACTAGGTAGGATAAAAGAAATGATGAAAGACTCACTTCTGTCTGTAAGCACTTAGAAGTAAATCTTGGAAACATTCCTTAGGTGCAAGTGATTACTACGTAAACCAAACATGTGGCAAGTGCCCAATAAGTAGTGAGAGTTCAAAGAGCTAAAGAAGTTCAGAGTAGGGAACAGTTCTTTTCCCCCCTCCATGTTTTTATTAGCATCAGTGGGTTGCACAGCGGAGTTGTATTCTGACATGTCCATAGGCAAAGACGCACTGTGTCCATTTTCCCTCACCCCCTTCCCCAAACTGTTCTCAACAAGTTCATTGCTCCATTTCTGTGCAGGTACACAGTTATTTTAACAAATGTGATCATGGTGTACAATTGTTTTGTATGTTTTGAATTCAGTTGGCAATCATTTTCTTGAGAATTTTGTAGCTATGCTCAGCAAAGAGGTTGGTCTATAATTCTCTGTCCCTTCTTTCCTCTCCCCTCTGCCTTCTCCCTTCTGCTCTTTCCCTTCTTCCTACTTTCCTCTTATCACTCCTCTCCTGTCTCCTCACTCCCTTCTCCCCTCTTTCTCTTTGTTGTGTCCTTGTCCAGTTTTTGAAATAAGAGTAATACCACCTTCCTAGAATGAGTTTGATAGCGCCACTTCACTTTCAATGCCATGGAAAACATTGGGTAGTATTGGGGAGTATTAATTGGTAGTATTGGGTAGAATTGATAGTGTTAGTTTTTCTGTACAGTTCTGGTAGTGGATACATTCAGTTCTGGGGTTTTCATTCTGGGGAGACTCTTTTTTTTGCCAGTCCTAGGGTCTAAACTTGGGGCCTGAGCACTGTCCTTGGGGTTTCTTCAAGGCTAGTGCTCTACCACTTGAGCCACAGTACAACTTCTGGCTTTTCTATTTATGTGGTACCAAGGAATTGAACCCAGGGCTTTGTGCATGCTAGGCAAGCACTCTACCACTAGGCCAAACTCCCAGCCTCTGGACTCTTTGTTATGGCAGCAATCTCACTGCTTATTGCAGACCTATGTAAGTGGTATATATCTTATTGGTTCAATTTTGGTAGTGCATTAAGAAATGCATTATTTTTCCTATATTTTCCAGTCTGTTTGAATACAGGTTTTCAAAGTGGGAACAGTTCCTCTTACTTGAAATGTAGGTGTGAAAAAAAAAACTGCAGAGATTTGCATTTGCTAGCATATTAGTCACCTTGTGTTACTATGACAGAATACCTGGAATAATACTTCCATCAGGCAGTACTTACTTTGGTTTACACTTTCAGAGCATTCAGTCCATATTAGATGGCAGCTTCATTATTCTTGGTGAGAGTCTGTCCTGGTGGAAGGGTAGAGTGTGACAAGACCGCTCACTTCATGACAGACAGAAAGGGTATCCCCTAGATCCCCTAGTGACTTATTTCCACCAAAGAGGCCCCATTTCCCAAAAGCTCATTCACCTGTAAACTCATTAATAGATTAACCCATGATGAAGTTATAATACAATCGTCTCTCAATAATGCCACCAATTGGGGACCAAATCTTCAACACAGAGCCTAATCTATATATTGCTATTAAGTCTGAAAATTTATAAATTCTCCTTAGTGAAACAAGCTGCAGATCGATTTAGAACTTAAAATTAATTCTTTTAATTAAATAGATTGCTCCATCATACCTACTCTTAGGAACTTTATGACTAGACATTGCTAGTTATGGGTCAGGAAGAATTTTAATGAAGCTTTGCACTGCAGGTACTGAACAGAAAAGTAGCTATGAGAGTGTTTGGAAGCATTAAGCTAGTGCAGAGTATTGAGAAATAGGAGGCACCAGGGGTAGGCCAAAGGCAATATAAGGAAATAGGAGGAGGTGAAGAGAGTCAATGCTACTTGCACAATCAACACAGACCTAGAAGCATTGCCTCCAGCTAGTCTGAGGAAATCTAGTGATCCTAATTAAAAACAGTGAAGACCTTCATAACTGTTTATAGAAAAATATTATGATTCATGAACACATCAGCAGGATTTTCTTCTCTGTTTGATTGTACACTTGAGAAATATGAAAAGTTAATTTTCTAAATGCACAAGCCAACTGACTCTGGAGGAAATGTCTTTTAATAAAAATTAGAAGAGAACAGTGTTCAGCAAAGACTGGAGAAAGAGTCACACATAGGTGTAGAGCTAAAGGAAAGACTAGAGAATGGCACCCCTGGATGATGAGTCAGGGTTCATTTTTGTCTTCTGGATGAGGAAACTAAACACAGGCTTAATTGGCTTACTCAATGACATACAAGTCATTAATAAAATACATTGGACTTCAAATAAACTTGTGTGTGTGTGTGTGTGTGTGTGTGTGTGTGTGTGTGTGTATGTGATGTGTGTCCACACTGAAGCTTGAACTTATGGTCTGATTGAAGAAAGGAGATCAGGTCTGGCCGGTGCCATCTTGGCCACATGGTAGATGGTAGTCTGCCAACTTGCTTTCATGCTGGAGGAAGGTGACACCCCTTCCTCCCAGGTGATGGGCCCACCTAAATCTCTGCAGACAGGGATGGGCACTTGGTTGATAGATTACTAAACCTGTCAGTCCAGTGCCTGGGACTGGGAATTTTCCTGTGACCCTAACCACTGATCTGACCCTATTCAGGCCTAGACTAGCTCAGACACCATGACTCCATGCCACGTGTCTCCATGTTCCTGTCCTGTCTTCTGGATGTTCTCAGATCAACATGTTCTTTTTTCCTCTCTGGCCTGTTTCTTAACTGTGCTAAGTGTATTTCTGGGCAGCAGACCTTTGTAACAATAGGCTGCATGTGGACTGCTAGGACTCCAATAAAAGACTCTAAGATTTAACCTCTCAAAATGTGGCTTCTCTCTTCTCACCTTACAACATGATCATTTGGAAGTAAGAGTGTGTAAGATTTGTTGGGTCAAGTTGGCTCTGAATCTTCTCCATCATCATATCTTAAGCTCCTGTGTGACCAGGATTATAGGTGAGCCACTGTTGCCTAATGATTCAAATGATTTTGACTAATTTCCATGTTCTGAGTTCCTGTTTGATGAATTCTACTTTCAGCTCTAAGAAGCTTATACAATTTATTATATATACTCAAAACCAAAATAAATCCATTTATTTCCCATACATTTTCCAGTTATCACCAGGAGCTCACTTATTTTGGCCATAGGGCTTAACTCGAAGCCTGGGTGCTGTCCCTGAGCTCTTTAGCGCAAGGCTAGCACTTTACCACTTGGAGCCACAGTGCCACTTCCAATTTTCTAGTAGTTACTTGGAGATAAGAGTCTCACAGACTTTCCTGACTGGGCTGGCTTTGAACTACAAATCTCAGCCTCCTGAGTAGCTTCACAGTTGTGAGCTATTGGTACCCAGCTGGGCTCTCCTTTTGGAAGGAAAAACATAAGCCTGGTTGATTCTTCTAGCCATTGTAGTATATTCAAAGCCAATGGCTATCTCTATCAATGTTAGTTATTTTTGCTTGTTTTAGCTTCTGTTAATCACATTATATAGCCCATGTTGGCCTCAAACTCACAGTCTTCATGTCTGAACCTTCTGAGTATTAGGATTAGAAGCTTCTACCATCAGTCCTAGTTTGTCATCTTAGTTCTTTTTGTTTGTTTGTTCTTTTTGCCAGTCCTGGGGCTTGAACTCAGAGCCTGGAAACTGTCCTTGAACTCATTTTGCTCAAGGCTAACGCCACTTCCAGCCTTTTCTGTGTATGTGGTACCAAGGAATCGAACCCAGGGCTTCGTATATGCTAGGCAAGCACTCTACCACTAGGTCACGCTCCTGGTCCCTGCTATCTTAGCTCATAATTGGAGTCATCAACTGGGTCAAGGAACCAAATTGGCACAGACATACTGAGAGATGAAAGGTCCTAAGTTGTTCTTGTTGTTTTTGATGATGATGATTGCTAATACCATGATTTGAACTTTGGAACTCAAGCTTTCTAGATATGCTCTGTCAATTGAACCATGCCTCCAGGTTGACCTTTTGTTGATTATTTTGGAAATAGAGTGTCTCAGACTTCAGCCCAGGAAGGCTTGCAATTGTGATTCTTAGATCTCAGCTTCCGAGATAGCTAAGACTACAAAGTTAGCCACAGTGCCCAACTAAGTCTTATTATTTTTTTTTGCCCCAGGCTTGAGCTTAGGGCCTAAGCACTGTCTTTGGGCTTTCCTCAAGGCTAGAGCTCTACCACTTGAGCCACATCACCACTTCTGGCTTTTTTCTACATATGTGGTACTAAAGAGTCGAATTTGGTCTTCCTGCATGCTAGGCAAGCACTTTACCACTAGACCTGGTCCCTAATTTTTTTTAATTTTTAATTAATTAACTTAGTTTTGCCTATCCTGAGGCTTAAACTCGGGGCCTGGGCACTATCCTTGAACACTTTTGCCACTTGAGCCACAGCACCACTTCCATATTTTTCTGTGTATGTGGTATTGAAGAATTGAACCCAGGGTTTTGTGTATGCTATGTAAGCACTCTACCACTAAGCCACATTCTCAGCCAAGTTTTTTTTAATGATTTTTTTTTTTTTTTTGCCAATCCTGGGCTTGGGCTCAGGGCCTGAGCAGTGTCCTTGGACTTTCTCAAGGCTTAACACTCTACCACTTGAGCCTCAGCACCACTTCCAGCTTTTTTTCAATGTATGTGGTACCAAGGAATCGATCCCAGGTCTTTGTGCATGCTAGGCAAGCACTCTACCACTAGACCAAACTCCCGCTCCTCAGCCAAATTTTTTATAGTTACATGGAAACACTCACAATAAAGTGAAGTAGCCAACAAAAAAAAGTGACCAAAAGAGTTTTTACACATTTCAGATAGAAATTATCCAGTTTTTCATTATTATAACAAAAGAGCTGAGATAGGTTAACTTCTGAGAGAAAGGAGATTTATATAACAGTTTTGGAGATTCAAAGCCTAATATCATAAGATCTCATTAGCTTGACCTCCGGTGAAGGCTAAAAGCAAATGATATCATGTAATAGTATATGTCCAAGTTGGAAAAGGTATCACATTTCCAACAGGAAACCAAGAAGGTAGGAAAGCCTGGCTCTGGTGACTCATGTATGTAATCTACTACTCAGGACTCTGAGGGTCATGGTTCAAAGCCAGCCTGGATACATAGTCAATGAGACTCTTATCTCCAATTAACCACTTAAAAAAACGAAAGTGGTGCTGTGGCTCAAGTGGTAGAGCAATGGATTTGAGCTGAAGAGCTCAGGGAAAGTTCCCAGATGAAGAGTTCAAGCCCCATGACAGGAAAACAAAAACAAAAAACAGCCCTGGTAGACTTATCTCCAATCAACTGGCAAAAAGGCAGAAGTAGAGGAATGGCTCAAAAGATAGAACTGCAGTCTTAGATGAAAAAGCTAAGCACAAGCCCTGAGTTCAAGCCACTTGATGGCATGGGCATGCACGTGAACACACACACATACACACACACACACACACACACACACACACACACACACACACACACACACACACGCTGAGGATTACAGGGCAAAATGAACAGAGAGTAAAGACTGACAATGTTAAGACATCACTTAGCAACTCAAGCTAATGATGGAAGATATGGACCAGACATTAAAGAACTAACTTTTGAGAACCTCTAAGAAAAAGACAGAAATGCTAGTGATACAAGTAAGATCACAATCAAGTAACTGTTTAGAAAGACCTGCTTTGGGGCAGGGGAAATGGGGACCAAGACATGAGAAAGGGTATCAATGTATGTGAAGTAATGCACCCTCTATCTGGTGAATATAATGTAACACTTCTATTAATTACAATAAAAAATATATAGAAAAAAAAGAAAGACCTGCCTTAGAAATAACATCTACACTTAAAGAGTTTTAGCAAAGAAAGAAATAAAAATACTTATTCTTTTAAGTTACAAAATTTGTTTTCTGGCTAGTTCTTAACCATTTTGTTTGTGTTGTGCCCATGCTAAAAGAGAAATTAAAACAAAAGACCTAGCCAGGCACAGTGGCTTATGCCTATAATCCTAGATACTCAGAAGGATGAGATCTGAGTTAAGGTTCAAAGCTAGCCTGGGCTCTAAAGACCATGAGACTCTTGTCTCCAATTAACCACTAGAAAACTGGAAATAGTGCTATGGCTCCAGGGATAGGGCAGTAGCCTTGAGCTGAAGAGCTCAGGGACAGCGTCCAGGCCCAGAGTTCAAGCCCCCAGACCAAAAAAACAACAACAAAAAACCTCAAATAAATAAATAAATATAGGACCTGGCAAGGGAGAGAGAAGGCAGTAACTGAAAATGGTGTCATCCATCTAAAGTTCCTCATCATTATACTAAAACTCTCTATTTAACCTCAAAAGATGTCAGAATGAAAAATTTCCTGATGGGAGCCAGTCTAATGCCTATAATACTAGATACTCAGATCTGAGAATAGTGGTTCAAAGTCAGCCCAAGCAGGCAAGTCCATGAAACTCTGATCTATAATTTAAAAACAAGCAAACAAACAAACAAACAAACATGAAGTAGAGGTGTGGTTTTAGCGGTAGAGAACCATCCTTGAGCAAAAAACTGAAAAAAAAAAAAATAGCTAGCAGCCAATCCCGCATTCAAACCCTAGTTATCAGTACCAAAAAAAAAAAAGAGAGAGAGAATGAAAGAAAACAAGAAAGAAAAAAGAAAGTTTCTCAAATAATCCAACCATTATGACAATGAAGTTCCCTTAGCATCCTTTCATCCTTATAAAAGTAACATAAACTAATACAATTGTTAACTGGTTACTTGTTATGTCCTCCAGTCCCTTCTTTACCAGGGGAATTGCTTACAATGTGGCCAATCCATTGTTTGTTTTTGCTTGTTTGTTTTGTTTTGTCAGTTGTGGGCCTTGAACTCTGGGCGGAGCACTTGAGCTCAAGGCTACTGCCCTATCCCTTGAGCCACAGCGCCACTTCCAGTTTTCTGGTGATTAATTGGAGATAAGAGTCTCATGGTCTTTAAGTGCTTAGGCTGGCTTTGGACCTAGATCCTCAGATCTCAGCCTCCTGAGTAGCTAGACTTACAAGCCTGAGCCACTGTGCCCAGATCCAATTCATTGTTTAATAGTACTGGTGTATTAATTCTAGGACAATGGGGATTATTTTTTCCCCCGTTTGGCAACAGGGATTATTTTATGTACTTGACTTCTTCCAAGAGTGCCTTGTACATACTAAATACTTAAGTATTTAATTAACTGGAAAATCAAAGAAAGCACTGGACTGAGCTGGTTGTTAGTGACTCATGTAATCCTGTCTATTATCCTAGCCAGTCAGGAGGTGAAGATAAGAGAGATTCAAAGCCAGTCCTAGCAGGAAAGTCCAGGAGACTCTAATCTCCAATTAACCACTAGAAAAATGGGAGTGGAACTGTGGCTCAAAGAGGTAGAGCCTTAGATGAAAAGCTCAAGGACAGTCCCCAGCTCCTGAGTTCAGTCCCCACAACTGACAACAACAAAAAAGTATTGGATTGATGCATAGAGATGCATACCTAGCACCCAGAGGCCAAGGCAGAAAATCTAGAGTTTGAAGCCAGTGTGGGTTATATAGTGAAATCCTTTTATTTCTCATAAAGAATTTTTTAAAAAGCACTGTGTGGACAGCAAGATAATATGTGATAAGACTTTATAACATGTGTAACTGGAGCCTCCACTGCCCTAATCCCTAAGTTTACTGTTTGTTCATGCCTTGTTTTCCCCCACAGGGTGGCTTATGCAACCTCTGTAGGACAGGATTCAGCTTATCCAGAACAATTAGTGCATATAATTTCTCACTGTTATTATGATGTGGAATGTGGAGAGCAAAATGGCAATTGGCCTGTGTAGAATGCTGGGCCAGGCCAGGCGTGGTGACTCATGCCTGTAATTCTAGCTACTCAGGAGGCTGAGATTTGAGGGTCAAGGTTCAAAGCCAGTTTTGGCACAAAAGGATCTGAGACTTTAATCTCCAATTAACCTCTAGAAAATGGGGCTTGGCTCAAGGGTAGGGTGGTAGACTTGAGCTGAAGAGCTCAGGGACAGCGCCCAGGCTGAGTTCAAGCCCCATGGACCCACCAAAAAAAAAAAAGAATGCTAGGCTGAGCCAATTCTCCATTTTGGCTTCTGCTAAGACACTGGCAGGATGCTCACTCATTCATCACAGTTTTCCATCTACCTTCAGATCCTTGAGGTTCTTGTTTCCTGTAAAATCTCTAAAATCTCTCAGTATTCTTCAGATTTGGGTTTTTTTTCTTGGTATAAACTTTCTCTTAAAGGCCAGGTATCTCATGATGTTGAATTGGCCAATGATAGACTATATATGTGATGAGGATCTTGTAACCTTATGTAGCCTGGTAACATCACAGCTATCTTAGATTGTGTAAGTACATTTGGTGATGTGAGGCATTTCTAAAAATGTATCCCCATCATTAATTAATGAATGATTGTTCTCATCCTCTCCAAAGCAAATAAAAGCATGGCCATAGTTGGACAGTTCCTTGTGTTCTTAAAAGGTTTTCATGATTACTCTCAAGCAAAATCCTAAATAATATTTCTAATTAACTAAGACCCTAGAATGGGTCATTCTGTGTGTGTGTGTGTGTGTGTGTGTGTGTGTTACGTGTGTGTGCGTGTATGTGTGTGTGCCCAAAGCTTTGCACATGATAAACATACACTTTACTAAATTACATTTCCAGCTTTCTAGGGTGGATATATGATATTTGGAAAATACATACATAAAATAAAATTTGGCAGTACTTGGGTTTGAACACAGGACTTTGCACTTGCTAGACAAACATTATACTTTGGAGCTATTCATATCTATAGCCCTTTTTCTGTGCTGGTTTTGAGATAGGACCTCACTTCCTGCCTGGATTCACTGTTAAACCACAAACTGGCCTATTTCAGGCTTCCTATTTTAGCTGAGATAACAAGCACATGCTATCCTGTCCAGCTTCTTCTACTAGATGGATTCTTGCAGATGTTCTGCCTAGGCTGCAACTGCTGACCTTCCACGCTCAGCTTCCCAAGTAGACAGAGTTACAGACCTGAGGCATTGTCCCTGAGCTCTTCAGCTCAAGATTACTGCCCTACCCCTGGAACTACAGCCTCACTTCCCATTTTCTAGTGATTAATTGGAGATAAGAGTCTCAGGTTCTTTAGTGCCTGGGATGACTTTGAACCACGATCTTCAGATCTGAGCCTCCTGAGTAGCTAGGATTACTGGTGTGAGCCACCATGCCTGGCTCTACTCTTCATAGAGTTGGTAGTCAAAATGATGTGTATTACAATGGAATTCTATGACACCAAGCAGAAAGAATGACATTGCCCCTTTTGTAAGGAAATGGAAAGACTTGGAAAAAATCATATTAAGTGAAGTAAGGACCATAGGCTCTGTGGTTTTCCTCATTTGCAATAAGTAGTACACATACAGGATTCTCCTAGCAGAGGATCACAATAGCTGAATAGTTATGTGCAGTGGCCATATAGGAAGAGTATAAGTGAAATGAACTCCAGGACATGGAAACAAAAGTATTATCTTTGAGCCCTAGCACCACTTTAAGTTTTCTGGTGGTTATTGGATATAGTCTCACTGACTTTACTGCCTAGGCTGGCTTTGAACCATAATCTTCAGATCTCAGCCTCCTGAATAGCTAGCATTATAGGTGTGCCCAGACACTAAAGACCAAGAGACTCTTATCTCCAATTAACCACTAGAAAACCGTAAGTGGAGCTGTGGCTCAAGAGGGTGGGGCAGTAGCCTGGAGATGAAGAGTTCAGGGACAGTGCCCAGGCCCACAGGTAGGGTGGTAGCCGTGAACTGAGGAGCTCAGAGACAGCATCCAGGCCCAGAGTTCATTCCATGACCCACAAAAAACAAAAACAAAAACAAAAACAAAACAACAAAAAGAAACCTACAAGTATTTCATTATTCGTGGGGGTGTAATCTACTCAAGAGACAGCAATAGCTTTGAGGCTACCCCATCTGGAATATTACATAACATCTGTTGTCCTCTTCTAAAGCAGACTTCTTTGGTAAGACTTCAATTGGTCTTGACTGAAATTTCATTAGTTTCTTTCCCAGGAGTAGAAAGGTCATTCTCAGAGAAATCTTTCTGTCACAGATCTAAGAGTCGTTCTCACAGGCTGTTGCAGCAGAACATGTTGGATGTTTCTCTGGAAATATGCCCAATCTTGGGACAACTAAACTTTTCTTGTAAACCAAGACTTGCAACAGTACATGCTCTTACTGGTACTAGATGCTGAAGGTTCATGCCTGTAATCCGAGCTACTAAGGAGGATGAGGTCTGAGGATTGCAGTACAAAGCCAACCCATGGAGGAAAGTCTACTCTTTTTTTTCATATACTTTTTATTGTAATTAATAGAAGGGTTACATGATATTTGCCAGATAGAAGGTGCATTAATTCCCATACATTGATACCCTTTCACATGTCTTGGTCCCCATTTCCCTCCCCCCCACCTCCACCCCTCATCTTGTTTTCCCGCGTTCCCTATCCAATTTCAAATAACCAAATACAAATATATCCCATATATCAGGTAACAAAGTGAGATACTGTAACAATATGAGATAACCAAGGGACAGCAAAAGAGATGAGAGATAACATAGTACCTTAAGAACAACAATCATTCATTATATGGCTTATGTTTCTATATCCTAGAGATCCTTTCATTTAGCATCCTACTATATGGCCTTTTGTATCAAGGTTTTGCTCTACTGCAAATCTCTGCTAGGAGAGCCCAAGATTTCTACTGTTTATGACAAATGAGGGAAACCATTGAGCCTAAGTTCCTTTGAGTCTGGCTTACTTCACTTAATATGATCTTTTCTAAGTCTTTCCATTTCCTAACAAATGGGGCAATGTCATTCTTTCTAAGTCTACTCTTATCTCCAATTAACCACTAGAAAACTGGAAATGGTGCTGTGGCTCAAAGTGGTAGAGCACTTGACTTGAACAAAAAAAGAGCTCAGAGGCAGAGCCCAGGCTGTGAGTTCAAGCCCCACGAACAACAACAAACCACAACAAAAATTGTACTCTACCTGACTTATGAAATGGTAACCACTCTGTACAATAATAACAATAAGAATATAGTTTTTTCAAAAGAAAGGAAGGGGGCCTAGTGGTAGAGTGCTTTCCTAGCATACACGAAGACCTGGGTTCAATTCCTTGGTATTACATACAAAGGAAAAAGCCAGAGGTGGTGCTGTGGCTCAAGTGGTAGAGCCCTAGCTTTAGAAAAACCCAAGGACAGTGCGCAGGCCCTGAGCCCAAGCCCAGGACTAGCAAAAAACAGACAAACAAAAACAAAAGAAAGGAAGGAAAGGAGGGAGGGATGAAATGGGAGCAAGGGAAGAAGGGGAAAAAGAGAACGAGAATGAGAGGGAAGAAAATCTCTAAAAGCGATCTTATCTAATAGTTATTAAAAAAAGTATTCCCAAGGGGCTGGGAGTTTGGCCTAGTGGTAGAGTGCTTTTCTAGCATGCACGAAGACCTGGGTTCCATTCCTTAGTACCACATAAGTAGGAAAAAAAAAAAAAGGTTAGAAGTAGTGCTGTGGCTCAAGTGGTAGTGTGCTAGCCTTGAGACAGCACAAGGATAGTACTCAGACCCTGGGTTCAAGCCCTGTGACTGGCAAAAAAAGGGGGGGGGCATTGTGTCAAGCTCTGCTGAAAAGCTTTTTTGTTTTGTTTTTCCATTCTCACCAGAACACATGTTCTATTTTCAGGAGCTGAGTATTGCTTAATTCTAGAATAAAAATTAAATCCTATTAAGATCTTTTTTGTTTTTCTTTTTGCTGGGCCTGGGCTTGAGTTCCAGGCCTGAGCACTGTCGTTGGACTTTCTCAAGGTTAGAACTCTACCACTTGAGCCTCAGCACCACTTCTGACTTTTTTCTATGTATGTGGTACTGAGGAATTGAACCTGTGTCTTCATGCATGCTAGGCAAGAACTCTACCACTAGGCCAAACTCCCAGACCTCTATTAAGATCTTTAAACAATTTTCTTTTGAACTTCAGCCTTGCAAGTGCTAGGCAGGTGCTCTAACCACTCAGTTATATCCAGTAAACAAATGACAATTTTGTCCTTAGACACCAGTTTGGAAGTTTTATTTAGTTAGTCCTGTTGCAAGTGGGAATTAATATATTCCTGACATAGGAACTTTATTAATGTAAACTACTCCCTTATAAATACAAGATACAAATGTTGTCTCACCTCTTACTCAAATGAGTTATGCTGGTCCTAATTCCCCTTTATCAGGAAGTCTAGTATCTTCCTCTTTAGGGTGCTTCCTTCTCCTAAATTTTATAGAAATTTAAAGCCTTAAAAGAGCATATCTAACATCCACCACTGTACCCAACTCCAATTAATTCCTGTTATCCCATCCCAGTGTTTCCCATGCTCAGCTCCCACCTTCCTCATTTTGTCAGCTCTTGGTATTTTGGTTTTTTTGTTTTTTGTTTTTTGTTTTTATTTGCCAGTCCTGGGCTTGAGCTCAGGGCCTGAGCACTGTCCTTGGACTTTCTCAAGGCTAGAGCTCTACCACTTGAGCCTCAGCACCACTTCCGGCTTTTTTCTATGTATGTGGTACCGAGGAATCGAACCCGGGTCTTCATGCATGCTAGGCAAGCACTTTAACCACTAGGCCAAACTCGCGGCCCAGGTCTTGGTATTTTGTTCTCATCAAATACTTGCTAGACAAATGCTCTTCCATTGAGTTAAATTCCTAGCCCTTCTTTCTTTTCCTTTTCTTTTTTTGTGGTGCTGATGTTTTAACTTATGGCCTCATGCTTGCCACCATTTGAGTCATACCTCTCAACCCATTTTGCTTTAGTTATTTTTCAGATAGGATCTTACATTTTTGCTTCAGACTGCAATCCTCCTACCTGTTCATCCCTCATAGAGGTGATCACAGCATCGACCACCACATCCAGCTTTATTGATTGATATGGCATCTCATTAGCTTATTGCCCAGGATGCCCTTAAACTCCAATTCTCTTGTTTTTTACCTCTTAAACAGATGATGTTACAAGATTGAGTCACTACGTCCAGATGAGATTGCTTTTAATTAAATTAGTGCTTCAATTTTTCAGATCTTTGTTTCTATGACTTCCTCGGCCACACACTACAGAAGGACCATGTTAGGGTGATCAACTCATCAGGATGTACTTGGAACTCGCATGGTTCCAAGAAACCATGGCACAGAAAGCCCCATGTCCCAGGAAACGCATAGTCCTTGACACTCAAGATCTTTGGTCACCTTTGTCAGTATTGGTTCTCCCAAGAGTGTATGATTCATAGCTGGACAAAGCATTGCAACTTTATTTTTTTGGCTTTCAAACACAGAAGATCCAGTTCCATTACCTTTTCCAGACAGACAACCCACTCACTTTTTAATTCAGATGTCTCAATCGCCTCCCGGGTCTCCATACACTCATCTTGTGTATGATTATGAAAGAGCAATAGTCATTCTCCCTGCCAGTGGATAATCTGCCTTCCCAAAGGTGGCCAAAGTAACTGACAAGCACTTCCCTGATGCAGGGGAATATAGCTCCTCTATATTTAAACCTGTGATAGAGGGTATGATATATATCTCAACTTTGTACCACAAAGGAAAATACTACTTCTGGTATGAACAATTACACTGAGAGTCTAGGACTAGGGAAGATGAGCATTTCACTTAATATATAAAATCCACTAGTGAGTAGTAACTTAGACTCATAACTATGATCCTAGCCATTTTCTGAAGAAGATTAGGAAGATCATAATTCTAGGCCAGCCTAGGGGGAAAAAAGGTCAGGATAACTCATCTCAATAGTAAAAGAGCTGGGTGTGATTCTGCAGGCCTGTCATCTCATCTCCGGATATGAAGCAGAAGTGGGAAATGGAGGTCTTTACTGGCTAGGATGACAGGTGAGACCCTATCTCAAAAATAAGCAGGGTTCCTTCCTTTAACTCCAGGATGATCTGCCAGTTTACTCTCCTTGGGCTTTCTCAAGGATGGAGCTGAACCGCTTGAGCCATTGCACCACTTCCACCTTTTTCTATGTATGTGGTACCAAGGAAACCAACCGGGGTCTTTGTGCAAGCACTCTACCAATAGGCCAAACTCCTGGCCCTTGCCAGATTACTCTACTCCTCTCTGAACCCCAAACTGTCTGATCTGGGGAGCAGTGTGATGATCGACCTGAGGAAAGTGGTGATATGGCAGGCAGTCATGCTAAAAAGGTCTGGCTGAGCAATATGGACCCAGCATACTTCCCTCTTCACTCATCCCTGAGGATACCGGAGCAGGCAGTCTAAATCCAGAGGAACAATGCTTCCTTCAGCTCTGCCCAGAATCACAGCCCACAATGTGCCTTTGGGCTCCGGTGAAAGTTGTGAAAACTGTATTTTATAAAGTCATAATCTGATTTGTTACAGAACAAAGAAAACATTCCACCGCTGACACCTCCATGCCAAGTGTTCACATAGATCCATATGTGTGACACAGCAACATGAAGGCTATCATCTGAGGACAGGATCCCTATCATGGAACCAATCAAGTTCACAGGCTCTGCTTTAGCACCTGCAGGCCTGATTCACCTCCACCCAGTTTGGAAAGCTTTTATGAGTAGATGCCCACAGAGACAGCTTTGTTTATCCTGACCACGGAGATGGTCTGAACATGGTATCTCTTTCTGCAGCACAGTCCTCACTCTCCAGGTCCAACAAGCCAGTCACCATAAGGGAGAGGTTGGGTACAGCTGTGTCCTGGCTGAATCAGAACTTGTCTACTTGCTCTGGAACTCTTAGACTCACAACAGTGTCATCTAGAGGAATTGGCACCATCTCTGCTCAACTCCCTCTGCTGCCAGAGATGTGGATATGGATTTTTTTTTTTTTAAGTCAAATGGCTGTTGCAGAGATCTGGCAAGAAGCCCATTGACCAGAAGGAGCTGTGACCTCCATTGAGGTGCAGTCTTGTCTCCAGGGGTGACTTTGAGGAGCTGCTGTAGAGGTATTTGTCAATATGAAATCATCTTGCATAAGGAGAGAATGCTTTGAAAAAAGAGTCAAGAACCAGATTATCCAAGAGTTACAGATCTTCCCCTTTGACCATCTCTGCTCATGAACAGATGTTCTCACTAGACAAAGTAAGGCGAAGGCTCCAGACAAGGGTGCTTGGCCTACAGTCCACACACTTGGTTCACTCTCTTTCCTTATTTTTGTGATTAAAATGAGAGATCCCCCGCCCCCCCAGGCTGTGGAGGTTCATGCCTACTACCTACCTACTCAGCAGGCTGAGATCTGAGGATTGAGTTCAAAGCCAGCCAGGGCACCAATGTCCTAGAAACTCTTCTCTCCAATTAACCACTAGAAAACCAGAAGTGGCACTGTGGCTCAAGGGGGTAGGGCGGTAGCCTTGAGGCTGAACAGCTCAGGGACAAGGCCCAGGCAGAGTTCAAGCCCCATGAAGAGGGGTGGGGGCAGGGAGAGAGAGCAAGAGAGGTAAGACTTTCTAGATACCCGTATTGCTTAGAAAGGCCCTTCAATTTTTCAAGGAGCTCTTGGCTTTTTCTTGGTGAAAAGTTGAGGATGTTTTTCTGGAAATGTGGGCAGGAGGTCTAGCTCCACTTCCTGACTAGACTAGAGAGGAACTGGTACAAGCCTTCAGACAGACAGGAGGAGCAGCTGGGTCTATGTCCTGTTCTCTGAGTGTTCCCTGGAATAATCGGAGGAAGTAGAAGCAAGAAGAGGAAGGCTTATTTTAGTGAGAACACGGATGATTTTCTATAGAGAGTTGGAATTTTTAAGTCATCACAGATTACAGAAATGCTGCTTTTGTTTTTGCAACACTGGAGAGTTTTAGTATATTATGAAATATTTACATTGTGAGATTTGAACTTTGGGCCTGGGAGTTGTCCCACAGCTCCACTTCCAGTTTTCTGGTGCTTAATTGGAGATAAGAATCTCACAGACTTTAGTACTAGGGCTGCATTTGAACTGGTAATCCTCAGATCTCAACCTCCTGAGTAGCTAAGATTTACAGGTGTGAGCCACCGTTCCCGGCCAGATGTATGTTTTTTGTTTTTTGTTTTCATTTTTCTTTTCTTTCTTTTTTCAATTTTTTTTTTCTGGCCCTGGGGCTTGAATTCAGTACTTGGGTTTTATCCCTGAGCTTTCAGGCTCAAGGCTAGCATTTTACCACTATGAGCCACAGTTCCATTTCTAGTTTTTAGGTAGTTAATTGGAGATAAGAGTCTCATAGACTTTCCTGTCCAGGTTTCTTTCGAATTGCAGTCTTCAGATCTCAGCTTCCTGAGTAGGTGCGATTATTGGTGTGAGTCATTGGCACTTGATCCAATACTGTTTTGTTCTGTCTTGGTTGTTTTGTGTGTGTGTGTGTGTGTGTGTGTATGGGGGGTGGGGGGTGGGACTTTGAACTGCAGTCCTAGGCAATGTCCCTGAGTTTTCTCACTCAAGGCTAGGGCTCTACTACTTTGAACTACAGCTCTACTTCTGGTTTTCTGGTGTTAATTGGAGATAAGAGTCTCGCTGACTTTCTACTTGTGCTAGCATTGAACTAATTGAACTACGATCCCCAGATCCCAGTCTAATGAGTAGCTAGGATTATAGTTGTGAGCCACCAGTGCTCACTCAGCTTCATTGTTTTAAGAGATCCTCTTTACTAGATTGATATCTCCATCCTGGATCTTGATAGAGATCCAAGATGTTTTAACTGTTAGTGTGGTTAAAGTGTTAATCTTACACAACTCAGCAAAAGAAGACTGTTAAAATTAAATAGAGCCAGGCGCAGTGGCTCACACCTGTTATCATAGCGACTCAGGAGGCTGAGATCTGAGGACTGTGATTCAAAGTCAGCCTGGGTACTAAAAAGTCCGTGAAACTCTTAACCACCAGAAAACGGGAAGTGGCACTGTGGCTCACGGGGTAGGGTGGTGGCCTTGAGCTGAAGAGCTCAAAGACAATGCCCAGGCCCAGAGTTCAAGTTCCACAACAATCAAAAAAAATTAGATAACCAGAATATAAAGGGAGAAGTAACTCAAGTAATGGAGTACCTGCTTAGCAACTGTGAAGCTCTAAGTTCAAAAACAAGTACCACCTAAAAAGATAAATAAAATGTCAGTGGTGTGTGTGTGTGTGTGTGTGTGTGTGTGTGTGTGTGTGTGTGTGTAGGAGAACTTTTCTGTGACTTTGGCCCATTTTTCTATTGTTAATCCTAGTATCAAAGCAAGAAATTGAAATCCCAACTTGACTGGGTTTTTTGTTGTTGTTGTTTTGTTTTGTTTTGTTGCCAGTCTTGAAGCTTGAACTCAGGGGCATCATCTCTGAGTTTCTTTTGGTCAAGGCTAGCACTATACCACCTGAGACACAGGTGGCTGGCTTATTCTGTTTATGTGGTACTGAGGAATCATATCCAGGGCTTCATACATGCTAGGCAAGCACTCTACCACTAAGCCACATTCCCAGTCTTTTGACTGGCTTCTTAGATCTAATAATGCTTTGTGTGGGTCTGTCCAATATGTCCCAGGACATTTAGCAGCATCCTCATCTTTTATCCCCAGACACCAATAGCAACCATCCCTGGTTATTACAACCACATATGTTTCCATACATTGTAAAGCCTGGTGGTAGGATTGCTAAAAATGCAGGATATATGCACTATGTGGGAATAAGTATACTAAAAATTCATCTGAAATCCAAATTTAACTGAATACTTGCATTTTTATTTGCTAAATCTGGCAATCTTACTTAGAAGGCAAAATTTGCCCTCAGTTATGCTACATTGGAGCTAGGCTAGGTGTGAATTATTAAACCCATAGGTAAAAAAATCAAAACTGAGAGAGAGCAAGGGAAGGGGTAATCTGTCAAAAAAAGAAATATACTCTTTACTTGACTTACATAACTATAATTCCTCTGTATAATCCCTCTTCATATTAACTATTTAAATAAAACAAGTGTAATTTAATACTATCTCACTAAAGAGGTACTTTAGACATAAACATTAAAGAATGACATTTGTCCTGTATGTGCTAAATAAATAATGAGAGAAAATTTCAACAGGTAAAATCAGAAATATGACTACCTCTTATTAAAACAATATATAAATTCTGTCAAGGCAGTGTTGGTTTTGTTTACTGGGATATCCCAGCTGCCTTAAATAGGGTCTAACATAGCAATCATACAATAAATACTAGTTGAGTGGCTAGATGAAAACATTGATAGTGTTAAGTGTGGGATGAGAATGTTCATATGATTGTATACTTCCTGTAACTATTCAGTAATTGGGCATGGTGCCACACACCTGCAGTCCCGGAACTTGGGAGGGTGATGGGGAAAGGAGTTTTGCTTATAATCTAGCAGTTGAAGATCAAGTCTGGGCAACAGAGGGAAACTTTATTTCAGAAATAAAAATAAAGAGCTTCTCTCCTACCCCTGCATTTCAAGCAGGAGTTATTTCTCACTCCCCTTCTGCCCATTTCTTCTTATTTTATTTGGTACCACTAAAACTTCCACCTTGGGAGACTTTCCTTTTCATGAGACTCCTTGAAATTGTTTTCACTGTGCATCTCAAGTTCCTGTGAGTTTTTCATGGAATCTGAGAAGTTGAAGGAACCCTCTTACCTTTGTCTGGTAAAAGAAAACTGGTTAGTCAGATACAGAAATTAAATTTTCAAAGTTTAGATTCTTCACTAAGGCATTATCAATCAAACTCATGGACATCTCCAGCAAAAGTATAACTTCTGGCTGGGTTCCAGTGGTTTATACTTGTAGTCCTGTCTACTCAGTAGACTGAGATCTGAGCAGTATGGCTCTAAGCTAGTCTTGGAATGAAGGCCTGTGAGACTCTTTTCTTTCTTTTTTCTTTTTTTTTTTTTTTTTGTGGTTCATGGGGCTTGAACTCTGGGCCTGGGCACTGGCCCTGAGCTCTTAAACTCAAAGCTACCACCCTACCCCTGGAGCCACAGCCCCACTTCCCATTTTCTCGTGCTTAATTGGAGATAAGAGTCTCACGTTTGGTGCCCAGGCTGGAATTTGAACTGGATCCTCAGATCCTAGCCTCCTGAGTAGCTAGGATTACATGCATGAGCCACAGTGCCCAGCTAAGCCTGTAAGCAGTGGCTTCAGTGGTATAGTGCACAAAACATCAAGGACAGTACCTGCCCAGGCCCTGAGTTCAAGCCCCTGGTTGGACACATGCACATATACAAAGAAAGTATAACTTCTAAATATAACAATGGAGTAGACATTTTTTTAAAGATAGCAGGATGCTACATGCAAAATAAACAGAATTAAACTTAAAAATGAAAGCCAGGTACCAGTGGCTCCAGCCTGTAATCCTAACTACAAAGAAAGCTGAGACCTGGAGTTTCACAGTTGAGGCCAGCCTTGGCAGAAAAGTCTGGGCCTAGCTGCTCAGGAGGCTGTGATCTAAGGATAGTTCAAAGCCAGCCCAGGCAGAAGTCTGTGAGATAGTTACCTTCAATTAATCACCAAAAATAAATTTGAAGTGGAGTTGTCTCTAGTGGTAGAGCACTAACCTTGAGCAAAAAAGCTCAGGGCCTGAGTTTAAGCCTCCAGAACTTGCACAGGTATAAAAAAGCTGGCCTGGAGGTATGGCTCAAGAGGTAGCTATGAGCAAGAAAGCCAGCAGGAGGGTGAGGCCCTGCATTCACAATCTGGCAATTATCTGTCTGTCTGTCTGTCTGTCTACCTATCTGTTCTGAATATATGTATTCTGGCCTCTGGACTGAGTGATCCAAATTTGGTGTCTTATTTTGGTAATCCAAGTCAGAAGAGTAAGAGATACTGTTATACAGGAGCAAGTGACTTTATTACCCACTCTTTCAGGAAAGCCTGAATTGGGGGGAGGGGAGGGAAGACAATGCCTTTTCCTTTTGCTGTTTCCTTCTGAAGTATTATTTTGCGAAACTCTACAACAGGTGTGTGTGTGTGTGTGTGTGTGTGTGTGTGTGTGTAAATCACATCTTGGCTTTTTCACTTAAATCTGATGTTCTATCACTGGAGCCACTAGGCCACTAGCTTTTTCCTGGCAATTGGAGGTAATAATTTCAGGGACTTTTGTTGCCTGGGCTGGCTTTGAACCATAACCTTCAAATCTTAGCTAACTAAGTAGCTAGGATTATAGGAATGAACCTCTGGTACTCAGCTGTTTTAAACCTCCTAAAAAGCTAGGGTTACACAAGGGAGATGTTTTTTCTTGCCAGTCCTGAGACTTGAACTCTGGGCCTGAGCACTGTCCTTGGGCTTTCTCAAGAGTAGGCTGTATACCACTTGAGCCACAGCACCACTTCCAGCTTTTTCTGTGTATATGGTACCAAGAAATCAAACCTGAATCTTAATGCATGCTAGGCAAACACTTTATCACCAGGTCAAACTCCCAGCCCTCCCTTTTTTTTTCCTTTTCTTTTTTAAAAGTGTTATTTTAAAGGTGATGTACAGAGGGGTTACTGTTACATTAGTCAGGTAGAGAGTACTTTTTTGAGGGGCAACATTACCTGTTCTGCTAGTTTTTTGCTCTCTTGTTCCTACCTACAGATTGTACAGTTCATTTTCAACACAGTGTCTAGTGAGTTTCATTGCTCCATTTGTTCACTCTTTGTCCCTTCATATCTGTGCCTCTGCCCTCCTAAAGATAGACTAATGAACAAACAAGACAAGGAAAGGAAAGAAAACAAAAACAGCAATGAAGAGGAATCCCAACTTTTAGAGGGAAATTTCACCAGTCCTCATTAGGACCTGGTGACAATTCTAGCAATATAGGAAGTGTCAGAGCCCTAGACCAGCAAAAATGTGAGACTGAAAAATTAACTAAAGAAAACAATATTGTAAAGATTGGAGATGTGATTCAAGTCACTGTGATGATGTACAAGGTCCTGAGTGCAAATCCTGGTAATACCAAGAACAACAAAAAAGAAAGAAGGAAAGAAAAAAGAAGGCATGAGGGGAAGGAAAGAGGGAGAGAAGGCAAGAAAGAAGAGATCTTGTCACAAAAGACCTTAGTCTATAAAAACAAAAAAGAAGTGAAATACTTGGGATATGTTATAACTCTATGGGACTAACTTTAGCCTATGAGAAAAAGAAAGGTTTTATTAAAATGAGGACCGTTCCACCCCCAAATAGTTCAAAATTTGCCGGGAAATGGCAATGAATCTCTGGCTTTGGGATGAGATATAATTCCCTTTTTTGAGGCAAAAGAGGGACTGTTGTAAACACTTACAATAAACTAGTAAATCACAAAAGCCTCTCAAAACTTAAAGATTTAGTGGTATCTGCCCTAGCCCTGAGAATTCTAAATTTAGATAAGCCTTTCTTTCATTCTATATATAACTAAAAAGCAAGACATGACATGAAAAAATTCCTTGGCCTGTGGCTTATTTTTTAAAACTCTTACATGTCATATCCATGAATATACTTCTTTGATTTACATTTCAAGAACAAAATCAATTTTCCTTGGCTCTTTAAAGTAGAAACAGAAAGAGCTAAATTTATTAAAGATTGAAAAATCTTGTTCCTTGATGAAAAATAATTTGATGATCCGATGTTGGTGGCTCACACCTGTAATCCTAGTTACCCAGGAGGCTGAGATCTGATGATCCCAGTTCAAAGCTGGCCTGAACATTTAAGTCCATGAGACTCTTATCTCCAATTAACTACCAGAAAGCCAGAAGTGGCTCTGTGGCTCAAGTGATAGAGCACTAGCCTTGAGCTGAAGGGCTCAGGGACAGCGCAGAGGCCCAGAGTTCAAGTCCCATGACCAACAATATAATAATAATTTGATGTTTTGATCCTGAGATCCTGTCAACTTAATTTCCTGCCAACTCAATTTCCCATATCACCTCTTAATTAAAACAGGAAAATGACACAGGTTCCATTTCTAAAGCAGGGCCAGAAGCCTGTTTTGGAAAACAGAACACTGGCCCTTTATAACTTTTTTTTTGTCAGTCATGGGACTTGAACCCTGGGCCTGGGCAGTGTCTCTGAGCTCTTCAGTTCAAGGCTACCGCCCTACCCCTTGAGCCACAGCCCTACTTATGGTTTTCTACTGAGATAGAAGTCTCAGGGACTTTTGTGCCCGGGCTTTAAACCATGATCTTTCATTTGGAAGAAATAAAGCTGGGCAGATAGATAAAGTAACAAGGGAATATAAAAATAAATATTAAAAGAGCTAGACTGAGAAATTAGAACCTAGAGAGTAAAATAGAAAGAAAAAAAGAAGACCTGATTTAATTACTTCCTTTTAGCTGTTAAGTTACAAGATTAAAGATGTTAATTTACAACAAAAAGAGTTGTGGGTCAACTATCTTCTCCTAGATGTTCAGAAGCTCCAAAGTCCTTGAATGGAGAATGCAGAGAGCACTGGAGACCAGAGGCATGTCTGGCAAATTAATGTTCTGAAACTCTCTCATTGTTCCTCTATGTTGAGTGGACTTAGGTCATAGCTTCAAGGTTTAGAATAGTAAACAGCACCCATCTTGGCCACAGGTCCATTGTTATGGTTAAAAGGTTGCTGGACACCAGGATCACACACATTTCCCCTCAGAAAATAAACTCATGAACTGGCAGTCGTCTAGTACCTGCATTTCAGGTTGGAAGTATACCAAAATAAATCCTTAACAAAAATTTAAAAAATTAAAAAGAGAGAAGTAAGAATGAAGAAGGAGGAGAAAGAAGAAAGGAAGAAGGAGAGGAGAAGAAGGAGAAACTGTTATGTTCAGAAAGCTGCAGAATCTGAGAGGACCAACAATCGAAATGGGAAAGGGTTGTAAGAGATGGAGATAGTTGGAATCAGGCTAGCTCTGAGGATTACTCATTTCCAATTAAAAAGGAATGCAGGTCAAAATATTTTAATTTTGCTTTGGCTTCGAATCCAGTGAATTTAAATTTTATTTTTGGCTTTAATTATCATCAATAAAGGAACAAGTTCAAGTAGATAAATGGCAATTCAACTCTTCTTCATTCACGTCCCCTCTGCTATGTCCCTGGGCCCTACTTTTACTCAGTGGTGCTGTAGTGCTGTGCCCAGTTTAAGTCCTGCCTGTTTTAAACTCTGTTATTTGATTGTCTTTTTATTTAAGTTCATGTGTTTGTGCATTTGGGGTGTGTGTGTGTGTGTGTGTGTGTGTGTGTGTGTGTGTGTGTGTGTGTGTGTGCAACTCACATCTTGGCTTTTTCACTTAAATCTGATGTTCTACCACTGGAGCCACTAGGCCACTAGCTTTTTCTTGGCAATTGGAGGTAATAGTTTCAGGGACTTTTCTTGCCTGGGCTGGCTTTGAACCATATCTTTCAAATCTTAGCCAACTGAGTAGCTAGGATTATAGGAATGAACCTCTGGTACTCAGCTGTTTTACACCTCCTAAAAAGCTAGGGTTACACCAGGCATGATTGGCTCATGCCTTTGATTCTAGCTATTCAAGAAGCCCTATGATGGTTCAAAGCCAGCCTAGGCAAGAAAATCTGAGACTCTTATCTCTAATAAACTCCCTCCCAAGTGGTTGAGCATTAGCCTTGAGCAAAAGGAAGCTCAAGAGACATCACTCAAGCCCTGAGTTCAAGCCCCAAAAGAAGAGGAGGAATAGAAAAGAGAAGAAGATGAGGAAGAGAAAGAAGGGAAATGAGGAGGAGGAGGAGGAGGAGGAGGAGGAGGAGGAGGAGGAGGAGGAGGAGGAGGAGAACCAACTAAAGTTTCCAAAGTCAAATATACCCTCATGTACCCTTAAGTGGTAATCCCTTCATCACATGAGTGAGGCCTTCAGTTCCATCCTCAACACCACAAGAAAACTCTTTGCAATGTTAAGAGCTCAGTGACTTCAAGGTCACAGTAACAACTCTTTTTGTGGGGGGGGGGGAGGGGGTCGTGGAGCTTGAACTCGGACTGGGCGCTGTCCCTGAGCTCTTTAGCACAAGGCTACCGCTCTACCCTTGAGCCAAGCCCCACTTCCCATTTTCTAGATGTTAATTGGAGATTAGTCTCAGGTCTTTTTGTACCCGGGCTGGCTTTGAACCTTGATCTTCAGATCTCAGCCTCCTGAGTAGGTAGGAGTACGGGTATGAGCCATCACGCCTGGCAAATAATTATTCTAACTGGTAGAAATATTAGGAAAGACCTTAAAGTAGAATTCCACCATTAAACACAGTGAATGAACTATTAATAATGACATGTAAGGGGCCGGGAGTTTGGCCTAGTGGTTAAAGTGCTTGCCTAGCATGCATGAAGACCTGGGTTCGATTCCTCGGTACCACATACATAGAAAAAAGCCGGAAGTGGTGCTGAGGCTCAAGTGGTAGAGCTCTAGCCTTGAGAAAGTCCAAGGACAGTGCTCAGGCCCTGAGCTCAAGCCCAGGACTGGAAAAAAAAAAAATGACATGTAAGTCTTTCCCCAAAGTCCTAATCATCATAGTAGCCAGACAGATAGATAGAGAGACAGAAGACACACACACACACCACACACACACACACACACACACACACACACACACACACACACACACACACACACACACTTTATGTCTTTGGTAACTGATTCTTTTTGTGTCTCTTCTTACTTCCTCTCACACTTATGTCAGACATCTCTCATTTGTATTCTTAATTAGATTTGACCCATTTCACTTTTCTACATAGCTAAGTATAATAAAGGCATAGTAATAAGCAATAAAAAAGTTGCTTTTCAAGGGACCACAGGTGGAAGAACAAGTCTGTGAATTCTAACACTACTCTATTTTTGCTCTCTTACTTCATTTGTTGTGCTGACATCTGCCCAGCGTGTCAAACTTGTTTATGTATCTGAAATGCTTGGAGAGGATCTAAGTTAAGCTTATTTATATTCAGTTTAGAACTGTGAGACATTCTACGCAGTGGCTCTGCAGTGGCTCACATCTGTAATCCTAGCTACTCTGGAGGCTGAGATCTGAGGAACAAGGTTCAAAGCCAGCCAGGGCACAAAAATACCTGAGACTCTTATCTCCAATTAACCTTTAGAAAAACAGAGAAAAAAGGAAGTAGGACTTGGCTCAATGGTAGGGCAGTATCCCTGAGCTGAAGAGCTCAGGGACAGCGCCCAGGCCCAGTGTAAGCCCCATGACCCACCAAAAAACAAACAAACAAACAAACAAACTGTGAGACATTTATTAGGCTCTTGATTTATGTTGGCTAGAGGAAATTATCTTCTCTGCAGTGACTCTTAATAGGTAACCTTGGTAGCTACTAATTCCCTTGGACAGGTTTCCTCTGTCCAAGGGAGACATCTAGAGGCTTCTGGTGAAGAGTTTTTATCCTGAAAGACTTACCCAAGTTATGTCCCACAGATCCAATTATGGATCACAAATATCAATCAGAATGAATATTAGTGTACAGGTATTTATTTATTTATTTATTCATTTATTTATTACCTGTCCTGGAGCTTTATCTCTAGGTCTGGGATCTGTCCCTGAGCTCTTTTTGCTCAAGGCTAGCACTCTACCACTTGAACCACAATGCTACTTCTGGCTTTTTCTGTGACTAATTGGAGTCTCCATCGACTTCCCTGCCCTGGCTTGCTTCAAACCACACTACTTCAATCTCAGCCTCCTGTGTAGCTAGGATTACGGGTATGAGCCACCAGTGCCCAAGAGCCCAGCAACAGCTAATATTTAATGGAAGAAATATACCTAGAGAAATTACATTGATCTCTAGGCACAGTTCAAATAGATTACAGGAGAACTTTAAAATGTGATTGGACAGAAATCAAAACGGGCATTTTGAGGCCGGGAGTTTGGCCTAGTGGTTAAAGTGCTTGTCTAGCATGCATGAAGACCAGGGTTCGATTCCTCGGTACCACATACATAGAAAAAAGCCAGAAGTGGTGCTGAGGCTCAAGTGGTAGAGCTCTAGCCTTGAGAAAGTCCAAGGACAGTGCTCAGGCCCTGAGCTCAAGCCCAGGACTGGCAAAAAAAACCCCACAAAAAACAAAAAGGGCATTTTGGAAGAAATTTAATGTTGATCTTCCCACTTTTCCTCCTCTCCCTCCTCCTCTTCCTCCTCCTTCTCCTCCTCCTTTTTCTTCTTTTTTTTTATTAAATTTTTTTATTGTAATTAGTAAAAGGGTTACATGATATTTGCCAGATAGAAGGTGCATTAATTCACATACATTGATACCCTTTCACATGTCTTGGTACCCGTATCCCTCCCCCCCCACACCCCCCCTCCTTTTTCTTCTTCTCCTCCTCTTCTTCTTCCTCATCCTCCTAGACACAGTATCTAGCTATGTTACTAAACAACCCTCCTGCCCCAGTCTTCTAAGTAGCTAGGCTTAGTCCCACACAGGCCCAATGTTGATTTTCTATTTTAGGTATGATTATGGCATTTTTCTGATCTAGCCAAGCGTACTGAAAATGTCTGCAACTTATTTTCAACTGTTTTGGCAAAAGAGACAGGAATTATGTATGCCCATATGTAGAGAAATAAAGTTAGTATGGTATATTTGACAGTTGATAAATCTAGGTGGAGAACAATATGGTTATTCATTTACTGTTGTTGGGCTGGGAATATGGCTTAGTGGTATAGTGCTTACAACAACAGTAAATGAATCCTCAGTACCACATAAACAGAAAGAGCTGGAGGTGGCACTGTGAACCAAGTGGTAGAGTGTTAGCCTTGAGCAAAAGACACTCAGGGGCAGTTCCCAGACACTGAGTTCAAGCCCTGGGACTGGCATAAATACATAACTAAATAAATACTGTTCATACCACTTTGATTTGATTTGATTTTTTTTTTTTGTCATGAGGCCTGAACTCTGGGCCTGGGCGTTGTCCCTGAGCTCTTCAGCTCAACGCTACCGTCCTACCCCAGGAGCCTCAGTCCCACTTCCTGTTTTTTCTAGTGGTTAATTGGAGATAAGAGTCACGTGGACTTTGGTGGACTTTAGTGCTTGGGTTGGATTTGAACCTTGATCCTCAGATCTCAGCCTCCTGAGTAGCCAGGATTACAGGTGTGAGCCACTGCAGCTGTCTTGATCTTGATGTTTTTGTTTTTGTTTGTTTGTCAGTCCTGAGGCTTGAACTCAGGGCCTGAGCAGTGTCCTTGAGCATTTTCCTCAAGGCTACTTCCAGCTTTTTCTATGTATGTGGTACTGAGGAATCGAACCTAGGTCTTCATGCATGCTAGGCAAGCACTCTACCACTAGCCAAACTTCCAGCCCCTTGATTTTTTTTTTGAAGGAAAAAAAATTGCTTCGCTTGGTGGCTCATACCTGTAATACTACTCAAATCTTAGACTAAGATCTGAGGAACATTGTTTGAAGCTAGCCTGGGCAGAAAAGTGTGAGACGCTTATCTACAATTCACAAGCAAAAAGCTGAATGTGGAAGTGTGGCTCAAGTGGTAGAACATCCGCCATATGTGAAAAGTCACGAAAAATTGAGGCATAGGTGGCTCATGCTGGTGATCCTAGCTATACAGTTGTGGGTATTTGTGTAGCCTGACTGCTCTTTAACCCCTGCCTTGACTTTCAGTCTTTTCCCAGATAGACCCTTGGAGGGAAACTGTACTGTCTTTACTCCTGCCACCCTTTCCCTGTCTAGTCATCATAGCTCAGAGGAAAAGCCTCCTGGACTTAGTCCTGGGGGAGAGGTGGAACACAAACATGTGGCCAATCACCTTAGAGGCCTGATGGGGAGAAAAAATGGAAAGGGTTGGGATGTTTGGACATGGCCTAGCATCATGGCATCATGTAGTCTATAGACAACAGTTTGATGATTCCTTTGGTGGGTTGATTGGCAGATACTTAGGACTGTGGAATTAACCTCTGCTTGTTGACCCCAAAGACATGGTTATAAAATGTATCAAGATCTTGGTCATTCATTTTCAGAACTGATAGAAGTAATAGGAGTTACCATACAGCTCTGATGCAAGTTAAGTGTTTACATTTGGAATATGGGAATTACTAGTAATATTGACTGAGTAAAATAATTATGTTCAATTCTATAGTTACTGATATGGCATCTTTGTTCACAATGATGGTTCAGGGAAAATGAATTTTAATGTTATTCCTGTAACCAAAAGATCAGTTTTATATACTATGCAAGGGAAGAGTCAACTTCTTTTCCATTCATTCAAAGCTGGTTGAGCAGGCCATGGTGGCTCACACCTGTAATCCTAGCTACTCAGGAGGCTGAGATCTAAGGACTGGGGTTCAAAACCAGCCTGGGCACTAAAGACAGAGAGACTCTTATCTCCAGTTAATCACTAAAAAACAGGAAGTGGGACTGTTGCTCAAGGGGAAGGGCTGTAGCCTTGAGCTGAAGAGCTCAGGGACAGGGCCCAGGCCCAGAGTTCAAGCCCCATGACCCGCCCCCCCACCAAAAAACAAAAACAAAAAAATGCTGGTTGAGCTGGATGTTGGTGGCTCATGCCTATAACAATACCTACTTGGGAGGCTGAGATTGGAGGATCACAGTTTGAAGCTAGCCTGGGCAGGAAACACAGTGAGACTTTTATCAACAGTTAACCACCTGAAAACCAGAAGTGGCGCTGTGGCTAAAAGTGGCATAGTGCTATCCTTGAACTAAAGAGCTCTGGGCCCAGGCCTAGAGTTCAAGCTCTGTGATTTAAAAAAAAAAAAAAAAAAGTGGTTGAAATTAAGTTTTCCAAGAAATATGAAGGTGAGTTGAAGCCAGCAGGATACTTCCTAATGATTAGTAGGTCTTTCTTTGGGAGGTAACTACATATTGTATCTAAACATTCCATGTAATTTATAGCAATTCTAGTATTACAGGTTAAAAGAAAATCGGTAGTGGCTGGGAGTTTGGCCTAGTGGTAGAGTGCTTGCCTAGCATGCACGAAGACCTGGGTTCGATTCCTTGGCACCACATACATAGAAAAAAGCTGGAAGTGGTGCTGAGGCTCAAGTGGTAGAGCTCTGGCCTTGACAAACCCCAAAGACAGTACTTAGGCCTGAGTTCAAACCCCAGGACTAACTAGCCAAAAAAAAAAAAGAGAGAGAGAGAGAAAGAGAAGAGCAAGCAAGAAAGAAAATTGGTGTTTTGTTACTTGGCATCAGATCCTATAAATTGGGGCAGCAATCAGATTTGTTTTCCTAGATCCATAAACTATGGGCCTTGAGATAACCCATGCTGAACATAACACATTGGCTTTATCTTGTGCCAGTTGTTTAACTTCCTGTTAAGGAATTCACAGCTAACATTAGTCAGGGTCTTAAACCTTGTCTCCAACCTGTCTCCTAGTGTAATGTAATCCCAATGCTAGACTCAATGATGTAAAATAGGTCTGGGACCACAAAATGAGACCAATCAATGTCCTGTAGCACGAAGTCATATATGAGTCCATTCACTATATACCCTGCTCCTTAACTGACACCACTGACCTTGTCAAGATCATGATCTCCCCCTTTTTGCTCAAGGTTAGTGCTCTACTACTTGAGCCACAGCACCACTTCCGGCTTTATCTGCGAATGTGGTACCAAGAAATGGAACCCAGGGCTTTGTGCACGCGAGGCAAGCACTCTACTCCTGGCCCCCCACAAACTATTTTATCCTATACCTCAAAATAGGTTTTCTCATTAAGGTCCAGTTTGACCTTGGTCAGGTTCAGGCAGTCATGCTTCTGACAGATGATTCCTTATTTATAATTTTTGTTGTGTTTATACAGACTATGTATTAGATTATTCCTCTTTCTAGTCCTTGCCTTCACCCAGCAGCCTTTCAGGAATGATTTTGACTAGTATCTTACTTTACTACAAAAACATACCTTTATACCTTCTCATTTCTTTCCCACTTATTTATTTTTCCTTTTCTTAAAAGTTGTGTAAGGGGCCGGGAGTTTGGCCTAGTGGTTAAAGTGCTTGCCTAGCATGCATGAAGACCCGGGTTCGATTCCTCGGTACCACATACATAGAAAAAAGCTGGAAGTGGTACTGAGGCTCAAGTGGTAGAGCTCTAGCCTTGAGAAAACCCAAGGACAGTGCTCAGGCCCTGAGCTCAAGCCCAGGACTGGCAAAAAAAAAAAAAAATAAATAAAATAAAAGTTGTGTAAGAATTAAATCTTGTAAAACCTTTGAACTTTTTTCAGTAATAGGGCTTGAACTCCTAGAGCTAGGCTCAAGGATAGCACTCTACCACGTTGAGCCACAGCATCACTTCCTGTTTTCTGGTGTTTAATTGGAGAGAAGAGTCTTTTGTACTTTTCCTTCCAGGCTGGCTTTGAACCTTGATCCTCGGATTTCAGCCTCCTGAGTAATTAGGAGCCATGGACACCCAGCGATAATAAAGTTTTATATCCAGAAACAAAATGCATCTTAAAGTTTCTCTATGCAAGAACAATTAAACACAGTTGTTCAGATCCATATGTTGTAAATAGCTAAATTTGAAGGCCTCATTGCCATTCATGTTCAAAATGGCCCTTTTTTCCTTTAGCTGGAGTTGAGAGTTAATGATTGCATTTCTTTGGACTAAATTGAGGTAAGAATCATCTTTAAAAAATATTATTATTATCAGGGTGAGAAAGAGAGGGATTACAGTTACATTTGTATTAAGTACATTACTTCTTGAACATTGTTACCCCTTCCCAAGTTTTTCTCCCACTTTCCCTCCCCCCACTCCCATCCAAGTTGTAAAATTCATTTCCAAAATATTGTCTTATAAGTATTGCTGTTATATTGGTTCACACTTTATACGTTGTCTCATCATCTTGGTGTTCCCCTTCCCTTCCTTAATTCAAATACACAAATAAACATATATACAATATACCAGGTAACAGTAACAATAGGGGGTAAATGGTAAGGAAAACAAACTAAAACAAAAATAAAAGAGAAAAAAAATAACTTCACACAGTACATTAAAAAAACACCACCACAGAGGCTGGGAGCGTGGCCTAGTGGTAGTGTGCTTGCCTAGCGTGCATGAAGCTCTGGGTTTGATTCTCCAGAATCATATACACAGAAAAGACTAGAAGTGGTGCTGTGGCTCAAGTGGTGGAGCACTAGCCTTGAGAAAAAATGTCCAAGGTATAATCCTAGGAGGCTGAGATCTGAGGATCAAGATTCAAAGCCAGCCTGGGCACAAAAGGACCTGAGACTACTCTTATCTCCAATTAAACTGTAGAAAATGTGAGTGGGGCTTGGCTCAAGGTTAGTGTGATAGTCTGGAGCTGAAGAGCTCAGGACAGTACCAAGGCCGAGATTAAGCCCCACGACCCACAGAAGAAATAAAAAGTCCAAGGACAGTGCCCAGGCCCTGAGTTCAAGCCCTAGACTGGCAAAAAATAAATAAATAAATACAAAAACAACAACAAAAAAACAACCACCACAAAGATAAACCACGTTTCCATATCCTGGAGTTTATTTCGCTTAGCATCATCCTGTATGGCCATATGCACATAGCTATTGAACCATTGTGATCCTCTGCTAGGAGAATCCTAGACATAAAATAATTATTATAAATGAGGCAAACCATGGGGCCTATGTTTCTTGGGGTCTGGCTTACTTCACTTAATATGATTTTTTTTCCCCAAGTCATTCCATTTCCTTACGAATGGGGCGATGTCATTTTTCTAATGAAAACATAGGATTCCATTGTGTATAAATACTACAATAAGAACCATCTTATAAAGAGATAAAAACTTTTTTAAACAATAGATAATTTATAAATACCCCCAAGCTCATATACACAATGAGCTGGGTTTAGATCATCTTGGTGCTGGTGGCTGTTGTCTGTAATCATAGATTTCCAGCAGTCTGAGATCTGAGCATCTTTCTTTTATTGCCCATCATAGGGCTTGAACTCTGGGCAATGTCTCCAAGCTCTTTAGCTCAAGGCTACCACCTTGGCTCATGAGCCACAGCACCACTTCTCATTTTTGGGTGGTTAATTGGAGATAAGAGTCTCACAGACTTTAGTGCCTGGGCTGGCTTTGAATCTTAATCCTTAGATCTCAGACTTCTGAGTAGCTAGGATTTCTGGCATGAACCACCACACCCAGCTGACATGAGTATCTTGATTCAAAGCCAACCCTAGTAGAAATGTTTGTGAGACTTTTATCTCCAAGAAGTCACAAATAAAAAAAAATAGCTGAAAGTGGAGCTGTGGCTCATGTGGGTAGAATGCTAGCCTTGAGCCAAAGAGGCTCAGCCCTGAGCACAATAAATAAATAAATAAATAAAAAAATAGTGAGCTCCAAGTGAAAATAGGCTTTATTAATATAGAACACTCTCAGGTAGACATTCGTCCACATTCTCCCCAATAGACTATTTGAAAAATGTCTAAGGGGGCCTCCTTAGCTCCATTTTAATTGACTTCTCAGGGCTAGAATGTTTTTTTCTTTTTTTTGCCACTCCTGGGCTGGGCTCAGGGCCTGATTACTGTCCTTGGGTTTTCTCAAGGCTAGAGCTCTACCACTTGAGCCACAGTACCACATCTGACTTTTTTCTATGTATGTGGAATCAAACCCAGGCCTTCGTGCTTGCTGGGCAAGCACACTACCACTAGCTAAACTCCAGGTCCCTGGGCTAGAGATTTTACTTCCTATTTTTATCAAATGCCTGTGTACATGTTTTCCTTGGCACTCATCCCCCACATTGGAGGTTTCTTGTGTACCCATTTTGTTCTCAACCACCTCTAGTGAAGGTTTTTCATAAAATTAGAAATTCCTCCCAGAATATAGGGCCTCTGGAATCCTTCCACAGTTGCGACTCATCTCTGTCAAACACACACTTAAGGCCTGAAAATATCCTATCACCAAGACTATTTATAGACCATCTTTTCCTTTCTTGACTTTTGCACAAGGTTACCTTTTGATTTCAGATCCATTGTCAGCCTGGAGGGAAGCCTGTGTTTACCCTGAAGGCTGCAAAGGGAGAGCAGAGTACCTCTCCTTTTAAGGAGGGACTCCCCAACCCTCTGTGGTTACTTGAAAGATTGTAGAGAAATCTGTAAATTGTTAGAAATATCTTGGAATATTGTCATAAATTTGAAGGTGATGAATCGTGGTAGAAAATGGTTAATTTCCTTGTTTTGATAGTAGAAATGGGCAGCAGCAAGTAAAGTCTTTGAAAATATCTTGCTATGTAGCCCCAGCCAGCTTGGAACTTCTGATCCAACTCCTTCAAGCCTCTGCAGTGGCATCCTGTAGGAAGAACACAACTCAGAGGGAAGGCAAGGCAGAGGTTACTTCTTTAGAAGCATTGGGTAGTGACAGGAAGCAGTTTAAGCACGCCCACTTGGTGGAGTGCCCTTTCTTCTAATTGGTCATAAGTAGAATCGTAACCTTGTAGAACGAGTTTTAATGGGGTAAAAGTTTACTCAAGCAACCAACCAAAATCAAGGCACCTTTCCAAAGCAGGTACTTGTTATAAAACTAATTCATACTCAGTTACATTGACTCAAGCCCTTTCTTTACAAAAACATGCTTAATAGCAGGATTTTTATAAAAATCAGATGTTAACCCTTAACAAAAGTATTTTAAGCTGCAGGTAGTGGAGTAACGTGCAGCATGCATTGTGGAGGGGTCTCCCAAGAGCAAATAATTATTTTTTCAAGATCAAAATATATATTGCTTGAAATTACACTGATGAACATTTTTACACTTTGAAAACATTTTTTTTTGTTGTTTTTATTGGTAATGGGACTTGAACTCAGGAGTGGGTTTTGTTGTTGTTGTCATTGTTCCTAAATACTTACATACAAATACATATATACCAAATACTGTTTTAAGTATTTTATACATTTAATTCTCATAATAGTGTTACAGTGTAGGTACTATATATTGTCATTACTTTAGAGAGAATGAAGTGAGGCACAACAAATTTCAGTTGTTTATCTTAGTAGTATAAATGGATAAAGGTAAGTATTGTTTTTTGGAAACAGCATCTTGTTATGTAACCCTCAGCCTCTCTAATAATAACATTGCTGATATCCCATTAGGCCGTGACAGAGTGAAGTTTTGAATCTAAGCATATAACTTTTGAGTTAACACCCCTACCGAGTGCACTATACTATATTTATGTTATTATATCAGGCATGACTTCAGTGAGAAACAGAATCATTATCACAAAGCTTAAATTCTCACAAATAATAAAAATTTCAAAATAATTTTTGGTTTTATGGTCATCTTTATGATCTGCATTAAAACTAACCTGAATAATCTAACTGCTGAATTTTTTTGCTGTTGTTTTTGTGGGTCATGGGGCTTGACCTCTGGGCCTGGGCGCCATCCTCGAGCTCTTCAGCTCTACCCCTTGAGTCACAGCACCACCTCCACTTTTCTAGTGGTTAATTGGAGATAAGAGTCTCATGGAGGGGCCGGGAGTTTGGCCTAGTGGTTAAAGTGCTTGCCTAGCATGCATGAAGACCTGAGTTCGATTCCTCGGTACCACATACATAGAAAAAAGCCGGGAGTGGTGCTGAGGCTCAAGTGGTAGAGCTCTAGCCTTGAGAAAGTCCAAGGACAGTGCTCAGGCCCTGAGCTCAAGCCCAGGACTGGCAAAAAAAAAAAAAAAAAAAAAAGAGTCTCATGGACTTTAGTGCCCCAGATAGCTTTGAACCTTGATCCTCAGATCTCAACCTACTGAGTAACTAGGATTACAGGCATGAACCACTGTGCCTGGCTTCTTCTGAATAGTTTTTAAATTAATGTTAAACACTTCAAAAATGTTAAAAGTTTTTTTCTTTGTTTGTTTAAAAAGTTTAGACAGCATGTTGTTCTGTTGCCTTGGCTAGTCTCATATTCTAGGACTTAAACAATGCCCCTCCTCAGCCTCCTTTCTAGCTAAGATTGAGACTGCTTCATCTAGTGGGACAGCAAAGACAAAACATTTAGAGGGAGGCAGAGTCTTACTGTGTAGCTCAATATGTCCTTGAATCATGAATCCCTTGTTGTACCCTGACAATACTTCTTCCCCAAATATTTATTTTTTTCAACATTTGAAAATTGTTATTATAAAGGTAATGTACAGAGGAGTTACAATTATATGTCAGGAAAAGAGGACATTGATTTATTGATATTGTCATTCCTTTCCTTACTTTCTCACAGTTTTTCCCTCCTGTTCCTTCCTACAACTTGTATAGTTCATTTTCACCTTAGTGTCAAGTGAATACCACTGCTGCATTAGTTCACCATTTGTCCCTCTGTTTCTAAATTTTGTTTTGTTTTCCTGTGCTGGTTGTAGGGCTTGAACTCAGAAACTGGAACACCAGTTTAGCCTTTTTTCCCCTCTCCTACTCACAGCTGATGCTCTGACACTTGACTGTTACCTTCAATTTCTCATTTTAGATAGTTACCTGGAGATTAGACCCTTGGATTTCTCTGTCTGGGCTGGCTCCAGTGCTACTTTCAGATTCTAGACTCCTGAGTAGATAGACTTATAGGCATGAACCACCAAATTCCTCTCCTTTGCTTGATTTTTTCATATATTTTTATTGTAATTAATAGAAAGGTTACGTTATATTCACCAGATAGAAGGTGCATTACATTTATAAAGATTGATACCCTTTCTCATGTATTGGGCTTGATTTTTTTTAGATTGTATTAAACTAAACATTACTTGGTAGTGACTAAGAGGACCAAAGAAAAACATTTTCTCCTTTAGTCAGCAAAGGAAGGCTTTATCAATTGCATAATACATACAATATGCCTTTGCAAAGACTGGTTTTTATTATGAATCATTATAAGGGCAAAAACAAGCAAGTAGTACAATGGCAAAGAACTGATTAAAGCTAACATAAGATGAGAAATGGGACTACAAATGGGAGTATGGAGCACACATAACCCAGGTGACTGCAATTCACAGTTAAGCACAATAGCTCACACCTGAAATGGTAGCTACTGGGAGAGGTGTAGATTGGAACAGAACAATCCCAGTGAAAAGTTTGTTAGCAAACTCCTCCCTCCCCGCCATCTCACTAACAAGCACTTAAGGTGGTACTAGCCTGTAACTCCTGTAACTCTAGCTTGGCAGAGCACCTAAGTGGTAGGATCACTGTCGGAGCAACAACCATGAGATGCAGAACTAAAAGCACAAATGGACCTGGGAGGGATTTGTTTCAACCCATCCCAAGTTCAAGACCCTGAGATCAAACACACAAAAACTCAATTTACAAAAATTAAAAATGAGCTGGGTGCTAGTGGCTCACACCTGTAATCCCAGCTACTCAGGAGACTGAGATTGGAAGATGATGGTTTGAAGCCGCCTTGGGCAGGAAAGTCCCTAGGACCATCAGTAAAAATTACTCAGAACAAGCCAAAAGTGGTGCTGTGGCTCAAGTGGTAGAACAGGAGCCTTGAGCAAAAAAAAAAAATCTCGAAGACGGTGCTCTGGCCTTGAGTTCAAGACCCAAGATCAGCACCCAAAACAACAAGGGCGTGGGGAGAGGGAAAGGGTGATGAAAACATGAGAAGGGGTATCAAGGTTCGAGAAGTAATGCACTCATTACCTGAAGAATGTCACTGTGACCCCTCTGTACATGATCCCGACAATAAAATACAGTAAAAAGTAAAAAATAAAATAAAACGACAACAACAAAAATACAGAATTTTACTCTCATGAATTTTGTACCATGTAATATATGACTTGGGCTACGACGGATAGGGACGTTTAGGAAAGGACTCTCCTTCGCATTTTTGGGATCCTCAATTAGATGGCCACGAATCGCTAGGCTTCCTGAGCTTCAGTTGTGTTTGCTGGGAGCGGAGCACGTGGTGGGCCCTCATCTCAGCCCACATCTTTTGACAGCTGGAGGTGGGACCGGAAACGCTGGAGCCCAAAGCGGGAATCATGTGGAGCCGGACGTAGAGGAATGAGGCGTACTCATCCATCATGGGGAGATCATGTGTGTGCGCGGCCCTGACGGTGCCAAGAGCCACCCCGGGCCCTAAGACTGAGAGAGGCCGTCGTTATGCAAATTAGGTGGGCTTGGGGCAATAACCGGGCGGGTGTGCGTCCTGGGGTGGGAGGGCCCGAGGGAGGCGTGGCCACGACAGACCACGCCCTCCGCGTCGCGGAGGTGACTAGGCGGGCGGGGAGCAGGGGCGCTCTGCCCCGCGGTATCTCGTTGCTCGGCGGTTTAAAGATGGCGGCGGCGGTGGAGGCAGTGGCGGCGGCTTTGAGGGTGCGGAGTCGCCGGAGGCGAAAGGAAAAGCGAAGTGTGTGAATCGCCGAGAGGTAGCGCGGTGGTTGCTGTGAGGATTCCAGGTGCTGAGTCGCCAGAAACCCTGTCCTAGGGGTTTGGGCTGGGAAGGAAAGGCCGAAGCCGGGCACGGAGCCTGAGGCCGGAGCCCAGGAGGAATGTGACCGGGGGTCGGCGGTGGCGCGGCGGAACGCGAGCGCCAGGATGGGGCAGCAGGTGGGCCGCGTCGGGGAGGCTCCCGGGCTCCTCCAGCCTCAGGCGCGTGGGATCCGCGGCAGCAGTGCGGCTAGGCCCTCGGGCCGCCGGCGGGACCCGGCGGGGCGTACCGCGGAGACCGGCTTCAATATCTTCACCCAGCACGGTAAGTGTGTCCTGGAGCCAGCCGGACGGCGCGAGGGATACCGGGGGTGGAGTTGGGGCGGGGTTCGAAGCCCGGGGCGCACGGGCGGCCTCGGGGGGCCGAGGGTTGTCGGAGCGTGGGGGCGGAATCTGCTGCCATCTGGGCCAGTCATGGGAGGCGGAGTGCCACCCCTCCCCCGCCCGGCTCCGGGCTCCGGCTGGGCTGGCAGCGCTGGGGGCGGAGGGGAGAGCGGTGGTCTTCTTGACGTGGGGAGGATGAGGGGCGGGGGTGAGGGGAAGGCTGGCCTCTGCGTCGGGACGCGACTCTGCGCGTCTGTGAGACCATGGATGATCTCCTCCTCCGAGGGAGAAAGATGAAGGGAAGCTTGGGGCCCGATCCACGAGGTGGGAGCAGCATTAACTGGTTGTTAGGGAAAAGAAATAGGAAAATCGGAAACCGAGTCTGGGGAGAGTGTGGCACATGTGTCAGTCTGGCTATGCCGTGCGGTGGCAGAATGTCCTTAGTAGCTTTCTGTTGGCAAGGTAAGGGGAGAATCTCATCGTTTTGGATTATTTGCCCCTCAACTAGAAATAGAGGGCTTTGCCTCTATTTGGACTAGGACATAGGATTCTCGGGTGGTTGTCAGGGATTATACGTTGGTTGGTATAGATAGGACGTTAGTGTGGATATGGAGAGGAGTTTTTCCTTTGTATCACTTTTGTGTGTTTGTGGTGGGGGGGATGTGTAAGCTTACATACACATGCGTACATCCTTGGATATATAGCTAGCTATATAGTTTGGACTCATTTTTAGAGTTGTTTCTGAACTCTGAATGTCATACACTTATCAGAATACATGCTGAATTTTTCATATTTATTACATACGTGTTATACTGTGGTACTATGTAATTTGTAAATATCAACAATATGAAGACTGGAGAATTACTCTAAACAGTACATGTTTACTGTGAAAGCACTAGAAAGTTAAATCTCCAGCACCCACCTTACCTCACCAAAAATAAACTCAAAATAATAAAAAAATACAATAAGAGTACCCTGTTTTTGCTTTGCTACAGCATTTTTGTTTTTTGTTTTTTTTTAGAGCCATATCTCAAAGAATGAAAAGGAGAAAGGGAGAAAGGAAAACTTCATGGGATCAGTATCTTAAGATTTGAGTACTAGAGATGGTATGTGTCTTCCATAGAAAATACTGAAGAGATAAATGCTGGTGGTTCAAGCTTGTACATTCAGGAAATTGAGATATGAAGGATCTCAGTTCAAAGCCAGCTCTGCAGAAAATTCATCTATACTCCATCTCTAAAATAACCAGCAGCAAAAAGATTACAGGCCTGGATTCATTGGTAGAGGAAGTAAACAAGTCTAACATGTGTAAGGTCCTGAGTTCAAGTTTTGGTATCTAAAAAAAAGACTGAAATTGGATGAGAAATGTTGGACTTTTAATTTTACTGAAGATTGGTATAGAAAAAAATCAGGTATAAAAGCTGGAGGGTTTTCTATACTATGCGATTCAGTTAAGGAGAGAAAGCAAAAGAGATGAAATTTTGGAGGACATAATGGTAGATCCAGGTGAAATGAACCCAAGGATTTGTGACTGTGAGGCGAGTTCTGTGCTTGGACTTGTGAGTAAAATAATCCCTCCCCAAATTTTTTTTGTTTGCTGTCCCTAGTATTTGAATTCAGTGTTTTATGCCTGGTAGGTAGGCAGGCATGCTACTGCTTGAGGCATGCCACCAACCCTTTTGCTCTAGGGGGGGGGGGGGGTGGTGTGTGTGTGTGTGTGTGTGTGTGTGTGTGTGTGTGTGTGTGTGTGTGTGTGTGTGTGTGTGTGTGTGTGTGTGTGTGTGTGTGTGTGTGTGTGTGTGTGTGTATGGGTGTATGGGTGTATGGGTCCTGGAGTTTGAACTCAGGCTGCACTCTGTCTTTGTGGTGTTTAATTGGAAACCTTTTCCTGTACTGTCTGCCTTCAAATAGTGATCCTTGAGCATGAGCCGCTCTAGTAATTTTTGATATATATATATGTATATATATATATACATATACATTTTTTTTTTTTTTTGCCAGTTGTGAGGCTTGAGCTCATGGCCTGGGCACTGTCCTTGGACTTTTCTCAAGGCTAGAGCTTTACCACTTGAGCCACAGCACCACTTCCAGCTTTTTGCTATGTATGTGGTACCGGGTCTTCGTGCATGCTAGGCAAGCATTTTAACACTAGCCCAAACTCCTGGCTCCTTTCTTTTTCTTTTTGCTAGTTCTGGGCTTGAGCTCAGGGCCTGCACACTGTCCTTGGACTTTCTCAAGGCTAGAGCTCTACCACTTGAATCTCAGCACCACTTCTGGCATTTTTTTTTTTCCTATGTACGGAGGAATCGAACCTGGGTCTTCATGCATGCTAGGAAAGCACTTTACCACTAGGCCAAACTCCCGGCCCCGTAATTTTTGATATATTTGCCTTACCTTTTCGTCAGGGCTGGCCAGAGCTTCTCAACATAGGTGAGATGACACCTATGCCCCATTTTTCCTTTTTTTGTTTTCTTTTGAAATGAGGCATTGAAAGCTTTTTCTTTGCACAGGTGTTAGGGATCTACTATCTTCCCAATCTCAGTTGCCTACGTAACTGGGATGACAGCTGAGCCCTGATTCTAGCTGTTGATTGAGATGGGATCTCCTGAACTTTTGGCCTAGGATATCCTCAAACAGCAGTGATTCTGCAGTCTGCTTCCTAAGTAGCTTTCGATAAGATTACGGATGTGAGACACCTATATCAGGTTGGTAATTGTTTCTTTTCTTTTCTTTTTTTTTTTTGCCAGTCCTGGGCTTGAACTCAGGGCCTGAGCACTGTCCTTGGACTTTCTCAAGGCTAGAGCTCTACCACTTGAGCCTCAGCACCACTTCTGGCTTTTTTTTTTTTTTCTATGTATGTGGTGCTGAGGAATCGAACCCGGGTCTTCATGCATGCTAGGCAAGCACTTTAACCACTAGGCCAAACTCCTGGCCCCTGGTAATTGTTTCTTAATGGAGAAGGTATGGGTGATTTGAGCCATCTTAGCATCCATTTCTTTTTTTTTTTTTTTATTTTTTATTATAATTAGTAAAAAGGTTACATGATATTTGCCAGATAGAAGGTGCATTAATTCACGTACATTGTTACCCTTTCACATGCCTTGGTACCCCTTTCCCTCCCCCCCCCCCACACCCCCTTAGCATTCCATTTCTGCTGTTAGAAATGTGTTTGGGAATGTCTTCCAGGTATATGACTGTTTTCTGCACATGAGATTTGAATTCATTTTTGTTGAAATCACTTTTTAAAATAGGAAAGAATTGGGCCGGGAGTTTGGCCTAGTGGTAGAGTGCTTGCCACAAAGACCCAAGTTTAATTCCTCAGTACTAAATACATAGAAAAGCCAGAAGTGGTCCAGTGGCTCAAGTGGTAGAGCTCTAGCCTTGAGGAAAGCCCGAGGACAGTGCTCAGGCCCTGTGTTCAAGCCCCAGGACTGGCAAAAACAAAACAAAAACCAGGAAAGAATGGATTAATCGTTTTTTAGGGAAGAAATCATCTAAATAGCTTTACTTTATGTGAAATGTTAGTATGCATTAAACTTGGTTTGTGCATTAACAATGACTATCTCCAGAGTCTAGTATTTAATTCAGGACATAAGATTTTATATACCAGAAGGAAGTTATTAAGAGTAGAATAGGAAGAGATTTTGGCGAATGGACAAGATTTGGATTTGTGGAACAGAAAAAGAAAAAGCTTGATAGGAGAAACAATTTGAGCAGGTAGAATGGGAATAGATGCAGTTTGGTGATGGCATAGGTAGGTGGTAGTAATGAAGTAGCCTAACCTTATAAGTTGGAAAAATACATTCAGAGCAAAAATTGTTGGAAGAATCAAGTTCTGATCCAGACTTTGGTCCATTTTTGAGTTGCTTGCTGTCTTTTCTCCCTTACATCTCTTTTCATTAGACTTTCCTCCTTATGTAGTCTAGGTTGGCTCAAAGTGGAAACCCTCTTGCATTAGACTCCCACATGGTAGAATTATGGACATTCATGTCTGGCTATTCTTGTCTTTGTGTTTCTTTATCTTTAAATTAACAATACCGTATACTGTTATAATTTTTTAATTGTCACTGGGAAGTTTTGGGAAGAAAAATGAAAGGATTGGATCAAACTTTTTTTTTTTTTTTTTTTTTTTTTTGGTGTGTCATGGGGCTTGAACTTTGGGTCTGGGCCCTGTCCCTGAGCTCTTCAGCTCATGGCTACCGACCTATCCCCCCACTTCCCAATTTCCAGTGATTAACTGGAGATATGAGTCTCACGATCTTTAGTGCCCAGACTGGCTTTGAACCGAGATCCTCAGATCTCAGCCTCCTGAGTAGCTAGGATTACAGGCATGAGCAACCATGCCGGACTACTTTTTTTCTCTTTGAATACCTATTGTCCTGGGTTCTGATAATGAGTACAGTAATAAATGACACAGGAAACGTAATTTAAGTTTTGTTTTGCCAGTCCTGGGGCTTGAACTCAAGGCCTGGGCCCTGTCCTTGAGCTTCTTTTGCTCAAGGCTAGCACTCTGTTACTTGAGCCACAAAGCTATTCCTGCATTTTATGTTTATGTGGTACTGAGGAATTGAACCCAGTGCTTCATGCATACTAGGCAACCACTCTACCACTAATTCCCAGCCCAGTCTTTGTTGTTGTTGTTGTTGTTCTCGGTCTTGGGACTTGAACTCTGGGCCTGGGTGTTGTCCCTGAGCTCTTCAGCTCAAGGCTATTGCCCTACCCCTTGAGCCACAGCACCATTTCTGTTTTTCTGGTGATTAATTGGATTAAGAGTTTCACAGACTTTTTAGTGCCTGGGCTGGCTGTTGAATAGTGATCCTTAGACCTCAGCCTCCTGAGTAGCTAGTATTACAGTTAGCCCAATCTGTTTTTATAAATACTTGCCTAGCATGCATGAAGACCCAGGTTCGATTCCTTAGTACCACATACATAGAAAAGCCAGAAGTGCTGTGGCTCAAGTGGTGGAGCTCTAGTCTTGAGAAAGCCCAAGGACAGTGCTCAGGCCCTGAGTTCAAGCCCCAGGACTGGCCAAAAAATAATAAATAAAATAGCAGACTAAGGTGTCTTAGCCTAGGCATTCATTATTGACATTTCAGATTGTATAGTTGTTGATGTGGGAACCTGTATATAGGAGGATGTTTAGCAGCATGTTTAAGGAGGTAGGAGGTGTGTAGGTATTTATAAAGACATCATTAAAAATAAATGAGTTTAGGGGAAATTTTATATTAGTCAAATCATCCTATTGTATATTTATGTATTTGAGTGTGTATATGTCTGTATGACAGTATTGAGCTTAAAGTCAGGGCTGATATTCTTTAGCAGTTTTGCCCAGGACTAGCACTCTGAGTGGTCTTTATGTACTAGATGCCAGTAGAATTCACTTTTGCCTGCTCAGGTATAACTTTATTTATTCCTTCCCACCCCTCCCAAGATTTCTAAATTCCTTGAAGAAAAAGGGAGGGCAAAATTACCCTTAGTTATCAGTGTTTAGAAATATGAGACAGATTCTGAATTAAAAGATGAGTAAATTAGATTTGAGTGTTTGTTCTTGGACATCTCATTAATATTGATTCTAGAAGTATTGTAAATCCATTGTTTTCAGTTAGTAATATTGAGGTTTTTAGTATATAATTGCATATATGCTATTTAGGTCTGACAGGTTCTTGAGTTTACATGTAGGTTTTAAATAGTATTCATAGTTTATTAGTGATTTTTTTTCTTTAATCAAAATGATATTTTTTTTCTTTGTTAATATGTGACTGGTTTGCCCTGCCAAAGTACTTTAGTGAGTGTAATGGAGGAGTTGCTAGGATTATATGAGTGAGCCACCAATATTCAGCTTACTGTATTATCACTAACAACATCATGACCCTTTATTAGTCTAGGTAAATTTCAGTAAAATACTTTCCTTACCTTAGTGATTGTTTTTTTCACTTACTTGGTGTACTTACTTTACCTTGTAATCCTTGTAGTTACTGTAAGTATAATTTTCTGCACTAAATTTCCTAATTGTTTACTGTTAGTATACAGTAGGCTCTTCTTCCCTTTTGCTTGTATCATTCCTCTCCACCCCCAGTTGGCATGCTTGGTCAGCTGGTGTTTTACCAGTTGAGTCCAGTCTGTAGTTTTGCACCAATAATTTTGGAGATGTAATTTTAAGCATTTTTTGGCCTGGGTTGGCTTTGAACTACTATCTTGCAGATGTTTGTGTGTGTGGCTCAGACTGGTGATGTTTCTTTGTTGATGTTGGGTCATGTTGCCTTATTGTACTTACTATATCTAGTGGCTTTGAACTGCCATCCTCAGATCTCAGCTTCCTGAGTAGCTAGAATTACAGGCATGAGCCACTGTGCCTGGCTGTCATAGTAGCTTTTTGCCACTGTTTTCATTTTCTTAAAACTTAAATAATTAGCTGGGAGCATGGCCTAGTGGTAGAGTGCCTGCCTAGCACGCACCAAGCCCCAGGTTCGATTCTTTGGCACCACATACACATACACAAAGCCAGAAGTGATGCTGTGGCTCAAGTGGTAGAACACTAGCTCTGAGAAAGCCCAAAGATGGTGCTCAGGCCTTGAGTTCAAGTCTCAGGACTGGAAAAAAAACCCTAGTTTTTTGATGATTATTCTATAAAAATTTTAAAGCTGTTATTAGTCTATCTTGTTCACTTTACTGGGAAACTTAATATAAGTCATTTGGCTGAGAGGAGATGTGGTAGGTTATGTGTAGAGATCATCTGTATTTTATCATGAATACAAGCTTTGTCCCTTAGCTTTCCATAAAAGTATATGTAGTAAATGTAGTTATCAACATACATATATGTATGTAACAAATCTTTTTAGAGAACTCTCTAATATTTTAATGGGTGATGAGAAATTGTAGGTATTTGTCTGTATTAATTTGTGTATCTTTTTTTAGTGGAGGGGGATCATGGGGCTTGAACTCTAGCCTGGGCCCTGTCCCTGAGCTCTTCAGCTCAAGGCTACTGACCTACCCTTAAGCTGTTGCCCCACTTTCCACTTTCTAGTGATTAATTGGAGATAACAATCTCTGGGCTTGGTATTGCCCAGGCTGCCTTTGAACTATGATCCTCAGATCTCAGCCTCCTGAGTAACTAGGATTACAGGTGTGAGCTACCACGCCTGGCTTAATTTGTATATCTTAATGTCATTTCTTTTTTTAAAAATTCATTTATTTTTATTTTTTTGCCAGTCTTGGGGCTTGAACTCAGGGCCTGAGCACTGTCCTGACTTTGACCCTTGATCCTCAGATCTCAGCCTCCTGAGTAGCTAGGATTACAAGTGTAAGCCACTGGCGTAGCTGACTTCTGACTTTTTTCTATGTAAGTGGTACTGAGGAATCAATCTAGGTCTTTGTGCGTGCTAAGCAAGCACTCTGCCACGAGGCCAAACTCCCGAGCCCTCTTTAATGTCATTTCTGGTGGTTGGTATCTACAAGAAAGTAAGTGATTACTGTTTAGTTTGTGCTCTTGCACTTAAGGGAAAGTTTTATTTGACAAATATATTCCTCATGTTGGTGAGCTGGTGACAATTAATTGTCAGTGTTCTATATTAGTAGTTGAAAACATTGGGTTACAACTCTGAGCATTGGTTTGGCAAATGTAAGCCTTGGAGGCATGTAAGAGATATATTCTGTGCATAGTTATAAGAATTCTGGATTCTTTTTACATTACATTTGGTCTTATGTTTAACTTTAAAGTTAAATTCTTATATCCCAGCTAATTATACTGTCATTTGATCATATCAAGAATATAAAACTAGTACTCTGCCACTTGAGCCACAGTGCCACTTCCAGTTGTGGTTTTTTTTTTTTTTTTTTTTTTTTTTTGTGATACTGAGAAATTGAAACCGGGCTTCATGTATGCAAGGCAAGCGCTCTGTCACTGGGCCACATTCCTAGCCTGGTACAGGATTTTGAACTCAGGTCTTCAAGCCTTCTTATTTGATAACCTGTGCGTGGCTCCAGTTACCATTTGTTGGCATCTTTTTTTTTTCTTTTTGGTAGTATTCTATGATAATACATAATGAGCATGTGCTTTTCAGCTTTGTTGCAAGGTTTAATTATTGCACTTAATTATGGCTAGTAGGCAGGCGTGATTTGAGAGTTTGACTGAGTTCTCTGCTGTTCCTAGGAGGTGATAGCCTACATGGATGTTACACTATCTTTAAAAAGATAATTCATGATAATATAAAGTAACCAAATATGACATATGAAGTTGATTTTATTAAGAGTTAATAAGTAGTTTGTTCATTTTGAGATAAGACTTCATATACTTTAATCAGAACTAATTGTTAAGAAATTTAGATAGTGTTGCCAGGAAAATATTTTAGATAATTAGTATTGCCAGAAATGTATGTAGGAGATCAGTAGAATAACTTTTCTGACCTTCATGTAAAAAATATATTTTACACTTAAAATTCTTGAGGCTTTTTGGTTTTCCAGTTGCATGCTTTCAATTATAACATTGCTGCAACCATTTCTAACCATGATGATAATAGTATGTAATTTTGTGTAAGATTTACATGGGTTTACGAATTTGTTATCTTAAGTATGAAAATATTTAGAACCTGCAGGCTTTGAAATCATGTATTCGTCCTTTCTGCCTGCCTGCCTGCCTGCCTGCCTGCCTGCCTCCCTCCCTCCCTCCCTCCCTCTCTCTCTCCCTCCCTCCCCCCCTCCCTCCTTCCCTCCCTTCTTCCCTCCCTCCCTTCCTTTTTTTGGCCAGTCCTGGACTTGAGCTCAGGGTCTGAGCACTGTTCTTGGGTTTTCTCAAGGCAAGAACCCTACCACTTGAGTCACAGCACTACTTCTGACTTTTTCTGTATATGTGGTACTGAGGAATCAAACCCGGTCTTCGTACATGCACCCTACTTTTTCTCTTTTTGGTTGTGGTACTCAAGGCTAGAGCTCTACCACTCAAGCCACAGAACCACTTGTGGTTTTTGAGCCTGATGGTAAGGCTATAGAATTAAACTGGGTCCAGAAGCGTGGCCTAGTGATAGAGTGCCTGCCTAACATGCATGTAGGTGCTTGGCTCAAGTGGTAGAGTGCTAGCCTTGAGAAGTTCCAAGGAGTGTGTGTCTCGTCCCTGAGTTCAAGCCCAAGGAAGGCAAAAAGGGAAAAATAAATGAATTAAACTGCCTGTAGCATTTTGTTAACTATGTGAGTGACCCTGGGAAAGTTATTTAACATTCCTGTAATTCAGCACCCGTATTTGTAAACTACTTGTTAGATACCTACTGCACTTAACAAAATACTTTTCCCTGGAGTACTCAGTATGGAGTTAGTGCTGCTGCTGCTTCTTCCTCTTCTTCCTCTTCGTCTCCTTCTGTGGGTCATGGGGCTTGAACTTAGCCTGGGCATTGTCTCTGAGCTCTTTAGCTCAATGCTACCACCCTTACCCTTGAGCCAAGGCCCACTTCCTGTTTTCTAGAGGTTAATTGGAGATAAGAATCTCAAGTCCTTTTGTGCCTTGGCTGGCTTTGAACCTTGATCCTCAGATCTCAGCTTCCTGAGGAGCTAGGATTACAGGCATGAGCCACTGCGTCTGGCTTGCCTTTTTTTTTTATTGTTTTGCTATACGAAATGCTAGTTTTTTCTCGTAATCTAAAAAATATTTCTGCCTCTTCTTGTTTGGGATATTAACTTTATAAGCAGTTGCTCTAGCTAATTAGACTAAAATACATTATTATGGGTTAGTAATAACATATTTTTGGACTTGGTAGATAGTGCATAAAAAAATTTTTTTTTGAGACTAAGTATGGTGGGTTATGCTTGTAATCCAAGCTACTAGGAGGCAGAGTTCATCAGTTTTAGGGATGCTCAGGTCAAAATGTAGTGGGATTCTATCTCTAGATATAAGCTACGTGGGAGTTATAGATAGATAGGAGGGACACAGTATGGTCATCCTGGGCAAAAATTTGGAAATCTATGTGAAAAAAAATTAAAGCAAAAAGAATTTGGAGTGTAGCTCCAATGACAAACTCAAGTGACAGAGTGATTGCCTTTTATACATGAGTCTCTGAGGTCATACCCAAATATCACTCCTCTCCCATTTTTAAAAAAATTTTAAATTATTATTATTTTCCAGTCCTGGGCTTGAACTCAGTGCCTGAGCACTGTCCTTGGACTTTCTCAAGGCTAGAGCTCTACCACTTGAGCCTCAGCACCATTTCCGGCTTTTTTTCTATGTTTGTGGTACTGAGGAATTGAACCCGGGTCTTTGTGCATGCTAGGCAAGCACTCTACCACTAGGCCAAACTCCCAGCCCCTAAATTATTTTTTTTAGTGCTATAATTAAATACAGAGCCTCACATATGTTTGGTAAGCAGTTATATTGAGCTATACTTCCAGTTTCCCCATCTCTGTTTTAAAACACTGGGTCTTAAGGCTGAAGCAGAGGGATTGAGAGTCCTAGATCAACCCCTCCAGTCAATAAGAAGGAACAACAACAAAAGATAGAATTACTCTGTTAACTTATACAGATCATAACTGCTCATTCAAGAGATCTTATTTCCTCAATATCTCAAGTAGCTTAGTGTGTAGGTGTACAATAACTCACTAAGCTTGAAAAGAAATTTATTTATTTATTTTTGTCATGGGGCTTAGACTCTGGGCCTAGGCTCTGTCTCTGAGCTCTTCAGCTCAAGGCTACCACCCTACCCCTTGAGCCACAGCGCCACATTCCAGTTTTCTAGTGGTTAATTGGAGATAAAGGTCTCACGTTCTTTAGTGCCTAGGCTGGCTTTGGACCAAGATTCTCAGATCTCAGCCTCTTGAGTAGCTAGGATTACAGGCATGAGCCCGGCTTTGTGGTGATAATTTCAAGGAAATTTTTTTGCCCCAACTAGCTTCAAACCATGATCACAGGGAATAAAAGTGAAGTTCAACACAAAAGCCATTACAGAAAATACTCATTCTCATGGAAACTGAACCATACTTTGCTCAGTGGTCATTGAAGAGATAGAAAGGGAAATTCAAATGTTTCTAGAATTCAGTATAAATGAACACATGGAATACCAGTTCCTTTGGGAGATGGCAAAGGTAGTACTCAGAGTAAAATTTATAGCTATGAGTAACTACATGAAATTAGAGAAATTCAAATCAGCACTCTTAATGATCCTCTAAAGCTCCTAAAAAACAGCAGAAACAAGCCAAACCGTAATTCTGTAACTAGAAAACAAATTTAAAAAATGGATCAGAAATAGATGACATAGAGAACTGAAAAAACATAAAACATCAACAAAATATTGGTTCTTTCAAAAAATTAACAAAATTAGCTGGATTACAGCTCACGCCTGTAATCCTAGCTACTCAAGAGGCTGAGATCTGAGGATCGCAGTTCAAAGCCAGCCCCATTCAAAGCCAGGCTGCCACTGAGGAACATGAGACTCTTATCTCCAATTAACCACCAGAAAACTGGAAGTGGTTCTTGTGGCTCAAGGGGTAAGTCAGTAACCTTGAGCTGAATTCCTCAGGGACAGTGCCCAGGCTGAGTTCATGCCCCCACAACCACCCTCACCCCCCCCCCCCGCCCCCCCCAAAAATGGACAAAACTGACAGGCTCTTAGAAAAATCTAAGAAGAGAAATCACCCAAATAAAAGTAGTAATGAAAAAGAGAACACTGGGCAGGAAGTTTTGCATAGTGGTAGAGTGCTTGCCTAGCCTGCATGAGGACCTGGGTTTGATTCCTTGGTATTACATATGTAGAAAAAGTTAGAAGTGGGGGAGGAAAATGGGGATAAAAATGAGAAGGGGTATCAATATATGTGAACTAATGCACCTCCTATCTAGTGAATATAACTGTAACCCTTCTATTAATTACAATAAAAAGAACATAATTTTTTTTTTTTTTTAAAGAAAAAGCTAGAAGTGGTACTATGACTCAAGTGATAGAGCTCTAACTTTGAGATGCCCCAGGACTGGCAAAAACAAAACAAAGAGAAAGAGAAAAAGAGCATCATAACACAAAAAGGTAAATTCAGATATTTTATTTTATTTTATTTTTTGCCAGTCCTGGGCTTGAGCTCAGGGCCTGAGCACTGTCCTTGGACTTTCTCAAGGCTAGAGCTCTACCACTTGAGCCTCAGCACCACTTCCGGCTTTTTTTTCTATGTATGTGGTACTGAGGAATCGAACCTGGGTCTTCATGCATGCGAGGCAAGCACTTTAACCACTAGGCCAAACTCCCGGTCCAAATTCAGATATTTTAAGGGAATACTTTGCAAACCTTTATGCCAATAAATTGAGAATCTGGCAGAAGGGATCCTTTCCTAGAGAACCTCAAGATCCCTAAATTGAGACTAGATATTACCCAATTAAATAGATCCATAATAAGCTATGAATTTGAAATGAAAATAAAAGACCTTCCATCCAAGCAAATCCCAGGACTTGATGGGTTTACAGCCGAATTCTCTTAAGTTCTTCAAAGGAGAACTAACACCAATGAAATAGAGAAGAGATCACTACCAAATTTATGCTATGAAGCCAGTATTATGGTCATCCCAAAACCAGATAGGGACCCATCAAAAGAAGGTAATTATTGACATATCTGTTGGATGAAAATAGGTGCAAAACTTCTCATTAACACTTTGGCCAAATGACTAGCCGAAAATATCATAGACTATGATCAAATGGGATCCATACCAAGGATGCAATGTTGGTTCAACATATATAATTTGGTAAATGTAATACAGCATACCAACAAAAGAAAGGACAAGACTCTCACATGATAATCTTAGTAGTTACAGGAAAAAAAAAACAACTCTTGTCAATAAACAGCATCTTTTTATGATACAAGCTCTAGATATCCTAGGATTATATGGAATGTTCCTCAATGTAGAAGCTGTTACTACAGCCACCATCATACTTCATGGTAGAAAAACTACAAGAATTTCCCCTAAAATTAGGAACTAAACAAAGGATGTTGTTCACTCCTCTTTTACTACTCTAATACAATGTTGGAAAAACATAATGGGGATTCAAATAAGGAAAGAAGAGGCAAAACTTTTCATACTTGCTGATGACTTGAATCTGTGTTTTAAAAATCTTATAGGCTGGCTGGGAGTTTGGCCTAATGGTAGAGTGCTTGCCTAGCATGCACGAAGACCCAGGTTCTATTCCTCAGTACCACATACACAGAAAAAAGCCGGAAGTGGTACTGAGGCTCAAGTGGTAGAGCTCTAGCCTTGAGAAAGTCCAAGGACTCAAGCCCAGGACTGGCAAAAAAAAAAAAAAAAAAAATCTTATAGGCTCTTTCCCCAAGCTAGTAGAACTAATTAAAAATTTTGGTAAAGGGGCCAGGAGTATAGCTGAGTGGTAGAGTGCTTGCCTAGCATACTTGAAAACTTGGGTTCGATTCCTTGATACCACATACATTTAAAAAAAAGCCAGAAGTGTTTCTATGGCCCAAGTGGTAGAGCTCTAACCTTGAGAAAGCCTGAGGACTTGGGTGGGGAAAAAGGCTTTGGTAAAAACAGTAAGGTAGAAAATCCACAAAAATTACTTTTGACACTGAAATCAGGAAAGAAACTCCATTTGCAATAGTTAAGAGAAAAAAAGTGGGCATGGGGGGTAGGGGTGAGTTGGGCCTAGTGGTAGTGTGCTTGCCTAGCATGTGCTTCGCCCTGAGTTCAAGCCCCAGGCCTGCCCCCCCCCCCCCAAAACCAACAACAACAAAACAAATATGTGAAGGACCTCTACAGTGAAGATTATAAATATTTGAAGAACAAAATCCAAGATGGTAAAAGGAAGTAAAAACCCTTTTATGTTCCAAGGGTGGCAGAGTTAATATCATGAAAATGGCAATACTACCCAAAGTGATCTATAAATACAATGCTGTACCCATTGTGGGTCATAGGACTTGAATTCGGCCTATGTGCTGTCCCTGAGCTCTTCAGTTCAAGGCTGCCGCCCTACTCTTGAGCCAAGCCCCACTTCCCTTATTCTGGTTTTCTCAGGTTAGAGATGTGTCTCAGGTCCTTTTGTGCCCTGGCTGGCTTTGAACCTTGATCTTCAGATCTCAGCCTCCTGAGTAGTTAGGATTACAGGTGTGAGCCATTGCACCCAGCACCAACATCATATTTTTAATGAGTAGAGAAAACAGTACAAAAACTTAAACCCATAAAAGGCCCTAAGTAGCTAAAGGGATGCCTTAGTACAAAAGTAGTACTGGAGGTATTACAGTATAAAGCTTCAAACTACTATGGAGCTGTAGTGTTGAAAAGTTTGGTACAGACATGCACAGCCGTGGCACAAAATTGAAGACTCAGAAAGAAATCTACACAACTAAGTCATTTAACATGATAACTAAGCCAACAACTTAGGTTGGGATTAAACCTCATTAACAAATGGTACAGACATGCACAGCAGTGGCACAAAATTGAAGACTCAGAAAGAAATCTACACAACTAAGTCATTTAACATGATAACTAAGCCAACAACTTAGGTTGGGATTAAACCTCATTAACAAATGGTAGTGGGGAAATGGGATAACCACATGCAGAAAACAAACTGGATATTTATCCATCACATAACACTAAGATCAGTTCAAAATGAATCAAAGACCTCAATTTAAGATCTGAAATCCTGAAACTGTTATAGGAAGGAGAGAAAAATGAAAACTCCTTGGCACAGGAAGGAAGTTTCTGAATAACAACCTAGTTACACCATAAGTCCAAGAAAGTTTTGATAAATAGGATTGCGTCAAATTAAAATGTTTCTGCATGGAAAAGGACATAGCCAACAAGCTAAAGAAGATGGGAGTTGGCCCGGAGTTTGGCCTAGTGGTAGAGTGCTTGCCTAGCATGCATGAAGACCCGGGTTCAATTCCTTGGTACCACATACATAGCAAAAAGCCGGAAGTGGTGCTGGGGCTCAAGTGGTAAAGTGCTAGCCTTGAGAAAGTCCAAGGACAGTGCTCAAGCCCTGAGCCCAAGCCCAGGACTGGCAAAAAAAAAAAAAAAAAAGAGTTTTTTTTTGTGTTTTTTTTTTTTTTAGTAGGTCATAGGACTTGAACTCTTGGCCTAGGCATTGTCCCTGAGCTCTTGAGTTCGAGGCCACCGTCTTACTCCTTGAGCTACAGCACCATTTCTAGATTTTCTGGTGGTAAATTGATTGGAGTCTCACGGACTTAGTGTTAGCTTTGAACTGAGAGCCTCAGATCTCAGCCTCCCAAATAGCTAGGATTACAGGTGTGAGCCATCATGCCCAGTGGGAGATTTTTGTAGATATACATTATACAGTGACCTAACATTTAGAATATATATAGATACCTTAAATTCTGCTGAGGTCACTTTTTTTTTTTTTAATTTTTTTGGCCAGTCCTGTGGCTTGAGCTCAAGGCCTGAGCACTGTCCTTGGGCTTTTTTCAAGGCTAGTGCTCTACCATTTGAGCCATGGCACCACTTCCAGCTTTTCTATGTATGTGGTACTGAGGAATTGAATCCAGGTCTTTGTGCATGCTAGGCAAGCACTCTACCACTAGGACAAACCCTGGCCCCTGAGATCACTTTTGCGTGCGAGGGGGGGAGCTGGGGGGTCATGGGACGTGAACTGGCCTGGGTGCCATCCCTGAGCTCTTCAGCTCCAGGCCACCATCCTACCCTTGAGCCAAGCCCCACTTCCTGTTTTCCAGAAGTTAGTTGTGCCTGGGCTAACTTTGAACCTCAATCCTCAGATCTCAGCATCCTGAGTAGCTAGGATTACAGGTGTAAACCACGGGCACCCAGCATTGAGGTCACTTCTTGATTGTCTTGGCCTCCTTTGGACAGAACTAGCTTCCCCAGGCTCTGAGGTAACATCCGCTGTGATTACACCTCTTCCTCCTCTTCCTTTTCTTCCTCTTCTTTTTTGCTTGTCCTGGGTCTTGAACTCAGGGGCTTGGGCACTGTCCTTGAGCTTTCTCAAGGCTAACACCCTACCACCTGAGCCACAGTACCACTTCTAGCTTTTTCTATGTATGTGTTACTGGGGAATTGAATCTTTGTGCATGGTAGGCAAGCACTCTACCACTAGGCCAACTCCTAGCCCCTCAGAACTCTTTCATGCATATTATTTGTGTTGCTGATGAAAATTTATGAGTTTAGTTTTTAATCCTAGTTATTTTTGAAGGAGGAAGGTTGGTTGTGGGACTTGAACTCTGGGCCTGGGTGCTATCCCTGAACTCTTCAGCTCAAGGCTAGCGCTCTGCCACTTGAGCCACAGTATCTCTTCTGGTTTTCTGGTGATTAATTGGAGGTAAGAGTCTCAGGGACTTTTTGTGCCCTGGCTGGCTTTAAACTATGATCCTCAGACCCCAACTTCCTGAGTAGCTAGGATTATAGGCTGAGCCACTGGCACCCAACTTAAAAATGTTTTTAAAGTCAAGGTAAATAGCTGCTTACTCAAAAGTTGCAAATTTCAGTAAAAGAAATTTTAAATTAAAATCACAGTTAAATGAGAAACCTTTTGGACGGAACAGAGATTGTTAGAACCAGAACAAAAAGTTATATCTAGCCTTTTTGCTGTTTTGTTTGAAATGTTTCTGTTATCTCAGAACCAAATAAATACCTACATATTACATATTTAAAAAAGTTATATCTAAAGCAATAATTGAAATGGGTAAAACGTGTACTAATGGCAGACTTGAAACTCATATCTTTTTTGTTTTTGCCAGTCCTAGGGCTTGAACTCAGAGCCTAAGCACTCCTTGGGCTTTCTGAAGGCTACACTTGAGCCACAGCAACATTTCCGGCTTTTTCTCTGTATGTGGTACTGAGGAATCAAACCTGGTCTTTGTGCATGCAAGGCAAGCACTCTACCACTAGGCCAAACTCCCAGCCCCAAAACTCAGATCTCTAGGAAGGCTTGTTTGCAAGGTTGGGCCTTGGATGGCATTTGCAGACTTGGGTTTGGGGAGGTTTATGTATTATTCTCAGAACTGTGATGAATGGCGACTTACTGTGCCTAAAGTATTTTTAACTATGTTCTTTATGCAGAATATCTTTCTTCCTCAGAGTCTCATAATATATAATACACACACACACATATATGTTGTGAGGCTTGAACTCTGTCTCTGTCTCATAATATCACACACACACACACACACACACACACACACACACACACACACACACACACACACACACACACACACACACACACGTACGTTGTGAGGCTTGAACTCTGGGCCTGGGTACTATCCCTGAGTTCTTCAGCTTGAGGCTTCTGCCTTACCCCTTGAGTCACAGCACTACTTCTGTTTTCAGGTGGTTAGTTGGAGTTAAGAATCCCATGGACAGGTATCCTCAGATCTCAGCCTCCTGAGTAGTAGCTAGGATTACAGGTGTGAGCCACCGTGCCCTGCATAATTTTTGGGGGGATACTGAGGCATGGTTTCTGTGCCTTGTGCTTGTTAGTTCTGGCTCTGTTTTTCACTTGTTATTTGGAGATAGAACCTTCCTTTCTACTCATGTGCATGTCTGGATTATGATCCTATTTTTTTTGCTTCATGTTATAAGTACAATGACAAGTGTGTGGCACCAGGGCCATCTCAGCCTTCTAGTTGAGATGAAGTTTTGACAAGTTTTCTTCTGGGCCTGGCCTGGAACCCTGATCCTACCAATCTCATCCTCCTCTATAGCTCAGATAATAGGGTCACCCCAGTACACCTTATTGGTTATGAAAGGGTCTTACATGTATGCCTAGGGCCTACAAATACTGTTCTCCCACTCTTAGCTTTCTTTATAGATAGGATTCAGGCATCAGCCACATTGGTGCTTGGTTTGAGAGTCTGAAATTTTGATACAGAGGATGTTTATATGACCACTTCCCTTAGATAGTCCTTGAGTTAGTAAGTTTCTGAAGAGGTTATCTTGAACAGGACAGTTTACATAGTTTCAAACTCATTGTTGGAAGAATTAAGCAAGTCTTTTGTAATTCTAGTAGGAAGAGATGTTTGGAAGCTTGTCCTATTTTCCTTCATTTATTTTCCTCTAAACTGTTTTTTTCCCTTTGCTAGTTTGGTCTTGTATTCTTTTGGTGTAACAAATCATAGCCATGTGTACAATTACATGTAGAATTTTCTCAGTAATTTTGAATTATCAAACCTGAAGGTGAGATTTATGAATACAATGACACAATAATGGATCAGATATAAGTAGAATCTACCATATTTGCATAGAACTTCTACCTGTAAACATTAAACACATACATATTATTTTATAGTAAGATAGTAGGTAGGATAGGATAAAACTAAAAGTAAACGTAATAGAAACTTTATGAAACTTTTTTTTTATAATTTTCTGGTGGGTGTCATGAACTAATTGATACCTCTTTGTAAGTTACATTAACTGAAGAACATGGAAAAGTTGTAAGAATAATTCTGAATTACTTTTTGCCTAGCTTACCCAACACTTAATATTTTTTCTTTTTTCTTTTTGCCAGTCCTGGGCCTTGAACTCAGGGCCTGAGCACCATCTTTGGGCTTTCTCAAGGCCAGAGCTCTATCACTTGAGCCAAAGCACCACTTCTGGCTTTTTTTCTATGTATATGGTACCGAGGACTTGAACCTGGGTTTTTGTACATGCTAGGCAAGCATTCTACCACTAGGCCAAACTCCCGGCCCTCTTTCTCTCTCTCTCTCTCTCTCTCTTTCTTTCCTTCCTTCTTTCCTTCTCTCCCTCCCTTCCTCTCTCCTTCCTTTCCTTTCCTTTCCTTTCCTTTCCTTTCCTTTCCTTTTCCCCTTTCCCTCTCTCCTTCTCTCCTTCTCTCCCTCCCTCTCTCCCTCCCTCCCTCCCTCCCTCCCTCCCTCCCTCCCTCCCTCCCTCCTCTCTCTCTCTCTCTCCCTCTCTCTCTCCCTCTCTCTCTGGCTTGAACTCTGGGCCTGGGCACTGGCCCTGAGCTCTTCAGCTCAAGGCAACCACCCTACCCCTAAGTCACAGCACCATTTCCTCCTCTCTTACATTTTTTCCTCCTCCTTGCCTAGTTAATAAATAACATGTATCAAAATTCCTTGGAAAATCCTTTAAAAGTTTTACTATTCAATTATATAAGCTAGTTAAGCAAGCTTCCCCTAGTGATTTGGTTGTGCACATTACGTTAGTTCATAATTATACGTTGAAAAAATATATAAACAATGAATACATAGTCTTTTTAGGATGGGAAAGTATCTTGCTTTGTTGCTAGGCCAGTCTTGACCACCTGAGCTCAAGTGATCCTTCTTAAGCTTCTGGACTGATGGGACTATAGCTATATGCCACCATGCTCAGTGAATTCATATATATATGAACATATACATATATACATGTATATACATATATGTATATATATGCATATACACATGTGTATATGTACACATATTTATACATGAATATATATGAATTGTTGTCATTCAGATCAATGAAGTAGTTTAACTTCTTATTTTTTATTTTTTTGCCAGTCCTGGGCTTGATCTCAGGGCCTGAGCACAGTCCTTGGACTTTCTCAAGGCTAGTGCTCTTTTGCTTGAGCCTCAGCACCACTCCCGGCTTTTTTCTATGTATGTGGTACCGAGGAATCGAACCCTGGTCTTCGTGCATGCGAGAGAAGCACTCTACCACTAGACCAAACTCCGGCCCATAATTTCTTTGAATATTTTGCTTCAAATTAGTGTTACTGTGAAACAATACATTTTTTTTTTTTTTTTTTGCCAGTCCTGGGCTTGAGCTCAGGGCCTGAGCACTGTCCTTAGACTTTCTCAAGGCTCGAGCTCCACCACTTGAGCCTCAGCACCATTTCTGGCTTTTTTCCATATATGTGGTACCAAGGAATCAAACCCATGTCTTTGTGCATGCTAGGCAAGCACTCAACCACTAGGCCAAACTCCCGGCCCCTCTTTTTTTTTTTTTTTTTTTTTTTGTCAGTCCTGGGCCTTGAACTCTGGGCCTGGGCACTGTCCTTGAGCTCTTCAGCTAAAGGCTACTTCACTACCCTTTGAGCCACAGCACAACTCCGGTTTTCTGGTGGTTAATTGGAGATAAGAGTCTCAAGGATTTTACTGCTGGGGCTGGCTTTGAGCCCCACACTAAATGTGAGATGTTAGTACTCACATCTCAGCCTCCTGAGTAGCTAGGATTGCAGGCATGAGCCACCGTGCCTCACTACATTTCTATTCGTTTTCATGTAAAAAAAAAAAATCCTGGAAGAGTTTATTGGAAACAGCATCTTATGGAAAAACAAATGGGCTTATGCTGTGTTGAAACTACCGTAAATTAAAAATAATGAGTCTGGGAGTTTGGCCTAGTGGTGCAGTGCTTGCCTAACCTGCACGAAGACTTGGGTTTGATTCCTCAGTACCACATGGACTTAAAAAACAAAACAAAACAAAACAAAAAAACGCAGAAGTGGTGCTGTGGCTCAAGTGGTAAAGTGCTTGTCTTGAGAAAGCCCAAGGATAATGCTAAGGTCCTGAGCTCAGGCCCAGGACTGGCAAAAATGAAATTTAAAAAAAAAAAAAAAAGAAGGGGCCGGGAGTTTGGCCTAGTGGTTAAAGTGCTTGCCTAGCATGCATGAAGACCCGGGTTCGATTCCTCCATACCACATACATAGAAAAAAAAAGCTGGAAGTGGTGCTGAGGCTCAAGTGGTAGAGCTCTAGCCTTGAGAAAGTCCAAGGACAGTGCTCAGGCCCTGAGCTCAAGCCCAGGACTGGCAAAAAAAAAAAAGAAAAAAAGAAATTTATAAAAACTGGTTAACACTTTGAATCCCTTCTTTCTCTCTTCCCTACCCCCTTTCTCCTCTCCTTTTCCCCTTCCCTCTCTGTGTAGGGTCTAGGGCTTGGGAGCAGTCCCTGTTTCTTTTGCTCAGTGCTTCAGCACGCTACCATTTGAGCCACAGCTACATTGGTAGCTTTTTTAGTAGTTTATTTGGAGATAAGACTTTCATGTATTTGGCCTTCAGACCGTGGTTTTCAGATCTCAACCTTCTGAGTAGCTAGGTTTATAGGCATGAGCCACTAACAGCCAGCTGAATACTTCATTCTGATTAAAAGGTGCTTTTGAGTTGGGATTATGAGTAAATTTATTGTGATGAAAATAATTGTTCCTTACCAGTCCACTAGGGGATACTGCAGTACTTAGGAAGAAAACTCTGGAAAATTAATTTGAGAAGTACCAGTCTTTATAGAGATTTTGCTTTGATTTTTAAATTTTAGAATTTCTAGTATGATTTCTTTGCTTTGTTTTTCTTTCTTTCTTGGTAGTGTTACTTCCAAATGACTTCTCTGAGCACTTAAAAAATTGAAGTTTGTAATCCTAGCTACTCAGGAGGCTGAGATCTGGGGATCTCGGTTCATAGCCTCCATGGGCACTAAAAATCTTTGAGACTTTACAATTAACCATCAGAAAACTGGAAGTGGTGCTGTGGCTCAAGGGGTAGGGTGGTAGCCTTGTGCTAAAGAGCTCAGGGACAACACCCAGGCCCAGAGTTCAAGTCCTACAATCAACCAAACAAAGCAGAACAAAAGAAAACTGATAATTATACTAATTTTAATAGTATAGTATAAAATAGTGTGTGTGTGTGTGTGTGTGTATTTTTTTTTTTTTTTCTTTTGTGGGTCATGGGGCTTGAACTTGGCCTGGGCACTCTCCCTGAGCTCTTCAGCTCAAGGCTACCACCCTAACCCTGGGCCTGGGCATTGTCTCTGAGTTCTTCAGCTCAATGCTACCGCCCTACCCTTGAGCCAAGCCCTATCTCCAGTTTTTTAGAGGTTAATTGGAGATAAAAGTCTCAGGTCCTTTTGTGCCTAGGCTGGTTTGAACCTTGATCCTCAGATCTCAGCATCCTGAGTAGCTAGGATTAGAGGTGAGAGCCACTGGGCCTGGTCTATTTTTTTGTCGGTCATAGGGCTTGAATTCTGGGCTTGGGTGTTGTCCCTGAGCTCTTCAGCTCAAGGCTAAAGCCCTATCCCTTGAGCCATAGTGCTACTTCCTATTTTTTTCTTTTCATGTATTTTTTATTGTAATTAATAGAAGGGTTACATTATATTCACCAGAAAGAAGGTACATTACTTCACAAACATTGATACCCTTTCTCATGTCTTGGTCCCCATTTCCCTCTCCTTACCCCTCCCCTCATCTTGTTTTCCCCTCTTCCTATCCTATTTCAAATAACCAAATAAGCATATATACAATATATCAGATAACAAGGTAACATACTTTAAGAATATGAGATACCTGATTTTTTTTTAAGTTGTGCTTTTGTGTTTAAAGGCCAACAAGGCTGTTACTCAGTTTTTGTCTGTTAATTTCTCTAAGATAATATGTATTTTTAAAAATATCTTATGAAGGGGCCGGGAGTTTGGCCTAGTGGTAGAGTGCTTACCTAGCATGCACGAAGACTCAGGTTCGATTCCTCGGTACCACATACATAGAAAAAAGCTGGAAGTGGTGCTGAGACTCAAGTGGTAGAGTGCTAGCCTTGAGAAAGTCCAAGGACAGTGCTCAGACCCTGAGCCCAAGCCCTTATGGAGTATGAAATACATAGCATTAGAAACATACAGCAGTATAGTTTATATAAGCTAGGTACCTTCTCAGCCCTTAGCAGGATGAAACAGGAAGATCCCAGATTCAAGGCCATCCTGGGCTAGAAAACTCCCACTAAATAAATAGGTTTTGACAGGTTTTTTTTTTGTGTGTGTGCCATTCCTGAGGTTTGGTCTCAAAGTGTGGGTGCTGTCTCCTAGCCTTTTTGCTCAAAGGTCTTCCACTTGAGCTCTTATTTCCAACTATTTTGGTAGCTAATTGTCGATAAATAGTAACATGGACTTTTTGACCTGGACTGGCCTTCAAACTGCGATCCTCAGATCTCCATCTGTCTATATCTCTGAGTTGCTAGGTTTATAGTTATGTGACAGTGGCTCCCAGCTTTAACAGTTTAGTTTTTATTTCCTATGAGTGGTTTCTCACACCATTCTGTGGCAGCTCTCATCCTCCAAAGCCCACACCTGTCCTAATTCAGAACTCTGGAGGGGACAACATTGCATAAAAGCAGAGTAGAAACCTGTTCCCTTTCCCACCCTCAGTGTTCAAATGAGATTTGCCCCAGTTGGGCGGGGGAGGGATTGTAGAGGTGTGAATTTATAATCAGGTATGTTATTTATTTGATGCCAGCACCGAAGGTTGGACCCAGGTCCTGAACACTGTCCTTGAGCTTTCTCAAGGCTAGAGTTCTACCACTTTGAGCCACAACACCACTTCTGGCTTTTTCTCTGTATGTGGAACAAAAAGTCTAACCCAGGGCTTTGTGAATGCTAGGCAAGCACTCTACCACTAGACCACATTCCTGGCCCATAACATTGCTTGCTTGCTTGCTTGCTGTCTTCCCTCTCTTCCCTCTCCCTTCCATCTCTCTCCTTCCCTCTCCCTCTCTTGTTCTCCCTTTCTTTTTCTTTCTCTCTCTCCTTCCTTCCTTCCTTCCTTCCTTCCTTCCTTCCTTCCTTCCTTCCTTCCTTCCTTTCTTTCTTCCCTCCCTCCCTCCTTCCCTCCCTCCCTCCCTCCTTCCCTCTCTTTTTCCTTCCATCCCTCCCTCTCCTCCTCTCCTCTCCTCTTCCCTCTCTCACTTCCTTCCTTCCTTCTTTGTCCTGGGGCTTGAACTCAGGGCCTGAGCACTGTTCTCAAGGCTAGAGCTCTACTACTTGAGCCACAGCACCACTTCTAGCTTTTTCTCTGTATATGGTACTCAGGAATTGAACCCAGGTCTTCTTTGTTCGTGCTAGGCAAGCACTCTACCTCTAGACCAAATTCCCAGCCCATGAATTAATTCTTTTGCCTGCATGCCAATCTCCAGTGAAGATTCCTTCCTCAGCGGCATTTGTTCCCCTCCCCCCCAATCTTTAACACAGGAGATTGAACCCAAGGCCTTTCACATACTAGTTGTATGCTCTACCATTTAAGCTCTACCCCAGCCTGATGTATTTTAGAAATACGTTTTAACAAAATCATTTTCCTAATCAGGACACTTCAAACTCTAGGGGGTGATTTTAGAAGAATTTACTGCTCCTATTATTACCTGCCTAGATCTTACTGAAAACTCCCTACCCAGAGGACAAAATACTAGTTTTGTTTAAACTCTCTTTTCTTCACCAGAGAGCTTAATAATGTGGGTGGAGGTTAGATTCCCAAGGAATGTTAGCAGCTTGTCTGAGCAGACAGCTGTGCATTTAGAATGTCTGCAAGGTCCATATGCATTTTTCCCCCTGTGGCAGTTTGCATTGTTATTACAAGTTTCAACAATAGTGAGTTATTATTGAATATTACCTGTTTGAAATGTTTCTCCTTATTTTCTACAGAAACATTATACTTTTTTTTTTTTTTTGGTTGTGGGGCTGAGTGCCTGGGCACTGTCCTTGATCTACTTTGTGCTCAAGGCTTTGTGCTCAAGGTTTTTGAGTGGTTAATTAGAGAATCTCTTGGAGACTTGCCTCTGCATAATGCTCACAGCTCAACCTCCTGAGTAGCTATGATTACGGGCGAGAGTCCCTGGTACCCCTGGCATGTTTTTTCTGTTTTTGCACATTTATCTTTGTGATAATAATCAAGGCCTTTAACCAGTTCTTTAAAAGTGAAAGAATAACGAGAGTATTAAATATATGAACTACCTTTTTCCATTTTAAATGTTTTACAAAGTAGGGAAAATAAAATGCCTATGTTTCAAATAATTATCTTCTTTAAAAATTTTAATTTTATATTGTAACAGAATACCCTAACAGAAAACAGCCCTCTTATCTGAAGTTTTAATATGTTTTGCATAATATCCTGCATAAAAGAATAGTTCCTTGGTGCTGGCCCTTATCTACTTTGGCCAAAGGAAATCTCTGTTACCCTGTTTGTTTACTCTTGCTACTATACTGATAACATTTTACTCTTAATTATGGAGAGCCTTGTGTTGTAGGAATGAGGTGTTGAGGTGGTAGATCTTACTTAGAAAAGGATCCTTGATAATGCAGATTCTGTAAACTGAACATGGCAGCCTCACTCTTCTTCCTTCTCTTTTCTTTCTCCCCAAAACCTTTCTTGGAGCTGCTTTGACAGGTTGTATGGGAATGCCATGAGTCATAGTGCATAAAATTCTGATTTACTTACTTGTTGACCATCTTTGTTTGGTTTTTAGCCATCTTTAAGAAGCAGTCCAAACTCTTTAAGAGAACATCAAAGGCTTTCATAATTTGGTGCAGAGATCAATCCCATACATACTCCCTAGGTTCTCCTATAAAATGTGCATGAACCTTCCACACATCAGGTGGCCTGTGTTTCTCAAATAAGTGACAATGCACAGAGACATTTCAGCTGTGTTTGTTTTACATGTTAACTTATGTTTATTCACTAATTCTTAAGTTTAAGACAGGAATACCCGCCAAACCCCAAGTCCTAGGGCTTGAACTCTGGACCCCTGGGCCCTGTCCCTGAGCTATTCAGCTCAAGGCTACTGCCCTACTACTTGAGCCACAGCACCACTTCCCATTTTCTAATGATTAATTGGAGATAAGGAAGAGTCTCACGGACTTTATTACCTGGGCTGGCTTTGAACTGTGATCCTCATATCTCAACCTCCTGAATAGCTAGGATTGTAGGCGTGAGCCTCCTCGCCCGGCCAGGAATACTTTTTAAATGCCAAGATTACCTTTTAAAAATACCTCTGTTGGAACTGATGCTCTGTCTCCAGAGGTAGTATGGTAGCCTTGAGCCGAAGAGCTCAAGGACAAAACCCAGGCCCAGAGGTCAAGTCCCATGACAGAGAGTAAAGAAAAAAAATGCCTCTGCTTTCGTATTAGTAGACCTTCTTGCTGAATAATACCCGAAACATTCAGATTACCTCTTTTTTTTTTTTTTGCCAATCCTGGGCTTGAGCTCAGGGCCTGAGCACTGTCCTTGGACTTTCTCAAGGCTAGAGCTCTACAACTTGAGCCTCAGCACCACTTCCGGCTTTTTTCTACATGTGGTACTGAGGAATCGAACCCGGGTCTTCATGCATGCTAGGCAAGCATTTTAACCACTAGGCCAAACTCCCGGCCCCCTCTCTTTTTTTTTTTTTTTTTTTTTTAAATGAGTAACAGGGGAGGGGGAAGGGAAATGGGGACCATGACATGTGAAAGGTATCAATGTGTGGGAACTAAGGCACCATTTATCTGGCAAATATCATGTAACCCTTCTATTAATTACAATAAAAAAATATATTAAAAAATTTAAAAAAATGAGTAACAGTTTTGTTTCTCCTGTTTATATGTAAGTTCAGAGACTATGTCTTATATACCTTCCTATTCTCTAAATCTGAGCTGATTTTTCATAGACACTTTGGGTTACAAAGCAAACAAAATAATTTTTTTTTCATGTAACCCTTTTATTAATTACAATAAAAAATATCAAAAAATGTAAACAAAATCCTGTTGGTTACTAAAGGCATTCTATTGAGCTCCGAATCCCATCCATTTAAACTCCAGGCTATGGAAGTAGACATGTGGCTCAATTGGCAGAGTGGCAGCCTTGAGTGAACAAACAAGTAAAAGCACTAGGTTAGGCCCTGCATTGGAGCCCCACTGGGGCAGGTGGGCATACATACATATGCATGTGTGCACATGCACACACACCCACACACTCACACACAAACTGCTATCTAGACAATATTTAACAAAAATGTTAGTGACACTCAACTGTTTGAAAGCAGCTTCATGTCCATCTTCCTGCCATCCTTACAGGTGCAGAAGAAACTTCCCTTACTTTCAGTATTTATTTATTTTTACAAAATCCAGTTAAGCATAGACACAAGCACCTATAATTTTGATTTTCCATAGAACCACCGGTAAATTACATTTTTTAACAAGGAACATCATTAAACATGTAACAATTTTAAGACATCATAAAGTTTACTTTTTTTGTTTTTTCTGTTTGGAGTCAGGCTTGAACTCTGGGCCTGGCCACTGTCCCTGAGTTCTTCAGCTAAAGGCTGGCACTCTACGACTTGAGCCATAGCACCACTTCTGGTTTTCTGGTGGGCAATTCCTGCTCAGGTTCAGTTCGCCATCCACGTTCACGTCCGCCTCCTGCAGCTTGGCCATCTTTCCCGGGGATCCCGACCCGAAAGTGACAAAATAATTTTTAAAAAAATACTGTAAAATAGCTGTTTCTCTTGTTTCTTTATAATCACAGTATGTAATGTTACAAATTTAATAGCTGTGGTTTCTCTCCTCCCCAATGCCTACAGTATGTTTGGCCATTGTACACCTGAGTTCCTATTCTATGCCATTTTAAGGTGAAAAATGCCTTGGCACTTGTACAATAATAAGCATTCCAATAAGTATATATCTTGGTTTTAATTAGTATTATCTGATTGCTTATTACAGTATTGGTTTGGGCAGGATTTTAGAATTAGAAAATTCCCCTTCATTTTTAGGAATTATCTAAGCACATTAAATAACTAGGCTAGTTATATAAGCCCTTACCTTTTTAGATAAAATACACCTTGGTTACACACATTTTAAACTGGTGTGAGTCATTAAATCACATTTCTGCTTAAGATGTAACTATTGTTAATGCCATTTTATTTCTGAATCTCTTACTGCTTCTATCAGCGCTGCTTTTCTTTCTTAACCTGACATCAAGAGTTGTATAACCTGGATCCTTAGAATTAATGACTTAGTGATGTTTTTTTCCTACAAATCTTTCAAGTCAGGAGTTTGGTGCCTATCATGCTGCACCAAGACCCGGGTTCCATTCTAGGTACCATGTATACAAGGGGGAAAAAATGCTGGAAGTAGTTCTATGCCTCAAGTGTTACAGCTCCAGCCTTGAGAAAGCCCAAGAGCCGTACGCAGGCCTTGAGTTCAAGCCCCAGGACTGGCAATTAAAAAAAGAAAAGAAAAGAAAAAATCTTTTAAGTGTTCTGCCATGTTTTTAAATAATTTTAATGAACTTTAATCCTTTTGCTATAAAATTGTGTTGTGTTATGTTATGTGTATGTGTGAAATAGTAATTGGGCTTGAATTCAGGGTCTGGATACTGTCCTTTAGGCTGTTCATTCAAGGCTAGTGATCTACCACTTAAGTCATAGCTCCATTTCCTTTTTGCAATTAGCTTTTAATTTTTTTCTTCCATGTAATCATGAGAGTAGCTTAAACACTAGTCAATAATTTTTTTTGGAGGGGGGGGCATTCCTGAGCTTGAACTTAGTAGTGCCTGAGCACTGTCTTTGAGCTCTGTTTTTTTTTTTTTTTTTTTGCCAGTCCTGGGCTTGGGCTCAGGGCATGAACCCTTTCCTTGGACTTTCTCAAGTCTAGAGGTCTACCACTTGAGCCTCAGCACCACTTCTGGCTTTTTTCTATGTATGTGGTACCTAGGAATTGAACCCAGGTTTTCGTGCATGCTAGGCAAGCACTCTACCACTAGGCCAAATTCCCACCCCCCCTTTTTTTTCTTTTTTTTTTTTTTTTTTTGTCAGTCCTGGGCTCAGGGTCTGAGCACTGTCCTTGGACTTTCTCAAGGCTAGAGCTCTGCCACTTGAGCCTCAGCACCACTTCTGGCTTTTTTTTTTTTCTATGTATGTGGTACTGAGGAATCGAACTCGGGTTTTCGTGCATGCTAGGCAAACACTCTACCACTAGGCCAAACTCCCAGCCTGTCCTTGAGCTTTTTTTTTTTTTTTTGCCAGTCCTGGGCTTGAGCTCAGGGCCTGAGCACTGTCCTTGGACTTTCTCAAGGCTAGAGCACTACCACTTGAGCCACAGCACCACTTCCTGCTTTTTTCTATGTATGTGGTACCAAGGAATCGAACCCAGGTCTTTGTGCATAGTAGGCAAGCACTCTACCACTAGGCCAAACTCCCGGCCCCTCCTTGAGCATTTTAAATACCTAGCGCTCTACCATGGGAGCCACAACACCACTTCTGTTTTTTTTTTTTTATAATATAGTACCAAGGAATTGAACCCAGGTCTTCGTGTATCCTAGGTAAGCACTCCTACCACTAGGCCAAACTCCTGGCTTTTTTTTTTTTTTTTTTTTTTTTTTTAAATGCTGGTCCTGGGACTTTAATTCGGGGCCTGGGTGCTGTTTTTGACCTTTTTGCTCAAAACTAATGCTCTACTACTTGAGCCACAGTTCTACTTTTTACTTTTTGTGGTTAATTGGAGATAAGAGTCTTACTGACTTTCCTGTCCTGACTGGTTTGGAACTTAGATCCTCAGATCTCAGCCTCCTGAGTATGTAGGCCAAAGATATATTTTTTTTTTTAAAGTTGTGAGCCATGGCACCTAGCAGATGGAATTTTTAAGCATATTAAAAATTGTTTTGGGAGGCCAGGTGTTTGGTAGAGTGCTTGCCTAGCATGCACAAAGACCCAGGTTTGATTCCTCCATACCACATACATAGAAAAAAGCTGAGAGTGGTGCTGTGGCTTAAGCGGCAGACCACTAGCCTTGAGAAAGCCAAAGGCTAGTGCTCAGGCTCCTGAGTTCAAGCCCTAGGACTGCCCCCCCCCCCAAAAAAATTGTTGGGTATATTTTTCAATTTGCCTCAGTCAGTCTAAATACAGTAAAAGTTAGTATACATTATTGAAGATGCAGTCAACTCAGTGCTAGGGTCCTTTTTTGGTGGGGGTCATGGGGCTTGAACTCTGGCCTGGGTGCTCTCCCTGAGCTCTTCAGCTCAAGGCTACTACCCTACCCTTAAGTCACAGACCCATTCACATTTTCTGGTGATTAATTGGAGATAAGAGCCTCTCGGCTTTGTATTGCCTGGGCTGATTTTGAACCTGGCTTTGAACGGTGTTCCTCAGATCTCCTGAGGTGATCCTTCTGAGTAGCTAGGATTACAGGCATGAGCCACCATGCCCTTGCCTGGCTTGGGGTTCTTGTCTAGTACTGGTAGAGCCTAGGTTCTATTCCTAGCACTGACTTTTTTTTTTTATTTTGGTAAGTTGTGGGACTTGAACTCTGGGCTTGGGCATTGTTCCTGAGCTCTTCTGCTCAAGGCACCACTTCTGGTTTTCTGGTGATTAATTGAAGATAAGAGTCTCATAAATAGTGTGCGTCTGTGTGTGTGTGTGTGTGTGTGTGTGTGTGTGTGTGTGTATGTGTGTGTGTATCTTGGGGCTTGTACTAGGTCTGAGCACTGTCCCTGATATCTTCAGCTCAAGGCTAGAGCCCTACCCCTTGAGCCACAGTTCCACTTCCCCTTTTCTAGTGATTAATTAGAGATTATAGTCTCTCATTCTTTAGGTCCCAGGCTGTCTTTGAACAACAATCCTCAAATCTTAGCCTCTGGAGTAGCTAGGATTACTGGCATAAGCCACCACACTGGACTTGTTTTTATTTCTTAATAGTGCTTTTGTCGGTTTTTTTGGCCAGTCATGGGGCTTGAACTCAGGGCCTGGGCACTGTCCTTGGACACTTTTTGCTCAAGGCAAGCACTCTACCACTAAGCTATGCTCCTGGCACCTTGATACTGCTTTTTGGTGTTTTTTTTTTTTTTTTTTTTTTTAATTGGTCTTTGGGCTTGAACTCGGCCTGGGCACTATCCCTGAGCTCTTCAGCTCAAAGCTACTGCCATACCCCTGGAGCCGCAGTTCTTCGGTGGTTAATTGGCGATAAGACTTTAGTGCCCCCGGCTGGCTTTGAACTTTGGTCCTCAGATCTCAGCCTCCTGAGTAGCTAGTATTACAGGTGTGAGCCACCGTGCCCAGCTTCTTTTTCATTGTTTTTTTTTTTTCTTCTTGTTTGTGCCAGTACTAGGATTTTAACTCAAAACCACACAGCAATGGACTTTCTTGTTTATGACTGGTGTTCTTTCACTTGAGCCATATTTCCAATCGTGTTTTGCAAGTTGGTTGGACATAAAGTGTCTTCGGTTTTTCAGCTCTGGCTGGTTTCAATCTTTGTTTCTCCAAGTCTCAGCCTCCCGAGTAGTTAGGATTACTGGCATGAGCCACTGCTGTCCAACTTAATTTTGTTTTCTTGAATGGCACTGGAATCTGCTATGTAATTGTCTTTGTCTCCCAAGGAGTCATATCTGAAAAGAACTTTTAAGAAATATGTAATACTGAGAATTATATATAATGTGTATATTTAACAAGAAGTGACGTTGGCTTTGATAAGCTTCCTCTAACTATAATCTATTTTGCTAAGCTGATTTGTCATCTCTTTTCATCAGCCTCATTGCCTGGGGTGGTAGCTCATACTGTCATTTATTAGTGGTGGGCCACACAGTAGTAAAAATTTTTTGGGACATCTGTTGGCCAAAAGGTAAAATTTAGTTAGATGTTTTATTCCTTAAAGACATTGAAGGAGAGTTGTTTCTTAAATTGCTAATTTATTTCCTTTAGATAAATTTCAAAATTGTTCTAATATTTGGATTAAACCTACTTATGTAATAAATTTTATTAGCTGTTAAAGTAACTAGAAGTAGGTTTTGTGTTCAGCTCCACAGTGGGAAAACAGAAGGCTCCTTTGGGGGGGGGATAGTGGTGCAAAGGAACTTAGTTCTAATTATTTTTGTCAGCCTGTTGTAATATCTTTCCCCTATTTATTTTCTCTCTTTGACTTTAATTTCCTGTTGATAATATGGCCATGTATGTTTGCCTATTTGCTAGATACAAAGAAAATGTAGATAACAAAAAAATCTCAAAAAAAAAGAAGAGAAACAAACTAAAACTACCTCATAAATTTCTCCCATTTTTGGAATTTACTAGGAATAATCAAAGAAAAAGATTCAGGGGAAGCTCCTCTCTGTTTTTCCTTTTTCTCATTTTCGCTTAGAGCCAATAGGAAATTGAGGATATGAAAAAATGTAGTTTTTTTTTTTTGAGAATAGACTGTGGGTGGAATAAAGTAATTTATATTCATCTATATATACTGGAATTATTTCATTCTCATTTTTGGGTGTACATGTAGATCTGGGAGATACTAGGAATATATCAAAGAACATTATTAATAGAAAGGCATTGATCTGTATATTTGAAAGTAGGTAAAGTTTCTTATTACATAATTCTAAGTATGAAGAGGTAGGAATTGTGTGTTTCTTTTTTTTTTTTAGATACAGTCTTATGCTTCTTAAGAATCATTGCACTTTTTTGTCTTGCCTTACACTTAGAATTCCCTGTAGCCAGTATTTCAGATATTCCCTGTAGCCAGTATTTCAGATATTCACTGTTACACCTAGCTGTTTCATCCAGGTAAGACTTCCCAACTTTTCTCCCAGGCAAGCCTGTAATCACTGTTTTCCTAACTCTGTCTGAGGTAGTTTTTAACTTGTAATTGTGCTTTTTGCTATTTGAAAATTCTAATGAGTTATTTATTTTTCAGGCTAATTGCTTTGCTTTTTCTTTGTACCTAGGCTTTTTGTTTGTTGGTTTGGTTTGGTTTTTAGTTAATTTTAGTGAAGTTTTAAGGCCTTTGTATGTCTGCTTTTTTTTTTCCCCCACTTTAGGTTTTTTTTCTTTAGGGATATAGACCATTTTAGCTCTGCTTGCTGGTTTTTGTTTGTTTGTTTATTTTTTATTTTTTTGTTTTTTTTTTTTGCAGTCCTGGGCTTGGGCTCAGGGCCTGAGCACTATTCTTTTTCTCAAGGCTAGAGTTCTACCACTTGAGCCACAGCACCACTTCTGGCTTTTTTCTATGTGTGTGGTACTGAGGAATGGAACCCAGGTCTTCCTGCATGCTAGGCAAGCACTACTACTAGGCCAAACACCCTCCCTTACCTTTTTTTCCCCCTTAGGGTAAATTGACCAGTCAACAAGGCATATGTGACCAACAGTAATTAAATTTGAGGGTTTTTTTTTTTTGTTTTTTTTTAAACTGTGTGTGTGTGTTGTCTTTTCTTTTTTGGTTCTGGGGATTGAACCCATAACATTGTACTTGCTAGGCAAGCACTTTGCCACTGAGCTCCATCCCAGCCCGTCTCCCATTTGTTTGCTTGTTTATTCTGGTCCTGGTACTTGAACCCAGGGCCTGGGTTCTGTCCCTGTCCCTGAGCTTTTTTTTTTTTTTCTTTGCTCAAGACTAGTGCTCTACCACTTGAGCAACAGCTCCATTTTGAGGGTTTGTTGTTGTTGTTGTTTTTAATAGTTAACTCGAGTTAAGAATCTTTTGGACATGCTTTCCCTGGCTTCAAACTGAGATCCTCAGATTTCAGTCTCTTTAGTAGCTATGATTTATAGATGAGAGCAACCTTTGCCCAGCAGAAGTAGTTTTAGTTTTGTCGTTGCTTTTCAAAATCTTGTTAATGATTGTACTGTTTAATAGAAATGAAAAAATTGAGGAAATTTTTAATGTGAGAAAAACAGATCAAGCAGCTGGGTGCTGGTGGATCATGCCTGAAATCTTAGCTACTCAAGAGGCTGATATCTGAGGATTGTGGTTCAAAGCCAGCTTGGGCACAAAAGTCTGTGAGACTCATCTCCAATTAACCACCAGAGGTTAGTTTAGAGTAAGTTCATCTTATACTATTGAAATAATGTATGTGTCCTTAGTTATGCTACACAAAGGTACAAAGAAATAGATATAAGATAAGAATTCCATAAGGAACTCTAAAATCTCAAAGAATGACTTTTTTGTTTGTTTTCACGTTAAAAATTTCCTCAATTTTTTCATTTCTATTAAACAGTAAAATCATTTGAGGAACCTCTGTTGTCAGTGTCCATCACATTTGTAGTAGTTTGCAAACCTGCCAACAGTACAACAGGTTGCTTTTTCCTGCATATCCATTTAATCATTTCTTGTTTGTTTGCTTGGTTATTGGAATAGGCTGCTCTTTTAGTAGGTAGAAATTGTAAATTATATCTTTTCCCCCTTTGCCTTTGTCTTTTTATCTGATCTCTTTCATTGAATTTTATCGATTCTTAATACTATCTTATTTTCTGTATTTAAAATAAGCATATAGGACTGGGAGTATCTAAAATAAGTATATAGGGCTGGGAGCATAGCCTAGTGGTAGAGTGCTCACCTCGCATGCACAAAGCCCTGGGTTCCATTCCTTGGTACCACATACACAGAAAAGGCCAGAAGTGGTGCTGTGTCTAAGGACAGACAGTGCCCAGGCCCTGAATTCAAGCCCCAGGACTGCCCCCCCCCCCAAAAAAAAGAAGTAAATAAATAAATAAACGTATATATATTTATATATATATATATGAGAAAATAGTTGGGTTTTATGTGTTAATCATTTTATTATTAATTTAGGACATAATTTTCCTAGTAATCAAGATGTCATAAATTAAAGGTAAAATATGAATGGAAATTAAGTAAGCTACTGATAAAATAATGTTACGTAGCAAGTAATCTGAAAAACTTAGTTTCTTAGAAGCTTTTTTCCCCATCATGCATTTCAGCTTGGATGTTGCCAGTTTCAGTTTAGTGAGGCTGGTTTTAGCTGAAAGGTCACAAGCTTTGTTCTTCTTTCAGTCTTCTCATGGAAAATTGCTAAGCATAGTTAAGCCAGTTACAGCATTTGTTAAAAATGAACTTCATGGGCTGGAAATGTAGCTAGGTGGTAGACTGCCCTGTGTGGGACCTACAGAATTGCAAAACAATAATAAAACTTTGGGATGCTGGTCACATTATTGACAAGGAAGGTCATATGACTAAGTCCAACTTTAGACAATGAAGTATATTTTGCTGTCTCTAGTGGTAGTAGTATTTTGGCAAAGATATGGATGGATATATGTGTTAAGGAAAAACTGAAAAAGTAGGTATGTTGCAGCTGACTTGTGGTCCTTTTGCTCTACCTAGATATAAAGCATGAGTAGGTAAGGAAAAGGCCCAGTTATTATGGGCCTTTCACAGGTATTTATAAGTGGCTACAACTGGCTCTGGACTATCGAGAGTTACGACAACAGTTGTACATGAGGTTCAATCCTCAGGATATAGGTGTCAGGATTTTCAATGAGGCTCTATGCATTTACGGCTCTGCTGTTGGGGACAGGGACCTGTAGCAAGAGGGATTTTTCCATCAGCTAGTCCTGATCAACAACCAACCTGCCTAGGGTCTTCTCTGCACCCATCTGTTGCTTGAGCTTGGCTGGGCCTTATTCCTTCCTACTCCACTTTTGTAAGTTTTCCCCAGGCCAGCAAGCTTTGATTAGCCCAGTGATGCTCCTGCTGGGTCATAGCTCCTATAGCTCTTGGTGCTATGGGAACTATTTACCAACTTGGCTGTTGTTTTGCTGCTAGGGAAGTTTCTTCTCTTCCACTGATGCTGCTTTTGCCATAATTTCTCTGCATGTTGTAACACTGGGGGAGGATAGTGCACTGGAGGTATCTATCTCTCAGCTGATTACATAGTTATGTGAGCATTCTGCTTATGTAGCCAGAAACTGGCTTGAGACAAAGTGTCTTCACTAAACATGGCAGGACCCTAAGGCAAATGAAGGATTATTCTTTCACTAATCTTACAGTTCTTTATTCAATTAAAGCCAATCATTGATCTCCTGTTGGGGCCACTCCTCCCCTGCTGGCCTGTTTGGGAATGTCTCTTGTGGTAAAAATTTGCTGCAACATTTTACTGGCACAGCCTTCCAGGACTATAGACATGTTTTGGGTCCCTACATGAAAACAGTCCATTCTGCTGCCTGGTTCTTTGTCCAAGGCAGTCCAGAAAGGGTCTAAAGGAGCTGTGTTTGAGGGAACAAAGTCTCTGCAGCCCCCAACATCTTAGTACGTTCAAAGGAAAAATAAACTTTCAGAGGGTTGCCTACAATAGCTTATCAGGAACAGTAGAAGTGTCACAATGCTTTATTCGTCTGGAGTTGGTAGATCTCTACCATGTTTCAGGAATAGTAAGTAGTCTAATCAATTTTGTACTTCTTCCAGTGCTGAATATTGAATGTAGCAGGACTCTGGGTCCATTTTCATGAGATTTTTCTTTTTTATACCCATAGGTAATATTTATTAGGATGGGACACTAAAACAGATTTTACAGGCAAACTTAAGAGTAGAGGCAGTTACTCGATTATATCTTAAGATGCTGGACCACTTACCTAAATAAAGTTCAGTTTATCTAACAAATAGCTTAAACTGTTACTTTTTTTGTTTTGTTTTATTTTGTTTTGTTTTTGCCAGTCCTGGGGCTTGACCTCAGGGCCTGAGTGCTGTCCTGGGGCTTTCTCAAGGCTAGAGCTCTACGACCTGGGCTACAACACCATTTCTGGCTTTCGTTCTTTTCTATAAATGTGGTACCAGGAAATTGAACCCTAGTCTTTATGCGTGCTAGGCGAGCACTCTACCACTAGGCCAAACTCAGTACCTGTCAATTCTTTATCAACAAGAAAATGAGCAAGAGCTTAATGGTGGAAGTCCCTGCAAAAGAACCTTTCATGTCATGTGTGAAAGTTGAGACTTACTTGAATGTGGTAGTGGGAAAAATCAGTGGGAAAAAAATTTTTTTTTCTGTGGGTCATGAGGCTTGAACTTGGCCTGGGCACTATCCCCGGGCTCTTCAGTTTAAGGCTACCGCCTTACCCTTGAGCCAAGCCCTACTTCCCGTTTTTTTAGAGGTTAATTGGAGATAATAATCTCTGATTCTTTTGTGCCGGGCTGGCTTTGAGCCTTGATCCTCAGATCTCAGCCTCTTGAGTAGCTAGGATTGCAGGCGTGAGCCACCACACCCACCACACCCGGCCAAATCAGTGAAAATTTTAAAATAGAATAGATTTGCTAGTGTCTAAAAAAAAAATCTTGTCTTTGCATATTGGCTTGTTGTTGGATAAGACTAGTGGGTAAGAAACAGGTAGGTTGACCATTATAAAAACTCCAATGAGGAAGAAGTAAACTGAAGTTATGGCTATGGCATTAGAGTCAGAGAAAAGTAGCTTGAACTATTTTCAACCAGTTATTAAATTAGTCCTATTCTCATATATAATTTGAGTATTGGAATCACATTTCCAATTTACATATACTCTCAATAGTTAAGTAGAAGTGAATGTTGTTGTGGTAGTTTTAAAATGATTTACTTACTAAAAATGCCACGATGTTCACTTGTAATACTTTGTGAGTAAATTTTTTGTTTTTGTTTTTGTTTTTCTTGTCATGGGGCTTGAACTCTGTGCTTGGGTGCTGTCTCTGAGTTCTTCAACTCAAGGCTAGTGCTCTACCACTTGTTAATTGGAGCAAACAGTCTCAGACTTTTGTGCCTGGACTAATTTGAACCAAGATCCTCAGATCTCAGCCTCCCGAGTAGCTAGGATTACAGGCATGAGCTACTCACTGGTGCCCAGCCTAAATATTTTCTTAAGTCCAGTGAATTACTATTTAGACACTATATGAATGTGTGAAAATGTTAATCTACCCCCATTGTCTTAGCAGTTATAAATACTTACTGATTTAAAAAGAAATACTCCTGAAATTGTCACTGCTTTTCAACATCTTCAGTTGCCAGTAGGATAAATCTAAAGGGGACGGGAGTTTGGCTTGGTGGTAGAGTGTGTGCTTAGTATGCATGAAGACCTGGGTTCAATTTCTTAGTACCACATACACAGAAAAAGCTGTGTGGTTCTGTGGCTTAAGTGGTAGAGTGCTAGCCTTGAGAAAGCCCAAGGACAGAGTTCAAGCCCTAGGACTGCCCCCCCCCCCAAAAAAAAGATAAATCTAAAATTTTTGGTGTGTATTCAAGTCCAGAAATCTTCAGTTTTCACTTTCTTAGTCCTTTATTCAGTCACATCTTCACTTAAAACAAATCCTAAGACCATAATATATTTTCAGTTTCTAAAATTTATTAAAATGTTATTGTTATCATTTGCCACTCTTGATCTGGATTGTCTTCTTCCTTTTCCCTTTACTTTTTAGTTGATTGATACAAAAATGACTTTGTAGTGAATTAGAGTGGAAGTGATACATGGGGGCACAGAGTAAGTATTTTAAAATTAATTCATTGAAGTATTATTGATACTTTTTTATGTGTTCACAGATACATTCCATTCATATGTGTGTATGAAAGCAGTTGTTGCATGCTTCCATAGTCACAGTGAAACAGCTGACTGCTTAGATTACAAAAGATTGTTTGTAGATCCTTAGGAATGATGGAGATTTATTTGATAGTCCCTCTCTAGGAATGTGTATTGAAGTCATTGTACCAGGTGGTAGCTGCATTGACTGAAAATTCCAGGAGGAAAAATGGATTAGCACATTCCTTTTATCCCATAGGTATTTCATTGTCTTTTGGATTAACATAGGCAATGATACATTTCTACTCCGAGGAAACAATCTTAGCTGAATTTGTATATATTTTATATGTTCACGGAATTCCTTTTATTTAAACGTGTGTCACAATTATAAACAGAAGGTATTAGAAGTTTAGAAATTTAAATTCAGGGTAGGTTGCAAATTCTTATTCTATAATGATTGTTAATATTTATTCTTTGTATCTTTTATATTATGACATTTCTTATAACTGGATGAAACTATGCTTTAATACATTCATTGCTTTTTCCCCTCTTTTATTTAAAAGTCAGTACTCTCCAGTTGTGATTTTTTTTTTAATGATCAAACAGCTCATTTTTATTCATGTTATAAAGACAACATAAAATTACAAATGTACAGCTAGTATTAAAAATACTAAACATTTTCATATACTATATATAACAAACAACGGTTTCTTTCCTTGTGATTTCTAAATGCAGCATTTGTGGCTCACACATGGAATTCTAAATACTCAGGAGACTGATATCTAAGAATCCTAATTTGAAGTGCGGAGCTGGCTTTGAACTGTGATCTTCAGATTTCAGCCTCTTGAGTAGGTAGGATTACAGGTATGAGCCACCATGCCCAGCTGCAAGTATGTTTCATAATCCCTCTGTAGTCACTTTTTCTCCTAGCCTTGCCTCCTCACCACCATTATTTCATTTTCCATCACTGTAGTTCTAGCTTCTCAACTGTCACAAATGAAGTCAAATATAAACTTCTGAGAATTGTTTCTTAGAAAAATATACCATATTGGGCTGGGAGTTTGTCCTAGTGCTTCCCATGCACAAAGACCCGGGTTCAATTCCTTGGAACTATATATATAGAAAAAAGCTGGAAGTAGTGCTGAGGCTTTATTTAGCCTTGAGAAAGTCCAAGGACAGTGCTCAGGCCCTGAGCTCAAGCTCAGGACTAACCAAAAAAAAAAAAAAAGTACCATATTGCCATTTATTCACCCATCCAATTCTTCCCTCAACAAAGATGGATTGTTCCCTTCCTTTTTCCGTCTAACCAAAAAAAAAAAAAGTACCATATTGCCATTTATTCACCCATCCAATTCTTCCCTCAACAAAGATGGATTGTTCCCTTCCTTTTTCCGTTTCTCTGTGTTCTCTCCTTCCCTCTCTCCTCTTTCACTCTTATTTTTCTCTTCCTTTCTTTTTTCAGGCTCCTGCAGTGGACCTTGACATTTATTTTCTCATATGTTCAACTGACCTTACATTCTTGGAATAAAGTTCACTCCGTATAGTGTGTAATTCTTTTAATAATATGGCTAGATTTAGTTTGCCAGTAATTCATTCACAGTTTCTGAACTAGTGCTGATACTAGTCTATAGTTTCCTTTCCTTTTCTTTCTTTCTTTCTTTCTTTCTTTTCTTTTCTTTTCTTTTCTTTTTTTTTCTTTTTTTGTGTGTGTGTGTGTGTGTGTGTGTGGGTCATGGGACTTGAACTCGGCCTGTGCGCTGTCCCTGAGCTTTTCAGCTCAAGGCTACTGCCCTACCCCTGGGCCTGGGCATTGTCCCTGAGCTCTTCAGCTGAAGGCTACTGCTCTACCCTTGAGCCAAGCCCCACATCCCATTTTCTAGTAGTTACTTGGAGCTAAGAGTCTCAGGTCCTTTTGTGCCCAGGCTGGCTTTGAACCTTGATCCTCAGATCTCAGCCTCCTGAGTAGCTAGGATTACACGCGTGAGTCACCTCCCCCAGCTTAGTTTCTTTTTCTTGATTACTGTGTTTGGGTTTACTCTTCTCAAAGTCCATTGTCTGTCCACCATTCACTCATACTTCATTGAAAAGGTTGTGTATGTGTGTGTTGTTGACTTCAGGGCATCATGTTTACACCCAGCTTTCTGATCATGAAAGATGCTCTACATGAGCCACAGCTCTATTTTGGCATATTTTGGTTTATTGGCTATTTGGATCTTGTGAACATTTCTATCCAGGCTTATTTCAAACTCAGGTCCTCAGATACCAGGCTCCTCAGTAGCCAGGATTATATGTATGAGCCTGTCTGAAAAGACCTTATTTTAGCTATGCATTTCTAGCTTTTAGGTCACAGGTCAATTTTACTATGTAAGTGTAAAAAGCTAAATGTACAGCTGGTTGCATGGGCCCTTTTTGTACAGAAACAGTGATTCCTGTCAAAAAAATATGTATTTATTTATTTATTTTACTTTATTTTTTTTTGCCAGTCCTGGGCTTGAGCTCAGGGCCTGAGCACTGTCCTTGGACTTTCTCAAGGCTAGAGCTGTACCACTTGAGCCTCAGCACCACTTCCGGCTTTTTTTTTTTTTCCTATGTATGTGGTACCGAGGAATCGAACCCTGGTCTTCATGCATGCTAGGCAAGCACTTTAACCACTCCTGGCCCCTCAAAAAATATTTAATAAGGCATATACAATTCTGCAATACTATATTACTAGTTCTCAAGACTTCAAGCAAGACTTGGGCTGGGAGTTTAGCCTAGTGGTAGGTTGCTTGCCTAGCATGCATGAAGACCCAGATTTTATTCCCTGGTACCACATAAACAGAAAAAGCCAGAAGTGATGCTGTGGCTCAAGTGGTAGAGCTGTAGCCTTGAGAAAGCTCAAAGACAGTGCTCAGGCCCCGGGTTTAAGCCCCAGGACTGGCACCCCCACCCCCCAAAAAAAGAGACACTTAAAGACTTCTAAATGCTAGAGAGTGAATTTCAATTCTTATTCCAAAATTGTATCTTTATATCATACTACATCACTGTAGGTTTGACCTTGAATATTACAAAGGCTCATGTGTTCAAAGGCTTGTATAGTTTCCTATTGTCAATATTAGGAAATAGTGACACTTGAAGGAAATAGGGCCTAGGGCAGGGAAATTGGGACCCCTGGGAGCATATGCTTTGAGGGGACATTGAGAGCCTCTCCTCTCCTTTTTGATAAACAAGTACCTGAGACCTGCTTGATTACAAACTCCTGTCATTTATACACTGTTCCCATTTGCCCAAAGCAGGAAGATCAAGTAAAAATATCCACTGAAATCTCTGAACATGTGATTCCCAAATAAACTTTCCCTCTTTAAGTCTTATTTTTCTCCATTATTTTGTTATAGTGCTACAAAGCTGAATAATATAGTTTGTTCTAAGAAATGGAGAATAGTATCTAGCAAAATTAATGATAATGCTGTTATGTGTAAAATACCTGGCTTATGTTATCAAGTTCTCAGCAAATATTAGATGTTTAAAAAAAAAGGAAAAAAAATAGATGTTTATTTTTCTGTCTGCTAAATTGCTTCTAAAAGTTCCAAATTTAAATTTTGTTGCTATGAAGTTAGTATGCTATTGCTTTCTTTTCCTCTGCATTTTCCCTATTTCTAGTCCTCATAGTCTAGCTCAGTATTATGAAAGTGTTTTGCTTGTCTGCTTTACTTTGGTTCTCAGAGTATTCTGCCCTTCCTCCCATCATTAAGATAGAATCAGCCTACTTCTGAAGTTAATACCCTGTAATTCTAGCTACTCGGGAGACCTGGACCTGGGATATCCCAATTCAAAGCTAGCCCAGGCAAGAAAAGTCTATGTGAGATTCCATCTCTAATTAGCTAGTACACAGCCAGACTTGATCAGAATGTAAAATGACAGCCTCCAACATGAAAGCTGAGCCTTGAGTTCAAGCCTTTGTACTACACCATGGGTTAATATTATACTACACCATGGGTTAATATTATTCTATCTCTGTTATTTTTTTCTCTCTCAACACTCTTTCATTCCCCACAGAAATCCAACAATTACATTCATGTTATATATACACATACACATTCATGAAATGTTATTTTGCTTTGTTTGTGTAGATGTCCTTAAAAGAGGTTATTGGATAGATGAATGATCTGGTAATAATACATTCTACGATAACACATTCTATTAGTAGGTGAAATTCCTTCAAGAAGGGAACAGGGAAGATAAGGTAGACTAATAAGAGGCAGTAATGCTGATAGTTACATTATATCCAGCTATGGCAATGTCAAAATGAATGCCTCTTATACAACTAATATATGCTAATTTTTAAAAAGCTTCTGAAAGTAAGGAAAGCCAGTAGAGCTCAGGTGGTTCATGACTGTGATCCTATCTACTCAGAAGTCTGAAATCTGAGGACCAAAGATCAAAGCCAGTCCAAGCAGGAAAATCCTAGACATTCTTACCTCCAATGTACCATAAAATGCAAGAATTGGAGCTGTGACTCTAGTAGTAGAATGACAGACTGGAATGAAAAAGCTCAAGGACAGCACTGAGGCTCTGACTTAAAGTCCAGTACTGGGGGCCGGTGGGGGGAGACAAAAAAACGAAAAACTAAAAACAAACCAAAAAAACCCCCACCTTTTTTGCCATTCCTGGGACTTGAACTCGGGGCCTGTGCATTGTTCTTGAGCTTTCTCAAGACTAGCACTCTACTACTTGAGCCACAGCACCAGTTCCAGCCTTTTGTGTTTACGTTGTACCAAAGAATGGAACCCAGAGCTTCATGCATGCTAGGCAAGCACTCTACCACTAGGCCACACACTCTACTCCCAGTCCCAAACCACAAAATTAAAAAAAAAAATTAAAAGACAAAGCATTTTGATGTAATTTTGGCCTTAAATACCACTGAAGAGATACTACTATATAGAATTGAATTATGTAGATTTTACTGATATATTTAGATGAAAAGGCTGTACTTTCTGCAACTCAAGCTATAGAGTTGTTTGCCTCGTAACTGTCATGTCCTGAGTTGGACCCCCTGTAGGTTAAAACAAAATAAAAACAAAAATTACCAGAAATAAAAAGCTCACATCTTACAAGCAACATGGGGAAAATAGTAAGACATATTAAATATTGCCCGATGAGTGTTTCTGAATATAATAAATCATAATAAAACTTCTGTTGCCTTGATGATGATATTGAAAAGATTTTTCATGGGCTGCTGATATACTAATGAGGCCCTGCCTCAAAAAAAAAAAAAATAGAGAAAGAAAAAGAGAAAAATGCTTGATTTACCCTGTGGAAAGAATGAGAGAATAGATTTTTAACAAATTCCCTTCCATAGAATCAATGCATAACTGGGAATTGTGTTTAAAAATGAATCAAATTGGGGCTGGGAGTTTAGCCCTAGTGGTAGAGTGCTTGCCTAAGCATGCACGAAAACCCAGGTTCGATTCCTCGGTACCACATACATAGAAAAAAGCTGGAAATAGTGCTGAGGCTCAAGTGGTAGAGCTCTAGCCTTGAGAAAGTCCAAGGACAAAGCTCAGGCCCTGAGCTCAAGCCCAGGACTGCTCCCCCCCTCAAAAAAAAAAAAGGAATGAAATCATAGGCTCAGAATAAATTTCTCAAATATTAAAATTTTGTTATATAATTTTTTTTGGTCTGTTGTGGAACTTGGGGCTTGAACTCTAGGCCTGGGTGATACCCCTGAGCTCTTCAGCTCAAGGCTACCTCCTTACCCCTTGAGCCACAGCACCACTTCTGCTTTTCACTTCCGTTTTTCTAGTAGTTAATTGACGATAAAGGGTCTCACCTTCTTAATTGTGCCTGGGCTGGCTTTGAACCTTGATCCTCAGATCTCAGCCTCCTGAATAGCTAGGATTACAGGACCTGAGCCATTGGCTCCCAACATGTTTGTTTGTTTGTTTTTTTATTACTTTTTATTTATGTTTTGTTTTCTTTGGTGCTGGAGATTGATTTTTTTTTTTTTTTTTTGCCAGGCTTGGGCTCGGGCTCAGGGCCTGAGCACCGTCCTTGGACTTTCTCAAGGCTAGATACCACTTGAGCCTCAGCATCACTTCCGGCTTTTTTTTTTCTATATATGGGGTATCGAGGAATCGAACCCAGGTCTTTGTGCATGCTAGGCAAGCACTCTATCACTAGGCCAAACTCCCCGCTCCTCCCAACATGTTTTATTTAAAAATTTGCTACATAGGTGAAACTATGTAGCTTTATAAGTATATAAAAACTACAGTGTTGATATCAATAGAAAGGAGAGGGTGAATGAGGGTGAATATGGTCATATTTTAAATGCATGTATGAAAACATGAAAAATCAAACTTGTTGAAATTGCTTTAAGGGAGAGATAGAGCTGGGACAGAGATGGATATATAAGAGAATGATGGGTTAGTTGGTTGATACATCATGTATATTTATGGGAATTTTACAATGAATCTTCCCTTAGAGATCTTTTAATATTTTAATATTACAGCTTTTCAGACCAGACATTATTGAAATCATAGTAGTTGGGAGGTTGACACAGGAAGATTATAAATTTGAGGCCAGCTGTTTTAAAAATCCTTCACTCTGTTTTCTACCATTATTGTGTGAGCTGCTGCTGCTTATTATTATTATTATTATTTTTTGTTGGTCATAGTACTTGAACTCGACCTGGGTACTACTTGGGGACTTGGGTACCACCTGGGCACCATCCTTAAGCTCTTGAGCTCAAGGCTACCGTCCTACCCCTTGAGCCAGAGCCCCACTTTTCCTTTTCTAGTGGTTAATTGGAGATGAGTCTCATGTTCTTTAGTGCCTGGGCTGGCTTTGAACCTTGATCCTCAGATCTCAGCCGCCTGAGTAGTTAGGATTACAGGTGTGAGCCATCACCCAGCATGTCATCTTTTTAACCTGAATTAACTACATGTACAAAAAATTTGTGAAGACTTCTGACTGTGCTTATGAGGCATATTCTAACTATTTTTTTACTTTAGATTTGTGTTTTTTAAATTAACTTGCTTGATGTAAAGGATCTTTCCAGAGGGTTTTTTTTCCCCTCCCCTTTTAGAAATGTTCTCAGTGTTTTATTGTATACAGGTTTTCTTCAAGGAAATGTTCTGGTACAGTCTTACCTCATTTCCTTAAGATAAAAGCCTTTGTATGTACTAATCCTTAGCTTACTTATTAGTAAGCTATTTCTCATGAGTGTGAGTACATTTGTTTATAAAACATTCCCAGAGCTACTGAAGAAGTTCTCTTTCTGACTCAGTCTTTGGGTGTGTACTAGGTTTTCTATTCACTTAACCCACCTCCTAGGTTGTGAATGCTTTGGCTTTCCCTTTGGCTATGGCATATACACATGCTATTTGTCAGAGAGTGGACTTCTAAAACTTTCTCTTTACTTGGGACACTTCAATTTTTGTGCTTCTGGTTGGAGGTATGGTTCTGGGGACAGTTCTGCTTCCACCTCATAATTATGACAAGGATCAGGACATTGCAGTTCGTTGCCTATGCCATGAGGTTTCAGAATCTCCTCTATCCAACTTGACAGATACAGGTATGGACATTTGAGTTGATAGCTTGGGAGACTGCTACAACAATCAAGTGTCAGTAGCAATATTAAAATAGTTTACTAACACTTCATTCTTTTTTGTTTGTTTGTTTGTGGGTCATGGGGCTTGAACTTGGCCTGAGTGCTGTCCCTGAGCTCTTCAGCGCAAGGCTACCTATCGCTCTACCCTTTAGCCAAGCCATACTTCCTATTTTCTAGAAGTTAACTGGAGAAAAGAGTCTGAGGTCCTTTTGTGCCTGAGCTGGCTTTGAACCTTGATCCTCATATCTCAGCCTCCTGAGTAGCTAGGATTACAGGTGTGAGCCACCATGGCAGCTTAATACTTCATTCCAGTCAACAAAGTTTTATCTGCTTTTTCTGGTATTTTTAGTAGAATCCTAAGTACTTAATGATAGAACATAAGTAATTGTGTTACTTTATGATGTTTATATATATATATATATGTCTTGATTAAAGTATTTAGGATATACTGAAAACTAATAAGAAAAAAAATTTAAAGAAGTATTTAAAACTTTTTAGTTTCTTAGAAAATATGCAGTCAAAAGTTGAATTCAGACTAGATAAATTTTTACAAATACTTAAGATGTCTAAACTGAAAATTTGATACTTTCTCCAATTATTGTTTGACAGATTATTAAACTGATGAAAAATTTCAAAGTATTAATTGGTAAAGTGGTTGCAATAAAGTTAAAACATTAAGTTCCAAATTAGGTCTGAATTTGTGTTTCACCTTTATTTATTTTCAATTTTAATTTTTCCATAATGATAATCTTACTCTGTACAAGCTCTTTCTGATATTTTGTTTTATTTTTCTTGTATCAGTCATGTGTATTAATGAAGAACATAACATAGGGCTGGGGACTGTAGCTTAGTGGTATAGTGCTTGCCTCACATGTACAAAGCCTTGGGTTCAATTCCTTGGTACCACATATGCAGGAAAAGCCAGAAGTGGTATTGTGGCTCAAGTGGTTGAATGCTAACCTTGAGAACGCCCAAGGCCAGTGCCCAGGCTCTAAGCTCAAGCCCCAGGACTGACAAAAATAAATAAATAAATAACACAGAGAAGATAACATAATTTCATTTTCTTAATTGTCATATACCTGAGCTCTTTATACATATAAAAATTTCAGGGTCTTATATTCTTAAGTCTACATCAATAGAAATGACTCATGGAAATTAGTTGTTAGTATGTAAGTTAATACGCAATAGTCATTTTATATTGTTCAAAAATAAGACATTCCCAGCCTACACACTTAATTCTTGTGGTGCAGTACATCTGAGTCATCTAGATATGTCTGTCTTAAATGAAGTACGTGGCTAAGGCTAGACTTCAGTACTCTCTGTGAACACTTTTGACATTTGCTTGTTCTTCCCACAGCTTTTGTTTCATTTTAGTTTAGCCTTTGTTCCTCAGCTTATTCTCCTCTATTTAGTTCTTTAATTCTTCCTGATTCAGTACATGTTCTTTCTTGGCCTCGGAAAGTTCCCCCCACCCCCAATTGAAAGTGCTTTTCTTTTTGTTTGGATTTAATAGGGAGGATGTCCTTTTGGTTGATATCCTGCACAGATGGATTAGACAGGAAAATGACCTTAGTTCTGTGAGAACAAAAGGGTGAATGGTACGATAAGAAGAACTTTTCATTTGATCTAAAGGACCCATATATGGGAAGAAGAGAAATAGGTACTGAAAATACTGTTTTCTAAGTTAGAGTTGTTTGCAGGGTTTTTTTTTTTTGCCTCATATGTTTAAAGAATGTGTGGCATTGTTTGACTTGGGTATGTCCTTTAATTTTCACAAAATTGTTGTATGAGTCTGTCCTTTTGTTAGATAATAAGCTCTTTTGGCCTTAGAGTTCCTCCCCTACAGCACATATTCTAGACACATCCTCTTATATTAACAATCATCAGTCCAGCATCTGTACTTATCACACTAGATGGTTATCCAGTTTAAAGTTTTATATTTTGTTCTTTCAGCATCATTTATGACTATGGCAGTTCATACGATTCATTCATTCAGCAAAGCTTTTTTTTTTAAAAAGTCTCACTGTTCTTGTAACAAAATAGAAAAATTCTGTCCTTCTGTTGGGGTAGTTAGATAATATCAGTTAATGTAATAAGTTGGCAGTAATAGATGCTATAGTAATAAAGTAATTAGGAAAGAGAATTTGGGGATGTGGGAGTTTCATTAGGAACAGCATTATTCTTTCTGTACTTTCAAATATGATCGCTAAAAAATGTCATACTGACAGGATAGTACTTGGTGAAATGTCCTGAGGACCAGGCTTTTAAGCAGAAGGTAAAGCAAAACTGGTGGTTAGCATGAGGCCAGCTAGGGAGCTAAGCTGAATTGGGAAAAGAAAACGTCTTTTAGGCTTTTATGACTTTGGTCTTTTACTGTAAAATTGGGTAGCTAATTGGTTTGCTTAATTTTGTTTTAATTTTTTCCTCCCTCCATTCCTCCCTTCCTTTCCCTTTTCTCTCTTCCCTCTTTTTCTTTTTTCCTTCCCTCCCTCCCTCCTCCTTCCTCCATTCTTCCCTCTCTGTTTCTCTCCCTCCCTTTCTTTCTTGGTACTAGACTTAAAGTCAGGGCCTCAGTGCTATCCCTGAGCCTCTTCACTCAAGGCTGTCACTCTTATTACTTGAACCATAACTCCAATTCTGCTATTTTATGGTACATTAAAGGTAAGAATGTCTAGGGTTTTCCTGCTTGGGCTGGCTTTGATCTTTGGTCCTCAGAATTTCAGACTTTTGAGGAGATAGGATCACAATCATGTACCACTTGAGCCCTAGTCTCCCACCCCACCCCACATTTTTTTTCTTTTTTTTTAGCCAGTCCTGGGCTTGGACTCAGGGGCTGAGCATTGTCCTTGAGTTTTCTCAAGGCTAGAGCTCTGCCACTGGAGCCACAGCACCACTTTCAGCTTTTTCTATGTAACTGGTACTGAGGAATCGAGCCAGCAGAAGCTCTGCAGTCTAATGCCAGAAAGCAACTGTTTTCCATGATTCTAAATACTTGTTCTCTACCACTTTTTAAAAATACTGGCCGTTTTTTACACTGACAAAACTTTTCTGAAGACAGTCCAAATGAGAAATTTGATAAAGACTACGTCAAACTACAGCATTTCTGCAATACAGAGTTTCTGAATACCAAGGACCCCCCCCCAAAAAAAAGTCAACAGATTGGGAGAAGATATTTACCAAATATGCATCCAAAAAGCCTAATATCCAGAATATAAAAAAGGAGCTAAAAAAACTGAAGCCCCCTCTCCACTTCCAGTGAATAACCCAATCACTAAATGGGCAAGGGAGCTAGAGACTTCTCATAAGAACAACTACTAAACATGAGGAATTTTCAACATCTTTTCAATACAAATCAAGGAAATACAAATCAAACAACATTAAGTTCCAGTCTCAACCCAGCATGAAGAACTGAACAATAACAGGCTAGCTGGGATTGGAATGGGAACCTATTACACTGTTGGTGGAAATATAAACTAGTATAACCACTCTAGAAGGTGGTTTAGAGATTACTCAGAAAAACTAAACATTTAAGCCAGGTGCTGGTGGCTCACACCTGTAATCCTCGCCACCTGAGGCTGGGATCTGAGGATCAAGGTTCAAAGCCGGTCAGGGTATGGAAGTCCATCAGACTCATTTCCAGTTAACCACCAGAGAACTAGAAGTTGTGCTGTAGTTTGCCATGGTAGAATAGTAACCTTGAGCTGAAGAGCTTAGGGACAGTGCCCACGCCCTGAGCTCAAGCCCCACGACCAACCAAAAATTAAAAAAAAAAACAACAAAAACTAAATAAACATAGATCCAGCAATACCACCTTTGAGAGTTTCTCTCTACAGCATTACCAGTCAGGATACAGGAAAGACATTTGTACATCTATGTTCATGTCTGTTCAATTCACAATTATGGAAAGAGTACAGTTGCTCTGAAACAAGTGAGTGGATCAAGAAAAAGAGGTACATATATAGCATGGAATTTTATCATCCATTAGAAAAACTGTCTTTTGCAGGGAAATGGATGGACCTGGAGGAGGTTGGGGGGAACAACATATGCTAAGTTAAGTAAAAGGCTTAGAAAGATAACACAGTAAAGGAGTCATGAATTATTACCAAAATTTTGGCCTCCGCACTTAAACCAATGGAATTACCATTAGCTAAGATGGGGAATTCTGTGGGAGAAGCATTTTTCTGATTGAGGTTGGAAGTGAATATGGTATGATTTGCAAAATGGCATTTAAAAAAATTGTCCTATTAGGACTAACATTGGCTTCAGTATCTGCTTTTCTTACTTGGGTCATTAATAATGCAAAACTTCTGAGTTAGGTTTTCTTACAATTTCAAACAAGAAGGACCTTGTCCTATGAAAAAAACAATGATTTAATAGCATTAGATAGAGTAATAATAAAAAGGGGCCGGGAGTTTGGCCTAGTGGTTAAAGTGTTTGCCTAGCATGCACGAAGACCCGGGTTCGATTCCTCGGTACCACATACATAGAAAAAAAAGCCAGAAGTGGTGCTGAGGCTCAAGTGGTAGAGCTCTAGCCTTGAGAAAGTCCAAGGACAGTGCTCAGGCCCTGAGCTCAAGCCCAGGACTGGCAAAATAATAATAATAATAATAATAATAAAAATTGTAACATATTACATATTACTGTGTTTTGTCCTGGTCTTGGAATTTTTCCTGGACAGTGTGGTCTTCTTTGTGGTAAATAATTTTATTTCATGAAGGACAACTTTTTGTTGTCCAGTAGAAATTCTGCTGAGGTAGATAATCTTTTCATTGGAATAAAGAAAAACAAGTAAGTAGTTTAAAAGCATATTTCTCTTGGTTGGGCGTGGTGGTCACACCTATAATCCTAGCTACTCCGGAGGCTGAGATCCTGAGGATCAAGGTTCAAAGCCGGCCTGGGCACAAAAGGACCTAAGACTCTTATTCTTATCTCCAATTAACCTCTAGAAAATGGGAAGTGGGGCTTGTCTCAAGGGTAGAGCAGTAGGTTTGAGCTGAAGAGTACAGGGCCAGTGCTCAGGCCCAGGGTAGGGCAATAGCCTGGAGCACATAGGTTCTTTTTTTGTGCCTGTCAGGGACTGGGTAGTGAGCTTTTTTGCTCAAGTCTAGTGCTCTACCACTTGAGCCACAGTTCTACTTCTGGCTTTTTTGGATGGTTAATTGGAGTTTAGAGTCTCAGACTTTCCCAGGAGGGTTTCTATCCAAAATTCTCAGATCTCAGCCTCCCCAATAGTGAGTTTTATAGGCATGAGCCACTGGTACCGGTCCATAGTTCTTTTTCCCCTCTCCCCCCCTTTTTTTACCTTACCAGTCCCAGGCTTGAGCTCAGGGCCTGAGCACTGTCCGTGGCTTTTCTCAACACTAGAGCTCTACCACTTGAGCCATAGCACCACTTCCGGCTTTTTCTATGCATGTAGTACCAACAATCGAGCCCCGGTCTTTATGCATGCTAGGCAAGCAGTCTTACCAGTAGGCCAAACTCCTGGCCCCCATAGTTCATTTTTTTATAGTGACCTTTGAATATAATACATTTTTTTTCTCTTTCCATTTCTGTACAATCCCTTTGTTCACTCCCAAAACATGTTTCTTTTTCTTTTGCCACTCTTGGGCCTTGAACTCAAGGTTTGGTCACTGTCCTTGGATACTTTTTAGTAGTTTGTGAGGCTTAAACTCAGGGCCAGGATATTGTCCCTGAGCTGAGCTCTTCAGCTCAAGGCTGGTGCTCTACAACTTGAACCACAGGGCCACTTCAGGTTTTTTGTTGATTCGTTGGAGATAAAGAATCTCATGGACTTTGGTGCCTGAGCTAGCTTTGAACCATGGTCCTCAGATCTCAGCCTCCTCGGTAGCTAGGATTACAGATGTGAACCAGCAGCACCAGCTATGAAACGTTTTTTTTTGGGGGGGGGGGCATCCCTGGGGCTTGAACTCAGGGCCTGGGCACTGTCCTTGAACACTTTTTGTTTAAGGCTAGTGCTCTGCCACTTGAGCCACAGCTCCACTTCCATCTTTTTCTGTGTATGTGGTATTGAGGAATCAAACCCAGGGCTTCATGCATGTGAGGCGAACACTCTACCACTAGGCTACACTCCTGGCCCTGAAACTTTTTTTTTTTTTTTCCAGTCCCAGGTGTCAGCTCAGGGCCTGAACACTGTCCTTGGGTTTTCTCAAGGCTGCCACTCTACCACTTGAGCCACAGCACCACTTCTGGCTTTTTTCTATGTATGGGGTACCAAGTAATCAAACCTCGATCTTTGTGTATAGTAGACAAGCACTCTATAACTAGGCCAAACTCTCAGCCTGAAACTAACTTTAAAAACATTGGTTAATGTGATTTTGAGATTAAGATACATCTCATTGTTTTTTTTTTTTTATCACTTATGTATTTGTACAAGTTGGGAATTCAAGTAGCTATTACTTAACAGAATTCTTGGCAGAAAAAATATAGCTCTTAAGGTTAAGCAATATATTGAAGCTCAGGAAACATGCAGCACATTAGGTTTTAATGTAGGAAAGAGCCATATGTGAGATTTTTAGGGTAGAGTATAGAATCTTAGGGGACCTGAATTGAATGTTACATGAGAAATCAATTAAAGAGTAGGAAAAGAACCCATTCTAGGTGTCATGAACTGCAAAATAAAGGTCAGAATGTGGGAAAGCATGGTGTGTGTGTGTGAAAGTCCCCAAATTTAGGTGAAGCCAGAGAAGTAGGCTTTCATCTGCTGCTCTGAATCTTGGAGGCCTTTGTGGAGTCTTCAGATTGATGTGAACCATTGAAGAGACATAAGAAGAGTAATATGGTCAATTTTTTCTTTTCTTACATAGATCACTTTGCCAGCTGTGTGGAGGATGGATTTGAGGGAGACAAGACTGGAGGCGGTAGTCCAGGTGAGATCTGTTGGTCATCTGCACAAAGGCTTTGGAACTAGAAATGAGGGAAGTGAACCCACGGATTCAAAGGGTTCTTTCCTTTTCAAATATGATCTTTTTAAAGACAGTTTCAAATGAATGGGGTGAGGGAGCAAGCATAATAGAAAAATTTTATTTCAGATAGCTGGTTAGTTTGTGCTGACACAAACTAAAAGCAGTCTCTAGGCTCGTGCCTATAATGCTAGCTATTCAGGAGGCTGAGATCTGAACATAGGGCCTTAGCTATTTTACTCAAAGTTAGTGTGCAGCTCCTCTTCTAGATTTTTTTGTTTTGTTTTTGCATAGTTAATTAGTGATAAGAATCTCAGAGTTTTGTTGCTTTTTTTTTTTTTTTTTGAGGGGCAGGGTCAGGGCTGGCTTTGAAGTTCCATTCATGGATCTTAGCCTCCTGAGTAGAAAGGATTACATGTGTGGACCCCCAGTGTCCAGATGCAGATAGATTTTTAAACATTATATTGACACAATGAATAGTTGTGAATTCTTGTAACATAAAAAGGTATTTTGTAATGTCTAGATAAAATGTTTTAATATAGCAGGGTGTGGTGGCTCATGCCTGTAATCGTAGCTACTCAGGAGGCTGAGATCTGAGGATCACTGTTCAAAGCCAGCCCAGGCACTAAAGTCCATGAGACTCTTCCTCCAATTAACCACCAGAAAACCAGAAGTGACTCTGTGGCTCAAGGGGTAAGGGTGGTAGCCTTGAGTCGCACCCCTCAGATCCACAGTTCAAGTCCCATGATTGACCAAAATAAAACAAAACATGTTTTAATATAAAACATTTTGGAATATTTATTTTAAACAAAAACATGTTTCTCTTGCTAAGCAGATAATTTTAGAATCATTTTGATACACTATTTCTATAATTATACTTTACAATTATATATTTATTTTGATATAAATACAGAATTCTATGAAATTATATGTGAATCTAGATAGCTATATCTATATCTATATTCCTTTAAAACTTTTTCTATAATTTCCATTGCAAGAGTAAGGGTAAGAAAAGATAGTTTAGGCCAGGTATTGGTGGCTCACCCCTGTAACCCTAGCTACTCAGGAGATTGAGGATCTGAAGGTTGCAGTTCAGAGCCACCCTGGGCACCAAAGTCCATGAGACTCTTACCTCCAGTTAATCACCAGAAAACCAGAAGTAGTGGTATGGCTCAAAGGGTAGGGCCTGAGCTGAAGATCTCGGGGACAGTGCCCAGGCCCAGAGTTCAAGTCCTATGGCCAACAAAAAAGAAAGAAAGGATAGTTTAGGAGGATTTATATATAACCGTTCCTTATTTATTTATTTATTTTTGCCAGTCCTGGGCTTGAGCTCAGGGCCTGAGCACTGCCCGTGCACTTTCTCAAGGATAGAGCTCTACCACTTGAGCCTCAGCACCACTTCCGGCTTTTTTTCTATGTATGTGGTACCAAGGAATCAAACCCCGGTCTTCATGCATGCTAGGCAAGCACTTTAACCACTAGGCCAAACTCCTCCCGGCCCCGTTCCTTATTTTAAATAATCATAATAAATGGTGCTGTGGCACAAGTGGTAAAGCGCTAGCCTTGAGCTGAAGAGCTCAGGAACAGTGCCCAGGCTCAGAGTTCAAGCCCTACAACCAATTCCCCCCCCCCCAAAAAAAATCATAATATATCCTATGTACATCTCTTTTTTTTCATTTGTTTTTCATGTTGAGAAAACTGTTAATTGCTACCTCATAATCAAGAAACATAATACCTAATTGTTCATTCTTTGACTCTATAAACCATACAGTTCTGTCCCCACTTTGGGAAAAGACCAGTATTTGAAATAGTATGGTATGAATGTTTGGCTGCTGAATTAATTGTGATTTTTTTTTTTTTCCTTTTTGTGTCTTTCAGAAGCTTTGCACCGCCCCTACGGTTGTGATGTTGAATCCCAGGCCCTGAATGAAGCCATTAGATGGAGCTCCAAGGAAAACTTGCTTGGAGCTACTGAGAGTGACCCTAATCTTTTTGTTGCACTTTATGATTTTGTAGCAAGTGGTGATAACACACTCAGCATTACTAAAGGTAAGACTTCTGTGTAGCAAGCATCCTCTCACTTTCCAGTTTTCATTAGTAGTTAAAAAGTAATAAGTCTTTTGCTAGCTTCTTTATGTCAATAACTAAAATTTGGTATTTTTAGTTCATCCTCTTTCGTTTTACATGTATTTGGGATAGTGATCTGAAGTGTATAGGTATAGATAAATATCTAGATCTAGATATCTAGATATCTAGATATATAGATACCTAGCTAGATCTGGATATGTCAGTATAGATATATATCTGGATATACGTATATCTAGATAGATACCTAGCCAGATCTAGATATGTAGGTATAGATATATATATATCTGGATCTAGACAAATAGGTAAGTAGGTAGGTAGATAGATAGATACAGAGATCTGTGTGCGTGCATGCCAATTAAGTCTTACTCCCTCTAACATTTTCACTTCCCAGAGCAGTTTGGAATTTTGTTGTTTTTGCTTTTTCCCTTTTTGAGGTACTGGGACTTTATACATCCTAGGTTAAGGCTCTGCTACTGAGCTTTATACTCCCGTGCCCTGAACATCAAATTTTAACATTCAATCAGATCAATCAGAAAAAAATTGTACAATTGAGTTTTTCAGATTGAGGTACAGGTGTCTCCTAAAGTGGGTATGATTACATACATGTCAGGAGTTTGCATTTCTTTATGCTCAGATCTTTGGGGCAGTACTGGGGACAAGATAGTAGTAATAAATTGTATTGGTGGGGGCAGATTATTGTTTTTATGCAAGTGAAGGAAAATTTTTCATAATGTCAAGATGCAACAAAGAAATTTTCTTTGGATGATAGTGAATTCTATTTTCATTTTACTGTTAGTTCAGAGGAGAAATTTGCAAAGCAATAACTCAGACATTTTTCTAGGTATAATTTTCTTGTTAGTGTTTCCTTTCTTTCTCTTTCTCTTTTTTTTTTTTTTTTTTTTTTTTTTTTTTTTTGTTGCCAGTCTTGGGGCTTGCACTGAGGGCCTGGGCAGTGTCCTTGGGCTTTCTCAAAGATAGCACTCTACCACTTGAGCCACAGCACCATTTCTGCTTTTTTTCTATATATGGGGTACTGAGGAATTGAACCTGGATCTTTGTGCATGCTAGGCAAGCACTCTTACCACTAGGCCAAACTCCCTGGCCCTTGTTAGTGTTTTTTGAGATAATTTACTTACCAAGAAAATGTTGGTAAAGTCCATTAATTACTTGCTTACCAGTTAAAGTAACAACTAGTGAACAGTGGGTTATCTTTAAACATCCTTAAGATATCAGGTCAAGATAGTTTATTTTAAAAGATTAAGAAAATATACTTTAGACACAAAATCAAATTTTAGTTCCTTCTCAAATTTTAGTCCCATTTCCACATGTTGATATTACGATATCTTGTTTGAATTTGAAATGTTTAGCAGGATTCAGTAATGCATTTATGCCTAAAGTTGCAGCCACTAGGGCAGCTGAGCAATAGGACGGTGTGATCCTAGCAGTTTGAAATCCGTCCTTACAGTCTCATCTGAGAATAGGAGTGGAGAGAGGAGGGAAAAGGAAGCAAAGGGTCCGGAGTTTAGGAGAAAGGAGGGAGAGAATAAACGTTCTTTCAGAAATTCCTATATGGATAATCTCATTATTAGTATCCGTACTAGTTGTCTTCCTAGTTACCAGACTTTCAGAGTAGAAGATAAAAACCAAGTATATTTGACTCTATTCTAATTATGACAGCCTATAATTAATTACTAGTTCTCTTTAGTGTAAAACTGCACATACAATTTCATCTTTAGGTTTTTTGGGTTGTTGTTGTTGTTTTTTGGCCAGTCCTAGGGCTTGAACTCAGGGCCTGGGCACTGTCCTTGGACACTTCTTTCCTCAAGGCTAGGGCTCTGCCACTGAAGCTACAGCACCACTTTCCAGCTTTTTCTATGTATGTGGTACTGAGGAATCGAACCTGGGTCTTTGTGCATGCTAGGTAAGCACTCTACCATTAGGCCAACTCCCCCCCTACTCACACACTTTTTTTTTTTAAACTGGTTTATTGGAGATAAAAATCTCAGGACAGTCCTGCTCAATCTTGCTTTGAATCTGAGCCTTCTAAGCAGGCAAGATTTCAGGAATTAGGCTGGTGCCCTACTATGTGTGTTTTCTCATATCCCAAGTATCTCAAATGAGATAGTAGAGACTAAGAGAGAGTTTCCCATGATATAAACATTTCTTTAGACCATTGAAAAAGATAGGCAGTTACCAGAATAATTATTCGTAGTTGTTTCTTTAGTTTTTACTGACCTGGTAACTTTTGAGCCTTATGCTTTTGATTGATTTGGTTTTCTTCTGCTTTCTGATACTGAGAAAGTATCAAGTATCTCTGAAAGTATAATGTATTAAAGACTCTAAGGCTTTGCAAATAATTCTTTAGATTTAACATTCATATATTGTTAGATAGATACCTCTTCCTTTTCTTCTCCCTTTTGCCAAAAAAGCTTCTCTCTATTCTATCCATCTATCTATATCCATCCATCAATCCATCCATCCATCCTTGATGCTAACAAGTTTAATGGGGAAATTAAGGACATTGAATTTGGTAGCAAAGATAGAGTTAAGTGAGTAGGGTTGTGGTTCCAGCTAAAGAGTTGGCTTCCGCTTCCATGTGCTAATTTTAGAGGAATGGATAACCGTGAGTCATTCTTTGTGGGGAATGGCAGGGAAACAGGGAAACAATTATAGTTTTAAATCTTGATTCCTGGAAACTGATGTCCTCTGGGAATCCTCAGTGCATACTTGCATACGTCCAGCTCTACCTTGCAGTTTTCTTGGTGTAAATTGTTTATTTACTTATATCAGTGGTTTGTTGCCTTGGTGCCAAGTGAAACTTAGAATTAACTTTGTATTTCACAGTTTTTATTTCTGATCTTACTGTCATTAATACATAAACCATATATCTATAGGATTTTTTGTTGTTGGTACCAGAGATTGAACCCTGCCTTGTACTTGCTAAGGCATTCTACCACTGGAGCCACACCCCATGAAAATCAATGTATTTTTAAACTGGTGTATTTCTCTTTTGAATAGTCAGCACTATTTGTTTGTAGTTATTTTGTCATCTTTCTCTGTATGCCATCTTACCACAATACATAATTTTATGAGGACTTTCTAAAGGTTGTATATAATTCTTTAAAAACCTATAGTCAGTATTAGATAAGCCCCCTTTCTTTCTCCCCTCTCTCTCTCTCTCTCTCTCTCTCTCTCTCTCTCTCTCTCTCTCTGTCTCTCTGTCTCTCTGTCTCCTCTCTCTCTCTCTCTCTGTCTCTCTCCTCTCTCTCTCCTCTCTCTCCTCTCTCTCCTCTCTCTCCTCTCTCTCTCTCATGCATACTAGGCAGGCACTCTACCACTAGGCCAAACTGCTGGCCCCCTCTCTATTTTTCTGTGGTTATCACTACAAACTAAAACAGCAGTCGGGATGTGAATAGCTATCTTTGTTTTGACAACATTGTCATAAATGTTTGTGATTCATTTTGCAATGAATTTAAACACTTTTTTTTGTTTGAAGCAATCTTAACATCTTTCATTCTGTGATAAATTCATGGCCAGGTGAGAAGCTACGAGTCCTTGGTTACAACCAGAATGGCGAGTGGAGTGAAGTTCGCTCTAAGAATGGACAGGGTTGGGTGCCAAGCAACTATATTACCCCAGTGAACAGCCTAGAAAAACATTCCTGGTACCATGGACCTGTGTCACGCAGTGCAGCAGAGTATCTTCTCAGCAGCCTGATCAATGGCAGTTTCCTGGTGCGAGAAAGTGAGAGCAGCCCTGGGCAGCTGTCCATCTCGCTCAGGTATGAGGGGCGTGTGTATCACTACAGGATCAATACCACCACAGATGGCAAGGTAAGAGTTGCCAGTAACTACATTTAGATGTGGACTGGCTCCTATGTAGAACCAATACTCAAAGTAACTAAAGTAGAAAGTACTTTTTATGTATGACATAAAATGATTTGTAAACTTTGTGAGTTGGAGCTTGCACTTTTCAAACATTTATTAATGCTAATTAGGAATGGTAGTATATTAAGAATATGTAGGCAAGCTAGATTTGAAGGTGTGTTTATACGTTAGCTCATCAACACACAAAGGTACATTTCGTATGTTGATGTATGGCTGGAGGCATGGTTCAGTTGTTAAAGAACTAGCTAGTGAGCAAAACTGTCAGGTACCGAGTTTATGTCCTGGACTTGAACCAAAAAATGAAAAGGCCAAGAATTTGGCCTAGTGGTAGAGTGTTTGCCTAGCATGCACAAAGACCAGGGTCCAATTCGTCGGTACCACATACATTGAAAAGCTGAAAGTGGTGCTGGGGCTCATGTGATAGAGCGCTAACCTTGAGAAAAGCCCAAGGACAGTGCTCAAGCCCTGAGTGCAAGTCCCCAGGACTGGCAAAAAAAAAACAAAACACATAAAATGTATTTGAGAATTAGACTCATCTCTCATCTTTACTGGAAGGTCCACAACAGAGAATTTAGACTTCTGAAACTGGTCTGTATTGCTAATCTATGTTAGTATAAATAGATAATTCTATTACCTAGCAGTGTGCATATCAGGAAGACCAAGCACATTAGAATGGATTATTGGACTATAACTGCTGTATTTTATGAATTATAAAGCTTGAGCTTAAGTGAGGTCTTCGATTGAACATCAAGTTTCGGTTGAATTAATTTTTTTCTATTTTTCCTCTTTATACAATATTTATAGTAGTGGGAAGGTATAGATTTTAAAGCCAGCGGACCCAGTTTGTTTTTTAAGTACACAATTAAATTTCTGGCCTTAGGTAAACCTCAATTTCCCTGTCTCTTATTAAATCCCATCTTACAGGATTGTTTAGATTAAATGAATAATTTTGTAAAACACAGTACTTCTCTGTAAAGTAGGAAATAAGTAAATTGCTAGCTTTCTTTGCCTTTTAGTGCCACCATATGGATATATAGTATATTATAAAGTGGCCCAAGCAAATAGAATCAAATAATTCATAAAGGAAACATGTTAGTTTTTTGTGTCCCTCCTCTCCCCTGAGTGCTGTAGACAAATGGCACAAACAATTTAAATTAATTATTTAATTATTTTGTCAGTCGTGGGACTTGAACTCTGGGCCTGAGTGCTATCCTTGAGCTCTTCAGCTCAAGACTAGCACTCTTACCACTTGAGCCATAGTGCTGCTTCCAGTTTCTGGTGGTTCATTGGAGATAAGAGTCTCACGGACTTTTGTGCCCAAACTGGCTTTGAATCTCGATCCTCCTCGGATCTCAGTCATCTTAGTAGCTAGGATTATAGGTGTGAGCCACCAGTGCCTGGTGCATTATTTGTGGTTTTTTTTTTTTTTTTTTGCCAGTCCTGGGCTTGAGCTCAGGGCCTGAGCACTGTCCTTGGACTTTCTCAAGGCTAGAGCTCTACCACTTGAGCCTCAGCACCACTTCTGGCTTTTTTCTATGTATGTGGTACCGAGGAATCAAACCCGGGTCTTCATGCATGCTAGGCAAGCACTTTAACCACTAGGCCAAACTCCCGGCCGCATTATTTGTTTTGGTTCATGATTTCAGTTACCAGTTCAAGGTCAACTGGTTCAATTACTTTTAACCTGTGGTGGAGCAGAATACCATGGTGAGAAGTGTGGAATGCATCCCAAAGGTGGTGGAAAGGAATTTGGAATATTATATGCTCTGCAGAGGACCACCTCAGAGACTTTGTTCCTTCAGCTGGGTTCTACCAACTCAGATTTTTGCATTCTCCCTAAAAATGTTATTGGATTGTGAATCCATCAATATAATTCCCCAGTGGGTGAGAGCACTCAGTTGAATGATTAGATCCACCAGCTAGAAACCAAGCCTTCAACCCATGTGCCTTTTGGGAATACTTCATTTCTAAATCATTATATACATAACATACAGAAATAATGAGCATATATGTGAATCAGAATTCGTGTTCAGGAATTTTGATAGCAATATTATTTGTGGTAGTGCCAAAGTAGAGGCACTCAAATATCTATGAACAGGACAATGGATTCATAATTTCTAGTGTATGAATAAAATGGAATATCTTAATAGAAATGAGCATAGAGTTCTTCATATAGCATCATACTTAAAGCTGTACCCGACTAGCCACCTACTTAAAGAAATAAAATTGTATTGGAATACAGCCACAGTCATTGTTTATATATTATTTATGACTATGTTCTAGGCAGACCTGGGTAGTTGCTATGAGAGAACCTGTGGCTGCAAATTTAAAATTTTTTTTAGCCCTTTACAAAGGCATTATTGTTTGTTTTTGTTGTATATAAGCCTCATATCCAGAAAGCTGATTGGAGAAAGTGGTTGCCCAGGATATAGGGAGTTGGGGAGAATGGGAGTGGTTGCTAAGCAGTAAGGTTTTCTTTTGGGGATGATGAAAATAGGTTAGAATGAACAATAGGTTATTGAACAATTTTGTAAATATATTGAAAATGCTTGACTTTCAAATTTTATGTTTTGCGAATTGAAATAAAAAAAGTTAAATGAAAGAAAACAGACACTATGTGGCATATTATATGATATATGATTTAATGTGCATGTCCTTCAGGGAGAGATAATCCAAGGTGTTAGAAAGTCAAACAAATGGTTCCCTTTGCAGGAGGAAATAGTAGGGAAGACTTGTAAGGTGGTAGTGGTGTAAAATTCCCTTAAAAATATATATAATTTTAGGCCAAGAGGGTGGCCTAGTATGCACAAAGCCCTGGGTTCAATTCCTCAGTGCCACATACACAGAAAAAAAAAACCAGAAGTGGTGCTGTGGCTCAAGTGGTAGAGTACTAGCCTTGAGTAAAAAAAAAAAAAAAAAAAAGTTCAAGGATAATGCCTAGGCCCAGAATTGCAGCCTCAGGACTGCCCCCCCAAATATATATACATATATATAATATTAATAACATGTTATAGAGAGGGATTATTATTTCATAAGTCCGGTAGTAAGTACATTTCTTTTTTTTTTTTTTTTTGCCAGTCCTGGGCTTGGGCTCAGGGCTTGAGCACTGTCCTTGGGCTTTCTCAAGGCTAGAGCTCTACCACTTGAGCCTCAGCACCACTTCCGGCTTTTTGCTATGTATGTGGGGTACAGAGGAATTGAACCCGGGTCTTCGTGCATGCTAGGCAAGCACTCTACCACTAGGCCAAACTCCCGGCCCCGTAAGTACATTTCTTTTTGGACAATGTCATCTCTTCCCTTGTTTTCCCTCAGTTTCCCCCACAAATTGCTTAGTTCATTTTCCATGTAGTATCTACTGGGTATTATGCCTCCATTTGTTCATCCTTCCTTCCTCCATTTCTGCTCTCCTCCCTGCCCCAGCCCCACGAAAAGACAGAAAAAAGAGCAAACATAGTGCCTGTAAAATTCTTGCATGTTGATCATATTTACGTGGGAGAGTTTATTCTGTAGAAATAATGAATTCTTCTTTTATGGAGTCTGTACTTTTTTTTTCTTAACATGTAATAAAACCAATAATTTCTTGAAAAATAGCCCAGGTGTAGCAGAGATGTAACATGACCTTTAGGAGATTGGGACAGGAAGATCATGAGTTTGGGGCATAAATGCCTTCCTAACTTTCCAAAAATCAAAATCACTTTATTAATTTATATTTTTCTTTTGCAAGGTTCTAGGGTAATATTTATTAACTTTCTTTTGTCTTTGGCAGTTGCTAGACACTTGGTCTGCTAGTTGAGTCACATTCCAGCCCTTTTGGGTGTTTGTTTGCTTGTTTATTATGCTAGTATGGGGGCCTGAGCTCAGGGATTTGCACTGTTTGCTTGCTCTAGGCTAACACTATGTCACCTGAGTTACGTTTTCAATCCAATGTGGTTATTTTTTTTTTCTTTTCTTTCCCTTATTTTTCATCTCTCACAACCTCCTTCCCTCCTAACCTTATTCCTCCTCTCTTTCCTCTCTGTTGGACTCAATATTTCATGTTCTCAGCTTACTTGAAGCTGATGCTTTTCCACTCTTAATGGCCCTTTGGTTATCTTTTGACAGTGTTTCACGTGAGCTGAACTGACTTGGCCCACTTGGAAAGGATGATAGTCATTTATCATTACACTCAGTTTTATTAGTTGAGATATGGTCTTAGGAACTTTTTGACTTGAACTCAAAGTCTGGGCACTGTCCTTGGGTTTTCTCAAGGCTAGTGCTCTTCCACTTGAGCCAAAGCACCACTTCTAGCTTTTTCTGTGTATGTGGTACCAGGCAATCAACCTTATGGCTTTGTGCATGCTAGGCAAGCACTCTACCTCTAGGCCCGACCTGTTAGGAACTTTTTGCCTAGGCTGACCTTGAACTTCAGTCCTCACTAACTTGCCTCTTGTGTTGCTAATATTGTAGGTATAGCAACTGCCCATCTTAGGACATTTCACTTATTGTCTATATGTGAGTTCTACAGTCTTTACATTGTCACCATTGTTGAAAAAGGATCTTGCTTTGTATCACAGAGTGGCCTCAAGCTCAAAATCCTCCTTCGTCACCTCTCGAGTTCTGGCAGTTAAAAATGTGCACCACTATGCTTGTCTGGATTCTATAGTCTTGTTACTCAGAAATTCCATGAAAAATAATTAGCTTGATGATGCGTTTTTACCCCAAAACATAGTTAATTTAGCGAGAGGAGACTAGGGAGTTTAAGCTTAACGACATTGTTTCCCCTTACTCTTATCATTAACTCTTTTATTTGCCTCAGCTAGGATAATCTGTCTTTGTATTTCCAGGCTAATATTAAAAAATATTTCTCCTGGGCTACAGTGACTCACATCTAACTACTCAAGAGGCTGAGATCTGAGGATTCGTTTTTGAATCTGGCCCTGCCAGGAAAGTTCATAAGACTCTTAACCTCCACTTATCCATCAAACAATAAAAAGCCAGAAGTGGAACTGTGGCTTAAGTGGTAGAACACTAGCCTTGGGCAAAAAAGCTCAGGGACATTGCTTTGCCTCTGAGGTCAAGCCCTAGGACTTGTACTTCTCCCCCTGACAAAAAAGCTACTAATCTCTTTTCAAATTATTTTTTCTCCTTTTTCCCTCAGGTATATGTGACTGCTGAGAGCCGCTTTAACACCTTGGCAGAGCTTGTTCACCACCATTCTACAGTGGCTGATGGGCTAGTGACAACGTTACATTATCCAGCACCCAAGTGTAATAAGCCAACAGTCTATGGTGTGTCCCCCATCCATGACAAATGGGAAATGGAACGAACAGATATCACTATGAAGCACAAACTTGGAGGTGGTCAGTATGGAGAGGTTTATGTTGGTGTCTGGAAGAAATACAGCCTTACAGTTGCTGTGAAAACATTAAAGGTGGGTTGCTAAGAATTACAGTTTGCAGGCATCTTTTGTGTATGTGTGATGAATCACTTGGAAATAACAGCATACCCTTCTTTAACTTTGGAACTCTTCCACCCACTAGTGCCAAACACTTCTACAAATTGTGGTGATTAACTGTAGTGCCATTGCTGACAATACAGGGACAGATTATTCACTGCAGTGCAGTGAATCAGTCTCTCCCACATGTGGGAGAGATTGTTTTTTAGTAGCTGTTGATGTACATTTTAGTAGGAGTTTAGAAGAAAATTGTAAGTTAGTAAAGCAAATCAAGCTGCTTCAAGAAGGACTCTTGCTAAACTCTTGCTAATTCTTCATGCATTATCTAAGAATCATAAGGTTTCTTATTCTATTCTTTCTCCCTTATATGCAATTAGATCCCACACACCCTCCTTTTTGGGGAGTTTGTGGTGGTTTTGGGGGACATTATACTAAGAAGCCCAGACTAGACTTGAATTTCTAATCTGCATGCTCTGGCCTCCAAAATGGCTTCATCACTTCTATTGTAAAATCCACAGAAATCTTTTTCCAGATGCTATCCTTTCTCTTCTTTAAACATTACACTATAAAAATTATAGGGCAATGTAGCATTCAGTTCTTTGAAGATTGTCATTGTTTCTGAAGCCCTGCACATCCCTCACACTGGGTTATTATTCTTCAGTTGTGAGTAGTGGTCAGTTCTGTGTATTAAGTATATCCTACATGTGATGCTGTGTGTGAGCTTGCAACATTCTTTGATCCTTCAGAAATATTGGTCAAAGAAAGAAGATAAAGCTATAAATAGCCTAACTACTATATTTCTTTATTCAAATATTAAAATATCATTATGAGTAAACTGTCAGAAAACTGAATTATCCATGCCTCAGTTGATTACAGGATATAATTGTTATCTAGCTCTATTAATTTTTACTCCAATTTCTAATATCATTCAAGAACATTATTCTTACTTGAATTTCTATAAAACATATTAGATTGTAATAAGCTTTCTTAAATTAACATACTAATATCTCCAAAAGCTATTCCCTTTTTTTAATGTATTTTTTATTGTAATTAATAGAAGGGTTACATGATATTTGCCAGATAAATGGTGCCTTAATTCCAACACATTGATACCTTTTCACATGTCATGGTCCCCATTTCCCTTCCCCCCTCCAAGCTATTCCTTTTATTCTTTGAAACTGAAGATGTGTGAGTTGACTCTATAGATGGAAGTTTGTCACCTATTTTTTTTTTTTTCTTTCCTGCTTCTCTGTTTTTAGGAAGACACCATGGAAGTAGAGGAATTTCTGAAAGAAGCTGCAGTGATGAAGGAAATCAAACATCCTAATCTGGTACAACTATTAGGTGAGAAAACAGATTTCCTTCCTCAGATGTTAGCAATGTCCCCCAATCCCTTGTTGCCTTTAATTGCTTTACACACACACACACACACACACACACACACACACACACAGCGCGCTCGCATGCGCAAGTGCACGAACATCGGGTGCAGTGACTCACGCTTGTAGTCCTAGCTATTCAAGAGGCTGAGATCTGAGGATCCTGGTCCAAACCAGCCCAGGCACTAAAGTCTGTGAGACTCTTATCTCCAATTAACCACCAGAAAACTAGAAGTGGTGCTGTGGCTCAAGGGGTAGGGCAGCAGCCTTGAGCTGAAGAGCTCAGGGCCAGCACCTGGAGTTCACATTCCACGACCAACCCCAGAGAGTTGTGGGGGGCGGGAGAGGAGAGAGAGGGGAGGGGAGGGGGAACAATTTTTAATTTCTTTTTGACATTACTAGAATTTGAGATCTGGGGAAGTACTCCACCACTTGAACTGTGACCCTTGTGCTTCTTGTGCTTCAAATTCTTTTTTTGAATCACTGTTGGAAACTAAGTGAATTTACTTTTATAGATTATTACAATAAGCTCTCGGAGATACAGATTAGTAGTAATGTGTTGTTATCATGTATGAGTCCTCATGTTCATCTCTTAGCACCACATATAGAAAATACCATACAGGAGCCGGGAGTTTGGCCTAGTGGTTAAAGTGCTTGCCTAGCATGCATGAAGACCCAGGTTCAATTCCTCGGTACCACATACATAGAAAAAAAGCCAGGAGTGGTGCTGAGGCTCAAGTGATAGAGCTCTAGCCTTGAGAAAGTCCAAGGACAGTGCTCAGGCCCTGAGCTCAAGCCCAGGACTGGCAAAAAAAAAAAGAAAAGAAAAGAAAAAAGAAAATACCATACAATTAAAACCATTATTTTTTTTTTTCTCTTGTTGGTTGTGGGACTTGAACTTTGGGCCTGGCCATTGGCCCTGAACTGTTCAGCTCAAGGCTACCACCCTACCCTTTGAGCCACAGCATAACTTTGGTTTTCCTAGTGGTTGAAGATGAGTCTCATGGACTTTAGTGCCCAGGCTAGCTTTGAACCTCGATCCTCAGATCTCAGCCTCCTGAGTAGCTGGGTAAATTACAGGCCTGAGCCACCACATGCAGCTTGAAACCATTATTTTCATCACTAGGTTCTGTGTTTAAAACAAAATGATAGTAGCTTGAGCTGATTTCAATATGTATCAAGCTTGGGCACCTTATGGGTACCACAGAGTCTAAGTTCAGAACAATTTGACAAGGTACTATAGCAAGAACTTTTTTTTTTTTCTTTGTGGGTCATGGTGCTTGAACTTGTCCTGGGCATTGTCCCTGAGCTCTTCAGTTCAAGGCTACCGCCGTACCCCTGAGCCCCAGCCCCACTTCCCATAGTCTAGTGATTAATTAGAGATAAAAGTCTGGTAGGTACCTTAGTGCCCTGTGCTGGCTTTTAACTGCGATCCTCAGATCCCGGCCTCCTGAATAGCTAGGATTATAGGCATGAGCTACCATACCTGGCTATAGAACTGTTCTCTTAATAGTCAACTTACGTTTTGCTATGTTAATTGCAGAAAATGTGATGATAGACTAGAAAGGATTACTGCCAAAACAGACCCAACTACTTTTGAATTATTGTTGGCCTGAATGAATATATTTTTAAATCATTCTAAAAATCAGTTTATCTTATTTTTTGTTGTTGTTTATTTGTACTAAAGAACTGAACCCATCGGCCAGGAGTTTGGCCTAGTGGTTAAAGTGCTTGCTTAGCATGCATGAAGACCCAGGTTTGATTCCTCAGTACCACATACATAGAAAAAAGCCGGAAGTGGTGCTGAAGCTCAAGTGGTAGAGCTCTAGCCTTGAGAAAGTCCAAGGACAGTGCTCAGGCCCTGAGCTCAAGCCCAGGACTGCAAAAAAAAAAAAAAAAAGAACTGAACCCAGGGCCTCATGCATGCTAGGCTACCACTGTACTACATTCCCAATCCTGAATATATTTCTAAAAAAGAAGTTTTATCCTTCATCTGTCAGGTGTATGCACCTTGGAACCACCATTTTACATTGTGACTGAATACATGCCATATGGGAATCTGCTTGATTATCTTCGAGAATGCAACCGAGAAGAGGTGACTGCAGTTGTACTTCTTTACATGGCCACTCAGATTTCTTCTGCAATGGAGTATTTAGAGAAGAAGAATTTCATCCATCGGTATGTAAAACCTGATTATTGCCTGAGACTAATCAGGAAGGCGTTTTGCTTGATACGATGATAAAAGAAAATAAACTTACCAGGTGATTTAAAGAAAGTTGTTCTCTCTTTCACAAGACCTGTTATGTCATCTCCATCTGTTGTGTTTTCTTTAAAATCTGTCTTGTCAAAACAGGTATCTCTCTTTTGGCCATTATATCCACTATTTGGCCATTATATCCACTATGCTATTGCTTCCTCTAGTGGCTGGTTTTTAAAAACATCATCTGTCTTAGACGAGTATTTAAAGCTTTCTAGAAAAAAAAACAAAAAAACAGGGGCTGGGAGTTTTGTCTAGTGGTAGAGTGAGCCTAGCATGCACGAAGACCCGGATTTGATTCCTCGGTACCACATACATAGAAAAAAAAAAAGCTGGAAGTTGTTGCTATGGCTCAAGTAGCCTTGAGAAAAGTCCAAGGACAGTGCTCAGACCCTGAGTTTAAGCCCTATACCTACCCCCCCCCAAATCAGTCCACTCTAATAACCTATGTTGATATAAAGATATTCATTTTATAAAACTCCTTATTTAGTATTATTAACTGACTCTTGATAAATACTGCATAAGTGATAATTTTTAAATTAGTCTTCCTATCACATTAGTGATTATCATAAAATACTTCTACATTGGCTAGTGCTCTCTTACCAACTCTGCTTCTAGCACAAGGAATCAATAACAAAGCAAGCATTCATGGCCACTTTTCTCACTGTCTGAATTGGTCCTATTTCTCACAGAGATCTTGCAGCACGTAACTGCCTAGTGGGAGAAAACCATGTGGTTAAAGTAGCTGACTTTGGCTTAAGTAGACTGATGACTGGAGATACCTATACTGCTCATGCTGGAGCCAAATTTCCAATTAAGTGGACAGCACCAGAGAGTCTTGCTTATAATACCTTCTCAATTAAATCAGACGTCTGGGGTAAGGTTGGCATGTTTTCCTTGATATGTTATTTTTTTCATAACTAATTTCAGTTCTTCAAAGAACCTGCCTGTCTCCTTCCCTTATTCCTCCCTTTTTTTCTCCCCCCTCCTCGTGTGGTACCTGTACTGATTGATCTGAGGGCCTCAGGCTCTTACTTGACTTGCATGCTCACAGCTAATCTTCTATCACTTGAGCATGCCTTTAGTTGGCATGTTGCTGGTTAATCCTACACAGCATCTCTTATTTTTGCCCAGGCTGTCTTTGAACCTCAGCCCTTTGATCTCAGACTCCTGTGTTGCTAGGCTTATTCATATGAGCCATTAGTGTGTAGCTTAGAGCTTCCCTTTTATATGATACTGAGATGTATAGATGTCTTCTCCCCACCCCCCCACCCCAGAACACATGTCTATAACCCTAGCATTTTATAGACTTTTACAGATTGAGGCAGGATACTTGCGAGTTTAAGGCCATCCTTAGGGTACATAGCAAAACAGTCTCAAAAAATTAAGGGATGCAGTTCAATGAAAGTACTTGCCTAGCATACAGAATGACCTGCATTAAAGAGAGGGGGGGAGAGGGAGGGAAAACGAATATAAGCAAACTACTAGAGCTCAGTGGAAGAGTGTATTTCTCTACTTCTGTTTCATAAGCTGAGCTGTAAAGATTGCTTAAGCCCAGGAGTTTGAAACTGACCAGAGCAACATTGTGAGAGCCTCCCTGCCCTTTTCCCCTATCAAGAAAAGTAAACAAGTAATACCTTCAAAGACATTATAATGTACACCTCACATTGCTTTACAGTTTTAATAATATTTTGTCAAAATCTATGATAAGGTTTTTTTTTTTTCCCTTAGAATTCTACCTTGTTTCTGCTCCCCGAGGAACAGAATGACTAGGTAGGGGCCCAGTACTTTGAACAAACTGATATTTGGATTATGGGCCCATAGAAATAATTAAAGGATTCTAAGTCAATTTGTGTAAGAGAGAGAGAGAGAGAGAGAGAGAGAGAGAGAGAGAGAGAGAGAGAGAGAGAGAGAGAGTGTGTGTGTGTGTGTGTGTGTGTGTGTGTGTGTGTGTGTGTGTGTTTATATGTGTGGTCCTGTGAATAGAATTCAGGGCCTGGGCACTGTTCCTGAACTTTTAGCTCAAGGCTCTATCTATCATTTGAGCCATAACTCCACCTCTGACTTATTTTTGTGATTAATTTGAGGTAATAGTCTCAGGGACTTTCCTTACTAAACTACCTCCCTCCCTCCTTCCCTCCCTCTCTCCCCTTTCTCTCCTCTCCTCCATTTCCTCATTTCTCTTTTGGATACTACCAGAGTTGGAACTCTGGAGCCTGTGTATGTTTACTTAGCTTGCTGGTTCAGCTGGTGCTCTACCACTTGAACTACAACTGAAGTTTTTGCTGAGTACATTGAAGATGAAAGTCTAATGGATTCTTCTGTTTCAGCTGCTTTTGAACTTTATTCCTTTTTAGCTTTCAGATTTCAGTAAGGAGGATTATAGGAATGAACCACTGATAATAGCTGTGATTGCTTTTCTGTTTCCTTTTTCTTTCTTTTGTGCCAGTCCTAGGGCTTGAGCTCAGAGCCTGAGCACTGACTTTCTCAAGGCGAAACCTCTACCACTTGAACCACAGCATCACTTCCGGCTTTTTAAAAAAAGTGTGTGTGGTACCAAGGAATCGAACCAGAGTCTTTGTGCATACTTAGGCAAGCACTCTACTACTAGGCCAAACTCCTGGCCCTGCTCTTCTTTTCTTTTTCTTTTAATGAGTTATGGGCCTTGAACTCTGGGCCTGGGCACTGTCCCTGGGCTCTTCAGCTCATGGCCACTGCCCCACCACTTGAGCCACAGCACCACTTTCCAGTTTTCTAGCGTTTCATTGGAGATAAGGGTCTCATGTTCTTTAATGCCTGAGCTGGCTTTGAACTGAGATCCTCATATCTCAGCCTCCTGAGTAGCTAGGATTACAGGCGTGGGCCACCATGCCTGGCTTTTACTAGCTCTTTTTACAATCATGGAGCTCATGAAGTAGATCAAAGATCATTCTGGGCTAGATGTATGTATGGTTCATAGCCTAACAAGTATGAGGCTCTCAGATCAAACTGCTATAGTTTTCAAAACAAAATTACACCTGGATGCCATTGGCTCACACCTGTAATCCTAGGTACTCAGGAGGCTGAGATCTGACGATCTTGATTCAAAGTAACCTGGGAACAGAAATCTGTGAGACTCTTATCCCCAGTTAACCACCAGAAAACAGGAAGTGGCTGTGGCTCAAGTGGTAGATTGCTAGCCTTGAGCTAAAGAGCTTCAGGACGGTGTCCAGGCCCCATACTTTTTACATTGGTCATAATTTATTGTCCCACATTGTAGTAAAGAAAGCCTAAATAAAAGTGGGAAGTTTAAATTTTTTTTCTGCAGTATTCCTGTAGCAGGAACCTTACCAGTCATATACAGGCCGATACAGGCTATATGAATTTTGTAACAATTTATGACAATGACTCAGAATGATATAAGCTAGCTTTTTTATGACTATTCTTTTCTGTAGCTTTTGGTGTACTGTTGTGGGAAATCGCTACCTATGGAATGTCACCATATCCAGGAATTGACCTGTCTCAAGTTTATGATCTACTAGAAAAAGGATATAGAATGGAGCAACCTGAGGGATGCCCCCCTAAGGTTTATGAACTTATGAGAGCATGTGAGTATTCTTTCATAGCTTAATTTTGAAGCAGTATGTTTACCACAATTGGAAATATTTTGCTAGGATTGAGTCTAGACTCATGTTTAAAGATCTTGTCATTGGTTAGCCAGCTGTCACATTTGATATACTAGTGAGTCTTATAGGAATCCTAAGAATAGTTGTCTGTGGCCCCAAATAATTGTGTAGTTATTTTTTAAAGTTGTATCTTTAGTAAGAAATTGGGTGCACAAATTATGTTAGGAAAGGAATGCTTTCAGCTACATAAAATGTTTGCTAAAGAGTATAAATGATGTATAAAAGGAACGTCAGTGATGTAAATGAAAAGATTTGGCTAATAAAGAACACAGGATATAGTAAAGTGCAGCTGCTTGTACATAAATCTATATTATCTTTTAATTTTTTTGCCAGTCTGGCCCTTGAACTCAGGGCCTGAGCACTGTCCTGGGCTTTCTTAAGGCTAGAGCTCTACCACTTGAGCCACAGCACTACCTCTGGCTTTTTTCCCCCCCTATTATGTATGTAGTACATAGGAACCCAGATCTTTGTGCATGCTAGGCAAGGACTCTACTAGTAGGCCAAACTTCCAGCCCAGTCTTTCCACTTCTTTTTTTTTTTAATATATTTTTTATTGTAATTAATAGAAGGGTTACATGATATTTGCCAGTCTTTCCACTTCTTTAAAAACAAACCCCGTCATTTTTCTCACTCATTTCTGTTCCTCTTTGTATAGAGGGAATGGCAGCCAAGATTATATAAAAGGACAGGAATGGGGGAACGGGCACTTACATGTCTGGAACTGAAGTGACTTCATTAATACCATAGTGAGCATCCATTAACTCTACATCATGATGAGTGGACTTCATTTTCTTGGGTGCCACTGGATATATAATACTAATAGAGGTCTTGATATTGTGGTATTGTGATATATAGGCTGGAAATGGAGCCCGGCTGACAGACCTTCTTTTGCTGAAACTCACCATGCTTTTGAAACCATGTTCCATGACTCCAGCATTTCTGAAGGTGAGAATCTAATGGACTTAGAATTGACTGCTAGGTGGATGGTACTTGATGATGGCAAGTAGTTTGCAAAAATAGTCCTTATACTTTCTGTCTGTTTGAAGATCATGAGTTAACTTTTTTTTTTTTTTTTTTTGGTCGGTCATGGGGCTTGAACTCTGGGCCTGGGCACTGTCCCCAAGCTCTTCAGCCCAAGGCTACCACCCTTCCCCTTGAGCCACAGCGCCACTTCCTAGTTAATTATTTTTGAAATGATTTTTTTTTTTGCCTTGTATTGGTGGTACTGCTTTTTTTGTACTTTTCACTTTTATGTTTTTAGCTTATTGAAATGAATTTTAACTTGAAATTAGTTCAGTCTCTACCTAGAGAAAATAAATAAATTTATTAGTGCTCTCTCTACCTTTTTAACACCATGGTACAGAGAAAATGGGGGGAAAAATATTCCAGCTCTCCATTTAGAAGCTCCACTTCTAAAATACTCCAACTTTTGGCTAGGTGTTTGTAGTAATTGTGTACTTGGGTGGTTATAGGTAGAAAGATCTCAATATAAGGCAAAACAAGACATACTATCTGAAAATAACTTAAGTACTTCCCCCCAGACGTCTGCTTGCTTGCTTTCCCTCCCTTTTTCCTCTCCTTCCACCTCTCCCACCCCCCTCCTTGCCTGGGCTCCCAGAGCTTCTTTTGCCTAAGACTACAGCACTCTACCACTTGAGCCACAGAACCACTTCTGGCTTTTTCTAAAAGTTTATATGGTACTGAGGAATCAAACCCAGGACTTCAATATGCTAGACAGCCACTAAGCCACATTCCTAGTTATTAAAACAATATCTGGGGATTCCCATTTCTAGAAAAATATCTGAAGAAAATCAGATTAAAAATAAAATTTAGCTACCAGAGCATAATTTCTTATATTGAAAAATAAGGGTCTGATGTGCTACATGACTATAATCCTAGCTGCTTAAAGGTAGAGACAGGAAGATCTTTTGGTTGTTGTTGTTGCCCTGTGGTTGAGCTCAAGAACTGAATATTGGCCCTGAGATTTTTTTGTTCAAGGGTAATGTTGTGCCACTTGAGCCCAAGCTCCACTTCTACCTTTTTTTCCTGGTCAATTAAAAGTAAGAGTCTCACAGATTTTCCTGCCCAGGCTGGTCTTGAACCATAATGTTCAGATCTCAGCCTACTGAGTAACTAGTATTATAAGCAAGAGCCACCAGTTCCTGGATCTTCAAGGCCAGTCTGGGCAAATTTTTGAGACCATATCTCAAAAACAAAATACAAAACATTCAGCCCAGATACCATAGAGTAGATGATTGGATCCAAAAAATGTGGACCTATGTTTTAAGGAAACTCAGTGGTACCACTTAAAAGGCCCAATTATGAGTCTTTATTGGAGAGACAGAGCCCTGTTGGTGTTGGATCAAAGACAAACACAAAAGTGCAATTTGATCATACAAAATAATACTTATAGAAATAAATGCCAGGAAATGAAAATAAGCCTTTTTTTATTTTTATTTTATTTTTTTTTTTGTGTGTGTGTGTGGGTCATGGGGCTTGAACTCTGCCTGTGCATCATTGTCCCTGAGCTCTTCAGCTCTTCGAGGTTACCACCCTACCCTTGAGCCAAGCCCCGTTTCCCATTTTCTAGAGGTTAATTGGAGATAAGAGTCTCAGGTCCTTTTGTGCCTGGGCTGGCTTTGAACCTTGATCCTCAGATCTAAGCCTCCTCTGTAGCTAGGATTACAGGTGTGAGCCACCCTGCCCTGCTCTCTTCTTTTTGTTTTATTTGTCTTTGGGGACGGTAAGGAAGGCCTGGAAATGGAGGGGCTAAGAGTGAACAATGCAGTGGTGGTATATGTAGAAAATGAGCTATACAACTTGTGGGCAAGATGGGACGGGAAAACTGGGTGAAAATGAGGGAAGGGGCGACATTACCCAAAGAGAAATGTATTCTTGACCTGACTATGTAACTGTAATCATTCTGTACATACATCACCTTTAATTTTGTTGTTGTTGCTGGTTGTAGGGCCTAGGAGCTGTCCCTCAGCTCCTTTTGCTCAAGGCTAATACTCTCTCACTTGAGCTGCAGCACCACTCCTGGTTTTCTAGTGGTTACTTGGAGAGTCTTACAGATTTTCCTGCCCTGACTGGCTTTGAACTATGATCCTCATATCTCAGCTTCCTGAGTAGCTAGGATTACAGGTGTGACCCCTTTTGTGTGTACTGCGAGTCAATTTTGCACAACTACATAAAGCTGAAGTACATGTACCCGATAACCTCTTGGTTCTCCAATGCTTACGCTAAACAGATAATGTGCATAAAGTTAAGAACCATAAAACACATAGCAGGTTCTTCTTAACAGTATCCTCCCTTGCTAAAAGCTGGAACTAGCCTACATATCTTACCAAGAGGAATTCAGATGAATTTGGCTTTATTTACACCTAGGAATACTGTCCATTCATGAGAATCCTCACTCTATGCAGTAATATGTGAGTCTATAGACATATTGTTGAGAAAAATAAGCCACATTATATACTGTAGGATTCCACTTATACATTTTATTTATTTTACTTTTTTTTGGTTTGTCCCGAGGCTTGAACTCTGGTCCTGGGCATTGTCCCTGAGCTCTTCAGCTCAAGGATACTACCCTATCCTTGGAGCCACACCCCCACTTCCCCTTTTCTGGAGATAAGTCTCAGGTACTTATAATGCTGGGACTGGCTTTGAACCACAGTCCTCAGATCTCAGCCTCCTGAGTAGCTAGGGTTATGGGTGTGAGCCACCGCACCCACAGCACCGGCCTTTGTTTACTTTTTTTTTTTTTTTTTTTTGTTAGTCCTGGGCTTGAGCTCAGGGCCTGAGCACTGTCCTTGGGTTTTCTCAACACTAGAGCTCTACCACTTGAGCCTCAGCACCACTTCCAGCTTTTTTCTATGTATGTGGTACTGAGGAATCTAACCCAGGTCTTCGTGCATGCTAGGCAAGCACTTTTACCACTAGGCCAAACTCCCAGCCCCCATTGTTCACTTTTGAGATGGTGTCTCACTATATTTACTAGGTTGGTCCTGAATTTTGTCAACTTGAAGGATTCTGTAGCCTCAGTCTCCTGTCTATAAGCGTGTTCTACTATACCTGGCTGCATTTATGCATTTCTCTTTTCTAGTCTCTATTGCTTTTCTGAAGAGAAAAATTCTCTTTCTCTGCCATAAAATTACCTTTATTGATCCTTTGTGGTTTTAACAGAGGTAGCTGAGGAGCTGGGGAGAGCTGCCTCCTCGTCATCTGTTGTTCCATACCTGCCCAGATTACCTATACTTCCTTCTAAGACACGAACACTGAAGAAACAGGCGGAGAACAAGGAGAACATTGAAGGGTCCCAAGATGCTACAGAAGAGCCTGTTTCCAGTTCAGCACCAGGTAGCATCAGAGTAGAAACTGCCTTGGTTAAAGAGCCTTGTGGCTTGATGCTGTTGTGCCTGTTTTCATGTGCTTTTTTGTGTAAGGACAGCAAGGCGGCTCTGGTTTTTGGTCTTTCATTACTAGTTCTGGAAGCCTAACATACAGTCTGTCATTTCTTTTTTTTTTTTCTTTTTACAGTTCTGTCATTTCTTAAGCTCTTGACTTCCACATAGATCTCATGCTGCCAATTCGCAGCATGGGGAGGGGGGGAGAGCGGGGAGGGAAAAGACTCCTTTACTAAGCCTTATACATAATGCCAGGCTTATTTACTTTAAGAGAAAAGGTGAATACTGGGGTGTGATAAATAACAGGTTATTTCTCCCCATCTATATCTACATCATATTTAGAATACTAATCACTGTGAAATGATAGTGTGTTAATTTCTTCGGAATAATGACAGCACCTGACAATAAATACTGACAGTTCTTTTATAAGGGAGCCCTGGTTTCAATTCTTGTCTTTTACATTATTGATTGTGTTTCTCATCAGGGTTCATTAGAAGTGCACAGGCCTCTTGTGGGTCCCCAGCACTGCCTCGAAAGCAAAGAGACAAATCACCCAGTAGCCTCTTGGAAGATGCCAAAGAGACCTGCTTCACCAGGGATAGGAAGGGGGGCTTCTTCAGCTCCTTCATGAAGAAGAGAAACGCTCCCACACCCCCTAAACGCAGCAGCTCCTTTCGAGAAATGGAGAATCAGCCCCACAAGAAATACGAACTCACGGGTAACTTCTCATCTGTTGCTTCTCTGCAGCATGCTGATGGGTTCTCTTTCACTCCTGCCCAGCAAGAGGCGAATCTAGTGCCACCCAAATGTTATGGGGGGAGCTTTGCACAGAGGAATCTCAGTAATGATGACAATGGAGGGGGTGGGTGGTCTGGCATCACAGGCTTCTTTACGCCTCGCTTAATCAAAAAGACACTTGGCATACGAGCAGGTAAACCCTCAGCCAGTGATGACACTTCCAAGCCTTTTCCAAGGTCAAACTCTACATCTTCCATGTCCTCAGGGCTTCCAGAGCAGGACAGGATGGCAATGACCCTTCCCAGGAACTGCCAGAGGTCCAAACTGCAGCTTGAAAGGACAGTGTCCACCTCTTCTCAACCAGAAGAGACTGTGGATAGGGCCAATGACATGCTTCCAAAAAAATCAGAGGACAGTGCTGCTCCAACCAGGGAGAGACCAAAAGCCAAACTATTGCCCAGAGGAGCCACAGCCCTTCCTCTGAGAGCTCCCTCTGGGGATCCAGCCATTACAGAGAAGGATTCTTCAGGGGTGGGGGTGGCTGGAGTAGCAACTGCCCCCAAGAGTAAGGAGAAGAATGGTGGTTCGCGACTTGGGGTGGCTGGAGTCCCTGAGGATGGAGAGCAGCCAGGTTGGTCTTCTCCAGCCAAGACTGCATCTGTCCTCCCAACCACTCACAACCACAAAGTGCCAGTCCTGATCTCACCCACTCTGAAACACACTCCAGCTGATGTGCAGCTCATTGGCACAGACTCTCAGGGGAATAAATTCAAGCTCCTATCTGAGCATCAGGTTGCATCCTCTGGAGACAAGGACCGACCCCGACGGGTAAAGCCAAAGTGTGCCCCACCTCCACCACCAGTGATGAGACTACTGCAGCATCCATCCGTATGTGCAGACCCTGCAGAAGAGCTACCTGCCCCGACTATAGGACAGCCCACTTCAGAAACCCAGGAAGGAGGGAAAAAGGCAGCTGCAGGAGCTGTGCCCAGCAGTGGGAAACCTGTGAGGCCAGCGATGCCTCCACCTCAAGTGCCTCTGCCCACACCTTCCATCTCGCCAGCCAAAATAGCCAATGGAACAGCAGGTACTAAGGTAGCTCTGAGAAAAACCAAACAGACTTCTGAGAAAATCTCAGCAGATAAAATCAGTAAAGAGGCCCTGCTGGAATGTGCTGACCTACTGTCCAGTGCGATTACGGAACCTGTACCTAATAGCCAACTGGTAGACACTGGACACCAGCTGTTGGACTACTGCTCAGGCTATGTGGACTGCATTCCTCAGACTCGCAACAAATTTGCCTTCCGAGAGGCTGTGAGCAAACTGGAACTCAGTCTGCAGGAGCTGCAGGTTTCTTCAGCAGTTGCTGGTGTACCTGGGGCAAACCCTGTTCTTAATAACTTATTGTCATGTGTACAGGAAATCAGTGATGTGGTGCAAAGGTAGCCACTGTTAGTATAATAGGAGATGCACACATTTCTGAGAGTGAGGGACTTGTTTCCCTTTTGACCTTGTTTTCAAAAACATGAGAGACTGATACTTGAGTGTGTTTGTGTGAAGTACCTCAGATCCCTGGGTTCTCATGTTTACAGGTTCATCTCAAAAAAAAAAAAGAAATCACAAAAGGCAAGCCACATAAGTATGAGAATGGTAAATTCAGTAAAGGCGAGACAGTAGTGGAAAAGGTTGGAAACTGCACTGGAAAATCAGGGAACTTGTTATCTGTCAAAAAATGAAACCTAGCCCTTTCCTGCATGAAAGACTGAACAGGCTAGTCTGGCTGCACCCAGTCAGGCACTGCTCTGGGCTCTGGTAGTATAATTGTGCTCCAAGACTCTTAACAATTTTGGAGGACAGAAGAAAAGAAGTGTACATGAGAAGTTCTATTCCAGATTGTTGGAGGTGGCTTTTGGCCTTACTTCCACAAGTCACTGCTGCTTGTAGTAAGAACTGCAAATCAGATTACAAGAGAACAAAACAAGGAAACATAGCCCTATCTTTTTATTCCTATCCTGATTTCCATTGTTGCATTAGTCAGTACAGGAAGGCAAGAATGCTGAAAAATTTAGTGAGGGAGGTTAAACTCACCTCCAAAAATCTTACATTAAAAGCAGTCATTTTCCCCAGTCTCTAGTGTGTTGTTTACTATGGACCAGAATCGACTTTCTGCTTTGTTGGTGACTATCAGTAAACTTTGCAAGTAACGGTCTATTTAATAGTTATTCTCTGTCCCTTGCTAGGCAAGCTGTCTTCCTTTATTTATACCTACAGCATTCAGGGCATTAACCAATATTGAATTTGAAAATATTGTCCACCACAGGTGTTCACAGGGAAGCCTTTTCTGATGCAGCACCCTTGCACACTGGTAAATAGGGCAGGGACATGAGCTGATTTGTATTTAACTAAGATCCAGCTAAGCCAAGAGGCTTGCAATTGAAAAAGAAGCTAGGTCATCCAAAATGGCTTTTTCTTCTGTACCTTTATTTTCCCTTCTCACCTTAAGCCCAACCTAGTGGACCTAGGGAAAGATATTATCTCACATATATTATCTCACATGCTCTTCTCTGATGACCTATTTGTCCCACCCTGGTCATTATGCTTGTTTCTGTCATCCATATTGGGAATATTAATTATTTTGTCATTTCACTTGAATTTAATTACAGAGTGCAGATTTGGAGGAATTTTTGGATTTTGGAGTACCACTTAGACCCTGGGAAGCCAATAACATAATCTTGAAATGTGTTTGCCCTCAAAAAATAGGCATTTCTCTTTCTTTTAAAATTATGGAAGTTCTAAGTGGGGTGGCATAAAAATGAATCAAATGGGTTAGACAATAACAATGTTCTTGCTATCAGGTTTTGCTCCAGTTTCTGCTTTTGCTTTTGATGCTTTATGATTACTACTCCCCAAGAGAACCTAATGTAAAATACTTTAATTTTTTTCTTTCTAATAATTTCAGATGCAAGATAGGGAATTCAACACTGAACAGCATGTTTTCTTCCTGGCTTTGTTATTGTTCTACTGCCAAACCACAGTCCCATCTCTTAATCTATTAAATGAAGGTAATTATTCTCAAGGGTGTTTTGCAAGTAAGTGCGTAGCTACCCCACAGAGAGCATCTCTGGAAATCTCTGTAGTTTAGTGCTGTTATAATGGATTGTTTTTTATTTTCATGGCTGAGCAGCAGATACTAATGGAATTTAGAACTGTTGAGCTTATATTGGGAATAGAATACAAAGGGTAGAACTGTAAAATAATTTGGGCATTTTTGTTAAGGGAAGAAATTCACATTTTCAGTAGAACAACAACAGTGGTTCTTACTGCTACTCCAGAAAAGGCTCAGATTAACAGAAGGACTGGGAGGAAAGGGGCAGTATTGGTCATTGGTAGATTTTGGATGATCTCCATGTGGGTTTGTTACCTACAACTATAGTATAGGCAACTAGTATGAAGCTTAGTTTCCTTATAGTAGTTTAAAAAGACTTAGGATTTAAAAATCCACCTCTTCTTTTTTTTCCTTGACATCTTCATCCTTTCTGTGTCCTTAAACTTGAACTTATTTCTTAGCAGTTATCAGCCTTTTAATGATGAGTAGGAGGAAGCTCAAATTTTACAATATTATGCTGCTTTTTTAATTTATTCCTGCCATTATGGGATGTGAGTTAAGGGATTATAATTGTTTTCAGGGTTTTTTTTTTTCTTTTCTTTTTTTTTTTTTTTTTTTTTTAAACAAGGGCTCTGTTTTTTCCTTAAGAGTTCTGAAAATAAGCCTTGGAGAAACACTGCTTACTATATTTGAGACCCTTGGTTTTCTCACCACAGGTGAGAAACAGCCAGGGCTGTTTCTTACTCAGGGCAGCACCTAATTGCTTCTTGCTTACAGTCGGTGCTCAGTAAATTCTTAAATTTAATTTTCAGCTTAACTATAAGTCATGTCATCAACCATTCACACCCCATTCATGTAATGCTTGAACTACTTAATTTCAGGGGCTGAGGGTTCGGGATTCAGGTTTAAGAGGCACTGTCAACTTGTTATTAAAGTATCATTTAGGTTGTTAGAGAAAGTGGCTTTTAGAAATTGAAAATTTAATTTTATCTGTTGTAAAAACAAAGCATAGAATAAGAGAAAAGGCTCTGTTACATCATATCAGCTAGTTTCTAACTGCTTATATCTATACCTGCATTTTGGATGCTGCAACTTGATTCTTTTCATCTACCCTTAAATAGGATTTCAGTTTAGATTTCCTGCCTTATAATTCAGTGTTTTATTTTGAGTACTTCTTGGTATTTCTTTACACAAATTACTCTCTTGGAAGGCTTTGTGTAAAGTTAGTTTCTTATTTTAAGTGGAAGCCTCCATCATTATTTCTAGAGATACAACCTTAACTGTTTTTGCTCTCATCCAGGAGCAGGTGGCACATGCCTGTAATCCTGGCTGCTCAAGAGGTTGAGATGTATGGATCAAAGGCAGCCTTAACTAGTAAAAAGTTGGAAGTGGTCGTAAGGCTGAAGTGGTAGAATGCCAGTGTGGAAGAGAGGTGGGAAAAACTGAATGAGAGCACAAAGCCCTGAATTCAGTTCATACAGACACACAGACATATTTGCTGTCTTGTAAAGAGTGTATTTTGCGCATGTTCTTATAGTGAATTGAACATGGTACCAAGCTGTGAGCTCTATTATTCACAAAGTATATACATTTTCTAATTACCTCTGTAGAGAGATTATAGTTAGTACAGGCTCTTTCCTAGCTGCATTTCTAGGTTTAAATTGGAATTTTTCTTACACAATTTAAAACTTGGTTAGTAAAACAGTTCATAGTTAATACCACATGCTGCTTTTGGTAAGGCACATTTCATAATTACTTAACTAAAAATCACAAAGATTTTGAGCTTTTAAAGATGCAGTATAGATGATGGTTTAAATTTGAGCTTTGAAGCCAGTCTAGAAGGCACATCATAATAACCTCCTGAGCCTCAGTTTCCTCAATGCAAAACAGGGATAATAAAAGTAACTACCTCAGGGTTGTTGTAAGGCTTAAATGATATAGTGTTTTTAATATGCTTAGCTAAAGTGCCTGGCATAAAGTGAGCACTCCATAAATGTTAACTACTGTTATTTACACATAATCCAGGACTGCAGCAGTATCATTCCTTAGGGTTTTGTTTTGAAGAAGAACAAATTAGCCCCACTCCACGTCAGAATTCCCAGTGGAGTGAGGTCTCAGTCATTGTGTTGTCCAAGAATCTCTTCAGGTGTTTCAGACTCCCATCACTGAAAATTGTCAATGCCCTTTGCTTTATAGTCTAGGAAACTAGAGGAGAGGATAGTTAAGTTACTTGCCCATGATCTCAAAACAGTAGCAGATTCCAGGTTAGTATTCAGTCTGACTTTTGGTTAGGAGATCTTTCTACCATATCTTGTACCTTGTGAGACACTGCTAAGAAGTAACTCTTGCTAAACAGACAATCAGCCCTCTCTGGTGCACATTCTCTAAAGCACATATGCTCTGACTTGGGAGCTTAAATGTTTATTGAGTAACAGTAATATTAACAATGCAAACATCTAGCAAAACCAGTCATTTAAAGATTATCTGAGCTTTTTCTCTTAGCCCTCCTCAGCAACAGCAATCTGCACAATTGTGCTAAGGAATATCAGCTACCAGCCTAGTTTTAGAGGCCTGGTTTTAAAATTATAGTCCTACATTCCTTTTTCATAAATGAAAAGATTCAGTACCTTAGTGGTTATTAATATATATATATATGAAAGCACTTTGAGAAAGTATCAAATATAAGTATAAAATTGTATTATCAATATCTGGATAGAAGATAAATCATTTGATTGGATGCTGATTGACTTAAAGACCCACCTGCGTTAGGGACATACAGAATCTATAAAGAACCACCTCTATACTTTATTTGATTTGTAAGTGTGAAAGTGCTGTGAATATGTACAAATATAGCAAATGTTGAACCAAAGTTACAGCTCCAAGCTGAATAACCTCAAAAAAAATTGGAACCAATGTATTGGTTTTATTCTTACCTTTAAAAGTAATATATCACACCTGTAATTACAGCACTTGGGAGGTTGAGGCAAGTGGATCATAAATTTGAGGCCAGCATGTGCTACATAGAAAGACCATGTATTTAGAAAAGAAAGAAGTAAGGTGTACTCTATAAAAGTACAGAGTTCCAGGGGTTCTAAGGAATAGGGTCCTTAGGAGTCTCTTAATCTTGGAGATTTTCATACTTCATGTTCCGCTATTAATTAGCATCTTCCATGTCGTAGGCACAGACTCCTCACCCATCATGTTGACAGTGGTTTTTAACCTATGTCCTGCATGGTCTCATGGGTTGTTTTGTTTTCTGTGATGGTGGGGAACTAGGTGGCCATAGAACCATTTCCCTTGAGGAATTACTTTCTTAGTTTCCTACTAGTTATAAATGACACACATTATCTTTTTTTTTTTTCTATACGGAATAGCTGGACTTAATTCACCTATCCCATTATTAAAATCTTCACAGGAAATTTCAGTAGTGGCTATTTTTTATTTTTTAGATACACTTCTCCCTGATCTCTCCCTCCTTTCCACTTCTGCTTTTGATGTCCTTATTATTAGGCTCTTCTCACTTCCCACTGCCAGGAGTTCAGATTAGGCTGACAGGGCTGTTTTTGTCCTTGATGATTTTTAGGTTTCATTATCTTGCTTACATTGATTTACTCTATCTGGTGCCAGTTTCTGTGCATTGATTATGGCCAGTCCTTTTTATGTAAAAAGGCCCGTGCCCTTGAGTTTTACTCTTATGTATTGATAGATGCCACCTGCTGATATTCCCTAACCTTTTCTCCCTTCACTCCAGTAGTCCAGATACTTCGAAAATGTTTACTTCTGTTGGGGAATGGTGAGTGTTTTAAGAGAACTAGAGAAAAGCCGCTTTAAAGGAGCCTATACATTGCTGAAACAGGTTGACCAAAAGTACTTGTACCTTCCATGTGACAACCTAGGAAACTGCTGCTAGACGTAGCCTCGCCAGTCAGGCCAGGCCTTGGGCTACTTCTAAAAATTGGCCACAAATTAACAGTAAGATATCTATAATATTTGAGTAGTTCCATTTTTCTATCTACTAGACTTCAAAAAAAAATGAATTCAAAGCTAGCTCTGTAGGGCACATGTTAGTACTGCTTGTGGCAGCTATTGTTACCTGCCCTGCTCATCACAGCTTGCAGTGGCTGAAATTTACTGTCATCCTCCATGCTCTGTTACTGAGAAAGTGTGGGTGGTCGGTCTTCAGAGCTGAGGATTGGGCTGTTCCCTGTCCCAGAGCATCCTATAGATGACATCAGTTCTACTTTGTCTTTTGTAATGTTCATTATGATACCTGTCCAGGCTGGTTTCTACCTTGGGCCTGTTGTTTCCAAGCCTCCCTCCTGAGTGGTAATGGTCTATCTTTGAGTATATGTAAGAGAATTCCTTCTTTCTGACTTCTGAATCCTAGATCTGAAGATCAAGAAATTAGGACAGGCTCCTTTGTGTGGTGAGGATAAACAGTTACTGTATTCCTGCTGAGGAAGGCCTGTAGCAAGTTGATCCTAGGCAGACTTGGGAGTGGCTGAGGTCAGCAGTAGAGACTGAGGCCTTCAAATAAGAGTTCATGGTCTTGAAGAGGAAAAGACATTGCTCTGTTGATTTGGTAGGGAGACATTAGCTTCATCAGAAGCTCTTGATTGCAGTGTCTCCCATAGAATGCCAACTGGCCAATGGCTGCACTGTTCTCCATCTCACTTACCTGAGGGAAAGATACTCTCATTTGATCCTCCCTCCCTCTCTTGTTTCTTCCTTCCCTTTTATTCTACCTTCTTTCTTCATTCAGACTTCCTTGTACCTATGTATTGTTAATTTCTCCTGGAAAAAAATATGCCTTTAATTGGCCACGTGCAGTCTTGAAACCTGCTGATCATCTAATAGGAAAGTATGTCTACTTTAAGTAGGCTTTTCACAATCAGACCATTCACACCATCTTTGGGGGGGAATTGTGATGCTTGCCCTGTGTTCTGTGAAATTCTTTGTTGGAAGTTTTTGGGTCCTACATGTCACTTCAAGCTATTCACTGTACACACAGCCCATCATCTGTGAACATGCTACTTAATCCTCAGATCACGGTGGAGGCCAACTGTCAAATGCTAACAAGTTTCATCGAAGAAAATAAAGGGAATTGTGTAGTTGGAGTTTGCTAGATTTGCTTTTCACATATTTAGGAACTATAAAATTTTGTTGAGAATGGGACTTGTGGCTAGTATAAAACTTTCACTTACATGGGTACCTAATTTTCAGCTTTTACAACAAAAAATATTTTTCAGAATTTTGCAGCACTTTAGGATCATCACTAGTATTTCTGAAATAGTGCTGTATACATTTCTGAAGAAGTATACTTCAGAATGCCAGGGGTCATCTGCTTTGAGAGATGGAGGCCAAAGAAGCCAGCTCGCTTCCATCTTGGCATCTAGTTTTTCCTATGCAGTCCACTTTTGAAGCATTTCCTGAGATCTTGAGGATTCTCCTAGTGTAGTTTAATTGTCTAATTGTTAATCTCCTTGATTAGAAGGAATGTCCTTCAGGAAAACTAGTATTCAGAAATCTGGAAAGAATAGAGATGCCTTGTTTCATTAAACCCATTAGGGTATGTATTGGAAAGCCCTCATTTCTCATGTGGATGTAGAGGCTATGAGTTTATGGGCACACGTACTGATGCCCATCAAAGAGGGAGAGTTGGTAAAACAGGAGTTAGATGTTTGTGAACAGAAGCAGTGGCATGTTTGGTGTGCTGCATGAATAGGCTGACCCAGATATTATCCATACACAAGAACACACCCCCCTGCAGGCCTGCGCTTACCTTCTTTCTAATCTCCCTCTGTAGTGACCACCATCACAGAAACCCCAATTTAGTGCTTGCTTGATTTTAAAAGTTTGAACATTTCATGGTGATTGAAAGAACTTTTTCCTCAAATGTGCTAGTTGAGACTCAAAAACTACAGTTGATACCAAAGGTTCCAGTCTGCAGGTGTGTGCGGGTGCAGAGGTCAGAGTCGGGAATAGGTTTGTGTGCATTGCTGAGGGGACACAGTACACAGTGAGACAACATGGGATTTAACTGAAAACCGTCAATCATGGGTCACACTGTCAATGTTGTTAGGTGTTTGTTCATAATTGTTATTGTATTATATTTTCAGTTGTTTTGTTTTTCTAATTTAATTCTCTGTTGTCTGACTGTGAACTGCTAACAGTGTTAAACTTGATGTAAATAAATTATGCCCTTAAAAGGACTGCTCTTGTTGTCTCACAAGCTTTGCAAGTTGTGTTTTATTTTAAATAAAGTTTCCAATATTTCATTGGCAAAGTAGGTTTGAGATTGGACTATTTCTCTCAAGACTCTACACGAGGGTCTCTAATAAAATAGGTAAAAGATTTTAAAAGATGATATTTTAAAATTCACATTTGTTCAAGTGTAATGGTGTGAGCACTCCTCTGATGAATTACATTTTTGGGGAGGGTCTTGGGGCTTGAACTCTGGGCTTGGGCACTGACCCTGAGGTCTTCAGCTCTACCACTCGAGCCACAGTGTCACTTCTGATTTTTCTGGTGATTAATTGGAGAGAAGAGTTTCACAGACTTCAATCCCCGGTCTGGCTGTGAACCACAATCCTCAGATCTCAGCCTCCTGAAGTAGCTAGGATTACCGGGTTACCAGCGTGAGTCACTGGCGCCCAACTTGGATTATTTTTTATATAAGATTTCAACTGGAATCCATACTGCTGTTCACAAGGTAAGTTTTGATTTATTGTTACTTTAATGTTTTAGTAAAACATCCGTGTCCTCCCCATTGGTTGTTTCTTTATGGTGAACACATTCAAAGTCCTGTCTTGTAATATGTAGAAACCCATACGACATTATTGTCTATAGTCATCTTACTATGCTGTAACACACTAGACCTTCTCACGGTAATTACTGTATAAACTCAGTTTCTATTAGATCAGCTTTTATAGATTCCACATAGAAATGAGACTGTGCAGTACTCTTTCTTGCCTGATACAACATAACATCTCTCTACTCTTGTGCATGTCATAAATTATCTCCTTATTTATTTGAGCCAGTCTTGATGTCGTTTTGCATTGTATTTCTTTTTTTGTTTTTTGTTGTTTTATTTTGCCACTCCTGGGCCTTGAACTCAGGGCTTGGTCACTGTCCTTGGGCTTTCTCAAGGTTAGAGCTCTACCACTTGAACCACAGCACCATTTCTGGCTTTTTCTATGTATGTAGTACCAAGGAATCAAACCCCAGTCTTCGTGTATGCTAGGCAAGCACTCTACCACTAGGCTAACCTCCCTGCCCATCTGTTATATTTTGAATAGGGTTATTAATATACTTTCCAAGTTTCTCATGTATTTTGGATTGTTTGCAAACTGTTTCTCCAAGTCAGTGGGTTATTTTTAATTCCATATAATCTTACTGGTCCATTTTTCTTTTCTGTGCTGCTTTTTTTTCTTTTTTTTCTTTTGCCAGTCCTGGACTTGAAGCTCAGGACCTGAGCACTGTCCTTGGACTTTCTCAAGGCTAGAGTTCTACCACTTAAGCCTCAGCACCACTTCTGGCTTTTTCTATGTATATGGTATGGAGGAATTGAACCCATGTCTACGTGCATGCTAGGCAAGCACTCTACCACTAGGCCAAACTCCTGGCCTTTTTCTATGCTTTTCTTTTGTTTCCAAGAAATACTTATATATTCTAATGTCTTGAAGCATTTTGATGTTGTTGTTGCTGCCAATCTTGTGGCTTGAATTTAGGGTTTGAGCGCTGGCCTTGGGCTTTCTCCAGGCTAGCATGCTACTACTTGAGCCACAGCACCATCTCCAGCTTTTTCTATTATGTGGTGCTGAGGAATCAAACCTGGGTCTTCATGCATACTAGGGAAGTACTCTTACCAGTAGGCCAGACTCCTAGCCCCTTCCTACTTTTTGTAGCTCCAAGTCTTTCATTTATAAACTTAATTCATCTCCAGTTATTTTTTATAATTGGGGTTTTGGGGTTTTTTGTTGTTGTTGTTTGTTTGTTTTTGGTCAGTTGTGAGTCTTAAACTCTAGGCCTAGATGCTGTCCCTGAGCTCTTCAGCTCAAGGCCAGTGCTCTATCACTTTGAGCCACAGTGCCACTTCCAGTTTTCTGGTGGCTATTTGGATATAGTGGCATGGACTTTCATGCCAAACCCCACTTCCCATTTTCTAGAGGTTAATTGGAGTTGTGAGTCTCAGGTCCTTTTGTGCCCGGGCTGGATCTGAACCTTGATCCTCAGATCTCAGCCTCCTGAGTAGGGCTGTGCCAATTTATATACCTGGTATGTAGGAGTTTTCCTTTTTTCACATCACCTGGATTCCGATTTTTTTTTTAGTAAGAACTATAACTGAGGTAAGATAATATGTGACATTTGGGTTTGGTTTGAATATATCTTTGTTAAGTCTTGATTTTCAGCATTTTTCCTAGGACTGTTGGCTCTTTTTTTGGTGGTGGCAGTACTGGTTCTTCAAGTGAGGTTCCAATGGCTTACTAGGCAGGCACTCTACCACTTGAGCCATACCTCTGTCACTAACTGCAACCTGTGGTGGTGGTGGGATGTGATACCAGAGCCAAAGTAATGAGAAAAGCCCATCGAGAAGCAGCAGGGCCTAGGTGTCCCAAGGCGCACCAGCTCTTGAACCCCAGGGGAGGTTACCGTGGGCATGTGCAAAAAACAAAGCATCTATACTATCAGAGTGCCGTAAATGTATAGATACTATATACGTGTGTGTGGTATGTGTATCTGTCTAAACAATTTGTGTAAATAACTGGCTCCCAGGCAAAATCCAGCATGTATTAAAAACATCTAGCTTTCAAGATCTAGCTCTTAGCCCTTCTAGCACTAAGGAAGGGGGTGCCACTCCATCCTCTTACCCCTCTCCAGCTGTCTTAAACCTTCTTCACATGGCCACTTTTAAGCATTCTGTGTACTGTCAATGGGGCATTCCAACCTCTCAAACCTTTCCCAGGTTTCACAGCTCAGCTTCAGAGTTCCCCACATGTCTCCACCTTTTTTTTTTTTTTTGGCCAGTCCTGGGCTTGAGCTCAGGGCCTGAGCATTGTCCTTGGACTTTCTCACAGCCAGAGCTCTACCACTTGAGTCTCAGCACCACTTCCGGCTTTTTTCTATGTACATAGTATGGAGGAATTGAATCCAGGTCTTCGTGCATGCTAGGTAAGTACTCTACCACTAGGCCACACTCCCAGTCCACCTTTTTTTTTTTATACTGCAAGAATTTTTTGTTGTATGTTTTAATAGTCTCACATTTCTGCCCTGCCTCTGTCCATGATCCCCACCTATTCCTGGTAGCTGGCATTAGATATGTACCAGTTATGCTTTTGGTTGAAGTGGAGGTCTTGGTAACCTTTGCCAGAGTGGTCTCAAACTGGGATCTTCCTGAGTCTGTAGGATCTGGAGGATTCACCCCAGGTCCAGACCTTCTGCCCACTTCTGGTCTCTTTAATATTACCCTTAAAAATATCTGGTATTTCAGGTATGTCATTGGTTTCTGGCTTTCTATAAGTGGATTATATTTTATGTTCAGATCCTACTGTATTAAAAATGTTGTCCCTGGGCTATATGCATAGTATGTAAGTATTTTCTTCCATTCTCTAGGATATCTCTTCATTTTATATATTTTTTTTTAAATTCTGGGGTCTTACTGAATTTTTATATTCTAATGGGTTTTTTTTGGTGTGTGTACATATATGAAGTATTTCGGACATTTTATAAGACCATGCCATCTGCAACAGGGACATTTAACTTCCTTTTTAATTTGAATTCTTTTTCTTCGTTTTGCTTAGTTTCCCTGGCTCAGACTTACAGTGCTATTTTGAATATCAGTTGTGAAAGTGGGCATTCTTGTCTTATTCTGCATCACACATGAAAACTTTTCGATTTCTCTCCCTTCAGTGTATTACCTATGGTTTGTCATCTACCACCATTATTGTGTTGGGATAGATGTTCCTTCTATCCTTAATTTGTTTGGAGTTCTTATGAGCTGATGAGTTTCATTATAAGCTTTTCCTGAATCTACTGAAATAATGTTGAGAACAGACTCTTGTTATATGTAGCTTGATCTAGGCCAGAACTTGGTGAATGAATGTAAAACTCAAGCTGGCCTTGAGTTCTGAGCCTCACTTCTTTAAGTGCTGGAATTTCACGTTTACCTCACCATACCTGGAATTCATTCATTCTGTCAGTCGTGGGGCTTGAACTCTAGGCCTGGGTGCTGTCCCTGAACTCTTCAGTTAAGGCTAGCACTCTACCACTTAAGCCACAGGGCCACTTTGGTTTTCTGGTGGTTAATTGTAGATGAAAGTCTCACAGATTTTTTTTGCCTGGGCTGGCTTTGAACTGTGATCCTCAGATCTCAGTCTCCTGAGTAGCTAGGATTATAGGCATGAACCACCAGTGCCTGGCACGAAAGCCCATGAGACTCCTATCTCCAATTAACCACCAGACAACCAGACATGGTGTTGTGGTTCAAGTGGTAGAGTACTAGCCTTCAGCTGAAGAGCTTAGGGACAACACACACACAGGTCCAGAGTTCAAGCCCCGTGACTGACCAGGATAGTTTCTTTTTTGCCTCAGACCTCTTAGGAGGCTCAGGAGCATGATGGCTTTTGTAAGTCAGGTGGGAAGGCATAGAGACACTTCTCTAGAACACTGAAACAGACCTCAGCCCAGCAGGTGCATTTTCTTTGTAGACTAGCATTGCTTTCCTGCAAGGTATTTATATGAGCTGAAGGAAGGAGTAGAGAGTGTCAGGTAAAAGGTGAGACTGTTAGGAGAAGGGGAAAAGCCTGTTAGCTTCTAAAGGCAGCTGCTGTTGTATGACTATAGACACACAATATGCTGTGTGGCTGGAACTATTGGTTCTTCCTGTCAGTCTTAAGATGTGACATTCAGATTCTGTATTTATGACACTAGACATAGCTGGCTTGTGCCAGAAAAACATAGACAACTGAGTTTCAGAGGCAAGAAACAGTCTATCATGGATTTGAAGTGTTTACAGCTAGTATTCTTCCAGAACAGCAGTGAGCAAGAAGCTAATACTAGCCCCTTGAATGTGCAGTTAGACCCGTGGGTCTAACTTGAGTGTGTACTGAATGATACCTCATTTGGCTGGATAGGTACTCCATAACCTTGTGATGGTCGAGTGCTCAAGTCCTAAGAAGAGAGGGATGAAGAGCACAATATGATGGAAAAGACCTGTGTTTTACACCAGAAGTGCCCTAGAGGAAAGTACCAGAAAAGGGAAAACTGTGGGAGGTACAATGGCACAGTACTGCTAGTGTGCGCCTTCCCCAGGTCTCTAGAGCACTGGGCTTGGATTGCTGTCCCGTCTGAGCTGGAAGGATGATGAGTGTGGTTACATGTGCAGGCACACTGGTGAGCAGACAAAGCGGCAGCCAGCCTGCCCTTTGAGGCAGGTCTGCCCCTTGCCCACCATTCCCTATCAATCAGCATTAGTGAGTTTTGCTAAGCCACCAGTAAGAAATGAGGCCAATGATGTTAGAAAAATACAAAAGTTTAATCTTCACATATGACATTCAAGGCTTCTATTTTTTTCAATATAGCTTCTCCTGCCCATCTGCTAGGATTACAGGTATACATTATCACCACACACAGCTAAGGCCCCTAATCTTCTTTTTCTTTTCTTTTTGCCAGTCCTGGGGCTTGAACTCAGCCTGGGCTTTCTCAAGGCTAGCACTCTAACACAAGGCCACACTCACAGCCCCCTAATCTTTTTTTTTAAAGAGAGGGTGCTTTACATTTACAAGATTTAAGTTTCCTCTGTGCACCTTTCTCAGGCTAAATAAAGTCTTTGCTGCTGATCTGTTCATCCACAGCTCAGTTTGTCCTACAGGAGGAAGAACTGGAAGGCAGACAGATCTACAAGCCTGCAGACTCTGGCTGTACTCCCTACTTTTGGCCATAGAACTTCGCTGTTCCGTAACCCAACAACCCTCCAGCTTCTTGGCATGCAGGTCTTTAAGGCACCAGGTGATTATATGAACTGTCTCTGCTTCTAATTACAGGCCATCCTTGTCCATACAAGCTGTGTGTTAGTGATTGCTGGTCACTAACCGGTCAGGTCTGTTAGTAGAAATGGGCTGTTTCAGGAATCCTTGGAGTTGCTGTCAAGGCAGGAAGTAATTAATTCTCTGGGAAATTGATTTGCAGCCCTGAGAGGAGAAGAGTTGCGCCTCCTTAGGGACATAGGTCATCATCTTGGCGATTTCATCCAGAGTGGCTTCTGTGTACTGGAGCTCCTGACTCATGAAAGCATCACGTGCGCATAGCCTCACGTGACGGTACTCCAGTGGCAGGAAGGGGACAAAGAAGTCAACCAGGTTTTCCTTTATAAGACAGCTGTGTCCAAAGCCACTCTCTGAAATCAAAACCCAAATTTAGTCGGGTGGTGGCTGAGATTGAGGGGGTGGCAAGTTCCAGCCCAGTTGGTAGAGAAACCCCCGAAACACCATCTTAATCACTAAAATGCCAAGCAGGGAACCCACTCGAGTGATAAAGCAGTACCAGCAAGAAAGTTCAGTAATTATAAGGCTTGGAGTTGAAATCCTAGTACCAGCCAAAATAAAAGACCCAAAGTTCAGACCTGGAGTCTGAACCTAAGCTGGTATTTTAAGTCATCCCTAAGGCCTAGCAAAAGTTGATTTTGGTATACCAGTCCCAGGATAGCAGTCTGTTACAGATGCCAGGAGCTAAATGGCGGTGTCTGCTTGAGGTAAACAATGCCAGGGTTTTTTTTGTTGATGCTTTTGTTTTTAGCCAGTCCTGGGGCTTGAACTCCAGGACTAGACAATGCCCTTAAGCTTTCTCAAGGCCAGTGCTCTACCACTTGAGCTACAGCACCACTTCCAGCTTTTCTGTGTGTGTAGTACTGAGGAATCAAACTCGGGGCTTCATGCATGCTAGGCAGGCACTCTACCACCAGGTTTAAAACAGGCTAGTACAGTGTGAACAGGGAGGGGCTTGCTTTGATAGCTGGAAGGATACCCCTGAGGTTCTCAAAGTGAGCTTCTGTATTTTCAGAGAGACTGCCACCATTCTGTCTAAAAGCATTTACAGGAAAGGAGTTAAAGTTTTGGCACCTGTGCCACCCTACATTGAGATGAGAGGTGATTATGGGGCGTTCTCTGGGGTTCAGCACACAGCATAATCACTAAAGCTGTTTTTCTGGGAGGCAGGCAGGGAAGTCATCTCCTTACCGGTGGACTCCGTGATCTCCGCCTGGAGGTGGGCCTCCAGGTGCTTCATGGTGATTTCTTCCCGGGACTGTCCAGCCTGAAGCAAATTCAGCACCCCCTCATTGATGACATTGCCCCCAAGGTTGCTGGAAGAGACCAGGATTGTTGAATAGATTTGTCTCATTTTTTTGGCTGTACTGGATTTGGCTTGGTGTTGCTAGGTAGGGAGCTGCTTTACCGCTTAAGCCATGCCATCCTAGTGGATTAGATACCTTCATTTCCATACTTCCTTCCACCTGAGACACCTGACCACTATGAGATGGCGGCTCTGGGACCTGTACTCTGCAGGAGAGTTGTCACAACTCAGTAGCCTTCAGAAAGACCATGTCTTTTGACATGGAGTGACAGAGGCAGGATGGCTGGCAGTGTGGGAATCTCCTTTGGGGGCCTTAAAAAGCCCTCTGTCATTTGGTACATGAGACACATCCATCTGAGGTGCCTACATGAATACTTTTGTATGACTTATGAATGTTAAAATATCCAAATGGTTCTTGGCTAATTGATGGCCCACCCCTGTAATTCTAGTTGCTCAGGAGGCTGAAATCTGAGGATCCCAGATCAGAGTCAGCCAAACCCAAGACTCATCTCTTGTTAACCAGGGCTTTGTACATGAATTAGGTCCTTAAACAAGAGTGTAAGGCTGTCAGTTCAAGCCCCACATCAACACAACAAAGAAAAAACACCAACTTGTGAGCCTGGCTAAGGTAAGACTGGATTCTTTGAGTTCTGAGGTATGCAAGCCAGATGTGTAAGGCTCCAGAACAGTGTGGCAAGTGCTGATGTAGAAATAGGTCTCCTTAGGATACCACTTCTACACTGTCCATAATGCAGACGGGAAGTGGCTGTCACGTGCCAGGAGTGCCTGTCTACTATAGGCAGAAGAGGTCTGGAGACACACATGAAAGCCAGACAACAAGGGTAGGAAGCATAGAACAGTTCAACCACTGGAGAGGTTGCAGAGCGGTTTACCAGTCAGGTTTATGTCCTGGCTAGAGGTTGCATGTGGAGCAGCTGTGAGGTGGTTACAGAAAGGTACTCCCTAAGCTTTTTACCAAGTCTGTTTAGAGATGGATGGAGAATTAAGTTTAGGCAAGACACCATGCATTGCAGAGGGGGCAGATGTTTGCTGGGGGCACTTCGCTATCTATCCCTCAGCAAGGGAGAGATGGGAAATTTAAGCTTGGTTTTATGTAGCTTTTGTAGGCAAGTTCTCCCTCTCATTTCTCTGCGTCTCATCTGATGCACTGAAATGAGAGCTAGGGTAGAGACATAGAAGAAATGAAGGAAAGACAAACCTAAAGAGCCACCATCTGAGAAGATGAAAGGAGGCATTGAAGATCTGGAACCGAGATCATGTCCTTTGGTGTCCTGCATAGCCATGTCCCTCCTGCTATCCCACTTCCACACTGGAAAACTCATTTTTCTCCCCCTTGAACCAGTTTAGCCAGGAGCAGGGGTGTAGTAACTGAAGAATGGAGAGTGCAAGCAGCAAGTTAAGGAGTTGGGAACTCCCTTCCTCTCCTGCTCTAGACATCTTCCGGTGCATTAAGGCACCGTGTTCCTGTGGGCAAGACTCCCTGTGTCCCCAGTTTGTGGGAAAGAGGCTTCCCTATGAAGCAGGGAAGCCAGCTGCCCCCTTCCTGAGTCCTCAGCTTTCAGAAATTACCAGCAGCCAAGTTCCTCCTAGCTGGAGGAGCCTTGAAAAAATGAGGATAGTGCCTATCCCTAACTCAGCAAGACCTCCTTCCCCTTCCCCTACTCCTGGATGAAGAAGCTGCCGACAACACTCGCCCGCTTCCTCTCTAGGCACCTATGCTAGCAGACCCGCTGGGAGGCTCACTGAGCCCAGGACTGCAGCAGAGGCAAAACTGACTGCATTTGCCTTTTCCACAAGAAGTGGACGCAGGTAGCCTCCACTGGCAGAGGCTGCACCGACAGCAAGCTTCCAGGGATTGTGGATAAGTCACAACAGCCTAGGAACATTGATTCGTGTCTTCCCATTTGTACCCAGAAACCCAGCAGACACTGTGAGCAGCTGGCCCTCCGTGTTTTAGGTGGCTATCTCAACATCTGCCCACACATCTCCCCCTGTTCTGCATTTTCCCTCCCTCCTGCAGGACAGCATGTTAGCTGGGAGCCCTGTCTTCACTGCCCCTTTCATCCTCAGCGCCACCACTCTGGTACCAACACACCCTCCCTTCTCCCTTGCAGTTCCTTGCTACCACCCAATTCATGGCAGATGTTGCCCTGGAGCACCTCAGTTCCTTTTACATCCTCCCCGGCTACCGACCACCATCTGAAGCAGCCAAAGGACCACTAATAAACACCACCAGCTCAGTCTTTCCTGAACAACAGAAATAGATTTAAATGATGTCTTTGTACTTTAGTGTCGGGAGCAAGAGTGGAATCAAACTGTACTTTGATTTGCATCAGATAATTGCTTGATTGTCTTATTGCTTTTTGGCCTTCTCCTGTTCAATTGATCTGAGATTTACCATATGAATGTAACCCCCAACAGTTCCCTGATTAACCATCTGGATGTAACACCTGGCAGTGCCCTGGTCTCAAGAAGGGATATAAACTTTGAGTTAAGAATAAACGCGGCGGCAGTTTTTGCTTGGGCTGCAGACCTCCTGGACCCGATGTGTTTGTCTCTCTTCTAATTTTTCCAGTCCCTGCCCCTTATTTCAGGAACCCCAATTTGCTGCCGGGAGGCCCCGGCATCTGGCGCCCGAACAGGGACCTGAAAATCTGGGACGAAGGTGAAGGACCCCTCCCTGTGGTGAGTAACACATCGTAGGACTATTAAGAGAGTATAGTCAGGAGTAAAAATTATGGGTCAAGCTAATAGCCATGGGTTATTTCTACCGATCTTAACAGGCCTATTTGAAGCCCACGGAACGTGGGTGGAAAAAGGGGTGCTTCAGAGCTTCCTACAGTTTGTCTAGGAGGCATGCCCGAGGTCTATAGAGGAGGAATTCCAAAAAGCCTGGCATCGGATAGGAAAAAGAATTCAAGATTATTATGATGTATATGGCCCCGAAAAGACCCCAATAGAGGCTGCTACTGTATGGAATTTAGTAAGTGAATGCATAAATCCTCTACATGAAAATGCTGAACTTAATCTTGAATTAAGGGAACTTTATGAGTTAAAGGACCCTTCTGAAGAACCTGAGGCTGAGCCATATGCCGCAGCCCAAGAGAGTCTAAGTGAGATCTTGAAAAGGGAACAACAACCAGTAGATATTGAGTATCAGAATTCAGGTTTGAATACCAAGGAGGAAAGTTATGATGAGTCATTGGAGGGCCGGGTGGCTACGATAGAGAAGAAGTTAGAAGAAATGCTACATCTTCTATCGAAAATGGGGACAGAGCAGAGAGCCCCCCCAGAAGTAGGAAAGAAATATGACCCTCAGGCCACTATGATGTCTGATTCTAAACCTTACCCCTCACACCCACCGCCTCCAGCTGCAGCCTTACGGCCTCAATCCCTTTCTCAACCTTTAGGCAAGCCTAAAGGCCCTAGCAACAAGTCCCTTTTAACAGGCACTACAACCAGGCACAGTGCATCGCAATTAAACCTGACTCAGGCTGCTAGAGAGAGGGAAGGTATTTCAGGGCCTCGATGCTTCCCTAGTTTAGTTGATCATGATGAACAAGTATACCATCAACCTGTTCCTGTTAAACTATTACAGGATTTAAAAAATGCCTGCTCCCAATATGGGCCAACTGCCCCTTTTACTCAAGTAATATTGGAGGCCGCGTGTGCTGGTATTGCATGCCCAAATGACTGGAAGCGGCTTGCCAGAGCATGCCTTAGTGCAGGAGAGTACTTATTATGGGAGACAGAGTTCACTGCACAGTGTCGGGCTAAAATTGAAACAAATAGGTCTAAGAACCTGCCTTACACTGTTGATCAGTTGTTAGGAGAGGGAACCTATAAAAACACCGAAGATCAATTGGGTTATGCAAAGGAGGCCTATTTACAAATAAATGCTGCGGCGAGAGAGGCTTGGAAAAGGTTACGCAATTCCAATCGTACGAAAAATCTAGTAGAAGTTAAACAGGGACCGAATGAACCTTATCTAGAATTTTTGTCTCGATTAATGGAGACTGCAGACTGCCTAGTACAAGATGAGAATGCAAGAAAGAGTATAGTTAGACACATAGCCTATGAAAATGCCAATGCCGCCTGTCAGGCGGCTATCAGACCCCATAGGAATAAGGGAGGAATCACGGACTTTATTTCACTGTGTGCTGATATTGGACCCTCCCATGTACAAGGCCTTACTTTAGCCGCCGCTCCTCAAGGAAAGACTGTTACTGAGTCTCTAAAATATAGAGATCAGCGGCATTCTCGGGATGCTAGACCCCCAGGGCGTTGCTTTTCTTGTGGACAAATAGGACATTGGATGACGCATTGCCCACGCCAGGCCAGGCAAAAGAGAGAAAAATCACCTGGCACATGTCCACGCTGTGGTAAAGGGAAGCACTGGGCTAAAGATTGCAAGTCAGCAACAAATCGCAATGGCCGCCCGCTTTCGGGAAACTGGAGAAGGGGCCAGCCCCTGGCCCCGCAAAACCATGGGGCAGTCCCTCCCTCTTCTCGGCCACAAGTGCATCTTCTAACAACCCCCCAAGATCAGTCTCCAGCCTCCTCCGTGCCACCCCAGGCAGTGCAGGATTGGACCTCTGTTCCTCCACCTGCTCAGTATTGACCCCAGAGATGGGGACACAAGCTCTCCCCACAGGGGTCTTCGGCCCCCTTCCCCCGGGAGTGGCTGGATTGCTGTTAGGGCGAAGTAGCTCAGCCCTTAAAGGGATACAGATTACACCTGGCAAAATTGACCAGGATTTTACTGGAGAAATCAAAGTTATGGCCTCTGCCCCGAAACACGTGGTATCGATCCCAGCTGGTCAAAAATTGGCACAACTAATACTCGTCCCTTTACCTCCCGGGGAGACTACTAATTCCCCATGTGGACAGAGAGGATTTAGATCTTCTGATATCTATTGGGTACAAGGCATAAAACAAGAGAGGCCTGAGATGACTATATTTATACAAGAAAAGCCCTTTAAGGGAATATTAGACACTGGAGCAGATGTGTCTGTGATATCTAAGAAACATTGGCCAGCCCAATGGCCCCTGACAACCTCTATGACTTCCCTACAGGGGGTTGGGCAAGCAACTGACCCACAGCAGAGCAGTGCAATCCTTGTTTGGAGAGATGAGGAAGGGCACTCTGGTCATTTTCAGCCATTTGTCCTGGATCATCTGCCAATTAATTTATGGGGTCGTGATATCATGGAAAAAATGGGAGTGTATATGTTTAGTCCTAGTGCTGCGGTCACTAAGCAGTTACTTGATCAAGGCCTCCTCCCCTTTAGGGGACTAGGCCGAGCAGCACAGGGGGAGCTAGAGCCGCTCCAACCCCAGTCTCGCCCTACGAGACAAGGATTAGGGTATTCCTTAATGGGAGCTGTCGTTTGTCCTGCCCCTCATGCTGATCCCATAAATTGGCTCTCTAAAGAACCGGTATGGGTCGAACAGTGGCCTCTTTCACTAGAAAAGATCATTGCAGTACAGCAGCTGGTACAGGAACAGCTGGACTTGGGGCATGTGGCCCCTTCTAACTCTCCATGGAATTCTCCAATTTTTGTTATAAAGAAAAAGTCAGGTAAATGGAGGCTGTTACAGGATTTGAGAAAAATAAATGCCACAATGGAACTGATGGGGGCCCTACAGCCTGGCTTGCCTTCACCCATGGCAATCCCAAAGGATACTTATAAGATTATTATAGATTTGAAGGATTGTTTCTATACTATACCCCTGGCGCCTCAAGACTGTAAGCGCTTTGCCTTCAGCGTCCCCTCTGTTAATTTTAAAGAACCCATGAAGCGATATCACTGGCTTGTGCTTCCACAGGGCATGGCAAATAGCCCAACTTTATGTCAAAGTTTTGTAGCTAGAGCCATTTCTTCCACTCGTGAAAAATTTTCTTCTGTTTATATTGTTCATTATATGGATGACATCTTGTTGGCTTGTTCTGACCCTATCGTTGTACGACAAGCCTTTGGACAACTAAAGCAAGATCTGAGCCTCTTTGGCCTTATAATAGCAGCTGAAAAGGTTCAGGAACACCCCCCTTTTACATATCTAGGCCATATATTAGGCCCACACTATTTTAAAAGCCAAAAAATACAATTAAAAACTTCACACTTAAGAACTCTTCATGATTTTCAGCAATTCTTAGGAGATATAAATTGGCTTCGGCCTTATCTAAAGCTCTCCACAGGAGAGTTAAAACCCCTCTTTGATCTCTTAAAAGGAGATACCAACCCTACATCCTTGCGCGAATTAAATCCTGACGCCAGGAGGGCCATCCAAATTGTAGAAAAGGCAATTTCCCAGCAACAAATGACCTATTGTGACTATTCTAAACCCTGGGGAGTTTACATTTTAGCTACTTCTCACTCCCCAACTGCTGTATTGTGGCAGGATGGCCCATTTTTATGGCTTTATCTACCATCAACACCCGGCAAAGTGCTGACCCCCTACTACGAATTGGTAGCTAATCTGATACACATGTGCCGAGTGGATTCCCGTAAATATTTAGGTCAGGAACCTCATTTTATCTGTGTCCCATATAATTTACAACAACAAGATTGGCTATTCGCCCATTGCGATCCTTGGGCCATTGCTTGGGCCAATTATACGGGAAAAATTTTGCATCACTACCCGTCTAACAAACTTCTCCAATTTGCTGCGTGTCATACGTTTCTATTTCCTTCCATAGTACAGGCCTCGCCTTTATCTTCTGCCGCTTTGGTATTTACAGATGGATCCTCAAATGGAACGGCTGCTTTGACCATTAATGGGAAAACTCAATCTTGGGTTACAGGTTTTTCCTCCGCCCAAGAGGTGGAATTAGAGGCTGTTTTACAAGCACTCGTCCTGTTACAAGACGAGCCCTTTAACTTATACTCAGACAGTCAATATGTAATTCGTGCTCTTCAAGTCATAGAAACTGTTCCCTTTATTGGAACTACTAACTCCAATATTCAGACCCAATTTCACCAAATACAAACTTTGCTTTGTTCTCGCAACCACCCCTGTTCTTTTGGCTTTGTTCGAGCTCACACTAATCTTCCTGGCCCTTTAAGTGAGGGCAATGCGGTCACTGACTCTGCCACCAGAGTTTACTTAACTCAGGTTGAACTTGCTAAGCAGTCACATGCCATCCACCATCAAAACAGTCGAGCCTTGCGCCGACAGTTCAAATTATCTAGAGAAGCCGCGAGACAAATAGTTAAGACTTGCTCCAACTGTGTCCCTTTTTCACCAGCCCCCCATTTAGGTATAAATCCACGAGGACTGCTTTCTAATCACATTTGGCAGATGGATGTCACGCATGTTCCATCATTTGGCCGATTAAAATATGTTCATGTTACTGTAGATACTTATTCTAATTTTATCTTGGCCACCCCCCTTGCTGGGGAAGCCACTAAACATTGTATTTCTCACTGCATTCGATGCTTTGCTGTGATGGGGATTCCCTCGCAAATAAAAACAGATAATGGCCCTGGCTATGCAAGCCGAGCATTTCAATCCTTCTGCCGTTCCTATAATATCACTTATATTACAGGCATTCCTTACAATCCTCAAGGTCAAGGCATCGTGGAGAGAGCTAATGGATTATTAAAACATCAAATTGCTAAAATACAGAAAGGAGAGTCGTATCCCGCTACCCCTGTGAATATACTTAATCATGCTTTATTTGTTTTAAATTTTTTGAATTTGGATTCAAATAATGTATCTGCTGCTCAGCGATTCTGGGAAAAAAGAGAGCAGCGTGCTTTTGCCTTAGTAAAGTGGAAGGATCCCCTAACTGGTGCTTGGCATGGACCCGATCCTGTTCTAACCTGGGGTCGAGGGCATGTATGTGTTTTTTCACAAGGAGAAAATGACGCCCGCTGGCTGCCTGAACGCTGCGTTCGGATCGTGGAGAGTGACAGTGGCCATCCAAGCAGCGACTCACTGGGCCTACACCCCCAACCCTCCAGTGGTGCATCCTGCGATGTGGAAAGGACCTGAGTTATTTGTGCATGTCAATTGGGACTGCTACTGATCCACTTGTTCCACACATTCATATGAGCTGTGTTTCTCCTCCTTTTACTATTATGTAGGGACCTTTTAACATATTCATTGACTCTACACAATTTAATATGTGACATTATTTTGTCTTTACCATCCCTCTTCTTAATAACCTTTTTTGTAAAAGATGCCCAGGTGAAAAGCAAAGGCCTCCAGAGGTAAGTAGAAGTCGGCCGACCCCCTGTATGTCTGTGTTTTGTTTTATTTTTTTTATTTTATTTCATTTTATTTAAAAAAAAAAAAAAAAAAAAGGGATGCACTGTGGGCCTAAAATAGAGGCCTGGGTGGTCAAGGGACGCCTTGACCCCCCTTCCCCTTCTGAGTTTCTTGTCAATATCAAGGCATACCTGAGAGTCCCACCAGCAAGACATGTCTAAATCTAAAAATAGCTGTTAAATGTATCTGATTGAGTCCAATTTTCTTGTTATATGTCAATGTCTGTTTATTTAAAAGTCTCCGCTTCTCTGTCTTGTTCGTGTTACATATTTTTCTTTGTCCAGTTTTTGTCTTTAAAATTGGTACCATTTCCAAGTATGGATCCTTATGGTTTTTCTGTGCGTACTCAAGCACACATCCTTGTTATTTATTTGAACATTTCTGGACCTAGCATGGCCGCTCCCCCATGTCTGCAGTTGTAACAAGCCCTGGAAAAATAAACTCCAGCTAAGTTGCCTTGCAAAAAGTTTTGTTTCGAACCTGGTTCTCACCTGTAAGAGTAAAATTGGCAAAACTCTCTTGACACAAACTTCCGGAAATTGAACGGCCGATATTAATTTTGCGCGCTTTATGATCTTTGAGTATGAATGTGTGTGAATGAGTGAGTGAACATGTTCAAGGTTAAATTGTCAGCATGCTGTATAAAACAATGGATAAATTTATACTTAAACACAAAGACAATTGGGTAAATCTAAGCTTAAAACTTCAAGAAAAATATTAGGTTTGAATGTTTTACAATGTCTCAAAGAATTATTGTGTTGTCTTAAAGAAAAACTGGTAAATATTTTTCTAGATCCTGAAATCTGCATTTTATTGCAGGGCATACAGCTGTTTACATTGTAAACATTGTATCCTGTTCAGCACAGAGGTGTTAGGGAATTTGGGATTTATTACTTTAAGTTAAAGTTTGGAAACATGTATTAGAGATTTAAATGTAAAATTGTTCATTAACGTCAGAAACTTTGCCTGTCCTTTCTTGCAAACTGACACTAGAAATCTGATGGTAAAATGTGGATAATGTGATTAGTATTTTAAAGGAATGTTCTAAGTCCAGACTTAGACTTTTGGTGCACTGATGTCTATAGTTCTTGCATTAGGGAAAAACTGTTATTTGAGTTTAAACTGTTGTTGGAGTTTTAGACAGTAATCTAAACTGCAATTTTGAGCCAACCCCGGGCAAAGCAAAGTCCCTGTGAGATTGTGGTGTCTAATCTGGCAGCAGAGTGCTATTAAGGCAGAGTTGCTTTGGAGCTCGAAGCCGCAGAGTGCTAGCTCTGAGCTGAACAGCTGGGGGACAGCACTCAAGCACCAAGCTCAGGACTCAAAGTGGCAGGGTGCTAGCCTTGAGCTGGAGAGCTGAGGGACAGTGCCCGGGCCCTGAGTTCAAGTCCAGCAACTAAGCAAGTGAATTGCCAATGGGACATTTATCCCTGTGTGGAGAAACTCTACTGGGACACGATGCAGAAAGCCTCTGCTTGGATGGCAGAGTTGGTGTCAGATCTTAGTCACTTGTGCTTGGCCGATCAAATTAATCAGAGCCGGGAGGTCATAGAATAGTTTGTAAGCATGCCTTACTAATGCCCGTGCCTTTCATAACTGGGCAGGAACTTGTCAATCTTCTGTGATAGTGGGTAGTTTAAAGCCCTAATTGAGCGAAATATTTATTTATTTATTTATTTATTTATTTTTGACACCAGCCACAAATTCAGGAAAAGTTTGTGGATCTGAGACTTGTGTCTCTATTAATCTGTTTAGATCTGACAACTGAAGCATTGTTAAGGTTGCAGAAATTTAGTTCCCCAGACAATCAAGAAAAGGCCTTTGCAAATGGGTGCTATGTAACTACACTATTGTAGCCAAAGATGGTTCGTGCAGTTGTTAAATGTTAAATATGATCTCCAGTTTGGAGCAAATTATTATTCCTGATATCTAATCCTTGCAATCCCTAATAAAACAGGCTAGGCTTCTTAAGGTCCCTGGTCAAGCACAGAGACAACGCCCCTGAGTCAGCTTGAAGAAGTCACAGAAGCTGAATCTCCGCCCATCTATCCCCTTTAGATGAAGGGACCAGTCATTTTTGGAAAGTGAGACAGGATAATGAGATAATTAGAGATAGTGGAAAGAATAAAAATTGCACTTGTGTTTCTTTTAAAATAAAGATGGGGGATATGTCGGGAGCAAGAGTGGAATCAAACTGTACTTTGATTTGCATCAGATAATTGCTTGATTGTCTTATTGCTTTTTGGCCTTCTCCTGTTCAATTGATCTGAGATTTACCATATGAATGTAACCCCCAACAGTTCCCTGATTAACCATCTGGATGTAACACCTGGCAGTGCCCTGGTCTCAAGAAGGGATATAAACTTTGAGTTAAGAATAAACGCGGCGGCAGTTTTTGCTTGGGCTGCAGACCTCCTGGACCCGATGTGTTTGTCTCTTCTAATTTTTCCATTCCCTGCCCCTTATTTCAGGAACCCCAATTTGCTGCCGGGAGGCCCCGGCATCGTGCCCTGGAGCACCTCAGTTCCTTTTACATCCTCCCCGGCTACCGACCACCATCTGAAGCAGCCAAAGGACCACTAATAAACACCACCAGCTCAGTCTTTCCTGAACAACAGAAATAGATTTAAACGATGTCTTTGTACTTTAGTTTCCTCATTTGGGAGGAAGGGTTGAATTCCCTTCCCCCACTGTGTAGCGCAGGCTCCTCTTCCTTCACCTTCTCAAGTGTGGGGGCTACAGGCATGTGTCATCACAGAGGCATGTACTCTCATATGCCTACATTTCATCAGTAAAATGAGAGAGGCTTCCCAAGCAAGACAGATGTGCAGAGGTTATTTTTTTACATGCTGAAGTACAAAGCCTGGGAGTATTACTCAGTTCATTTCTAAGCCCTTTCTATCCTGATAGAAACTGCCATTACTAGGGCCAGGAGCATGGGCTAGTAGAAGAGTGCTTGCTTAGCATGCACAAATGCTCTGGGTTCGATTCCTCGGTACCACATACACTGAAAAAAGCCTTGAGCAAAAGAAGCTCAGGGTCAGTACCCAGGCTACACTGTGGTAGAGTACAGGCCTTGAGGAAAGCCCAAGGACAGTGCTCAGGCTGAGCTCAAGCCCCAGGACTGGCATTAGTAGCCCTCTTGTAGCTTCAATAAGAAAATAACTCAATCTTCCAGTCTTGCCATGGGACTCCAGGGCCTTCCCAACTTGGTAGAAATGCATAGAAATAGTCAACATTGGTGATAACTAGATATTGGCCACAAAAATAACAGGCACCCCAATTCTTCCAACAGATGAGGGCTAAGCTAGAATACTGTAGCCCATCACAAAGCTTCCTGTATCGCCTGCCAACAAGTTCCAGGTGGACCAGTATACCAGGTGTGACGTGTGACAATTCTGTGGACTTCTAGTAACAACCAATCAGCTAGTCTCCTTCCTTCGGACTTTTCCTCCCTGCCATCCAATCCACAGGCTGAGGGGTCCTTTAGGTGGACCACCAGTAAAGCTTGCTTTTTATAAAAATCCCAATGCCACCATTTTGGCTTGTCTACACATCTGGTAGGCAGTGAACCCTGCCTCACAGCCTCTCTGCTTATTGTTGAAAGGCACAGATGCATGTCTCACTTCAAATAGCAAGTTCTGGATATTTTGGGGGAATCAAACTACAAATCCTGCGCTAGTATATGATTCCAACAACCTTGAGCTGGGAATGTAGCTCAGTGGTAGAGTGCTTGCCTAGCATGCTTGAAGCCTGGGTTTGATTCCTCAGAACCACAACCAGAAAAAGGCTAGAAGTAGCACAAGTGGTAGAGCACAAGCCTTGAGTAAAAGAAGCTCGGGGTCATTGCCCAGGCCCTGAATTCAAGCCCCAAGACTGGCAAAAGAAAAAAAAATCCAACTTTCATTGTAAAGATCTCTCATCCCTTGAACACCTGAGTATAAGGCCTAACAGGGAAAAGGTCCCCACCACCCCCTCAGGCCCCTGGTGCAGGAACTTCCTTCTGATGAATCCTTTTAAAGCCTTCACCCAAACTCTAGGCAACAGGCACACCTGGAGGCAGACATTTTCCCTTTTCTGAGGTCTAGTCCTGAACCACCTAGGTCACGCCATCTCCCACCCCCCTCCCTACTTACACTTGGACCCTGCCTGGTCACCTCTACTCCACAGACCCTCACTGCAGACAGGCCAACAGTTTGTTCTCCAGTAATCTCTCTTCTGCCTGGACCAGGTAGAGGTTTACTCAGCAAAATCTTACACTGAGACCTTTCAGGGAGATTAGAGAGCCACTTCAAGGCATGCTAGCCCACAGTGGGTAGCATGCAAATGTGGGAATCTATAGATGAGAGCCATGAGGTCTAATAAAGAGAACTGGAATGTCATTCTGTGACTCCCAGAAAGCCAGAGTGGCCAGAGAAAGATCAGTTATTCTGTATTCAGAGACCCAGGATTCTGCCCTAAATGTGAGTTCATCAAAATCCAAACTTCCCTAAACTCATGAAATGCTGTGGGTCTCCTAAATCAGTCCTGACTTGAAGGACCTCAGCTTCCTATCCCAGGTGCAGGCTAATTCTACACCCTACTTTCTGGGAAGTTAGAGAAAGACATAAATCTGTGCTAAACGTACCTGCTTCTTAAAGGTTGTTTGTCACATGATTGTTGCTGTGACTTCAAGGTTACTGTGATCTCACTCTTTCTGCACATACACCCTTGTGTCCTTCTCAATAAATACCTTGTAAAATGAACCCAGGACATGGGTTCCATGGTCTGGTGTCATTGTTGTCTTTTCCCCGGTTCTAGCGGTTTTCGACAGGGGAGCAGTGTGGTTGTCCATGGTTCCCCAGTCTGGGATGGACTGGAAGCTTAGTTCACACTGTATCCCACTGCACACACCTAAACCAGGGCCACTGGAACCCAAGACCACATTTTAATTCAAATGACCCCCTGAGCCCTTGTCAACATTTCCTCACTGGAGAGCAGAAATGACATCTGGCAGATGATGAAGTTAGTTAGCAGGTCAGCTTTTCCCAAGTCCAGACTCCACCTAGACAAGGTAGACTGTGATAGACTGTGTGGGCCCTGTCATTGTACCAAGGTTAGGTCACTGGGGGAAAGTACAGTGTTGTCTAGGGGATGGACAAAGGCAACTGTTTGCCTAAAATAGGATCAGTATATCACACTAGGCAATAGCCCAGCCAAGGGTTTGCTAAAACAGGTGAGTCAGTGTCACACCTAGTGGCACAAGTAGGGGAAAGGTGCCGGTTACATCAGGGCCTGAGCCGAGCATAGTGAAGTGCTGTGGAAGGTTCTTATGTACAAAAGTGAAAGAGCCTAACACAGAAGGTCCCAGCTATAGACTGCCCATCCCCAGGGAAGGAAGGGTCATGCCAGCCCCTCTTCCACCTGGAAAGGCTAAAGAAGCTACCTTAGGCATTACTCCAGCCCCTTTTCATTTTGGAGCCTCCACCTAATTCACACCACATTCCATCCAAGCTCATGCACTGAATGGTAGAAAACAGTTTAGAACCTGGGGAAGAGAACTGACCTGATTCTGGGCTAAGTTGTGCAGGAAATACCTCTTCTCATAAATTTCCTCCCTTGGGAGCCTCACCTTCTCACCCACCTCCCATTTCAATCTCAGTGGTAATCTCCCAAACCTGATTTACATGCCAGGAAGAATCTAGAAACATGGTCCCAGCAGTGTTGTATACGCCTTTTTCATGCTGTCTTCAGGGCACAGTTCACCTCTCTATTCTCTAGACCTGGAGCAAAATCACCTCCACTTCTCCCTCTGCTAGGAAGCCTTCACTACAGTCAGGAAGGAAGTACTTGCTTAAGTACTACTGGGGCATTCAAAATAGAGCCAGGTACAGGAGGGTCACACCTATAATCCTAGCTACTCAAGAGGCTAACGTCGGAGGACGGCAGTTTGACTCCAGCCAAGACAAAGTCTATGTGACTCCCATCTCCAAACCACCAAAAAGCCAGTGGCTCAAGTACAAATGCTCAGGAACAGCAACCAGGCCCTGAGTTCAAGTCCCAGGACCAGTACAAACAACAACAAATCAGAAACAACACACAAAGTCATTTCAAGGGCCAGATAGATAAATAGAAGCCCAGCTATAAATGGGTGCAGTGGCTCACGCCTGTAATCCTAGCTACTCAGGAGGCTGAGGTCTGAGGACCAAGGTTCAAAGCCTGGGCACAAAAGAACCTGTGACTCTTAACTCCAATTAACCTGTAGAAAATGGGAAGTGGACCATGGGTCAAGAGTAGGGTGGTAGCCTCGAGCTGAAGAGCTCAGGGATACTGCCCAAGCCAAGTTCAAGCCCCATGACCCCCTCCCCCTAAATAAGCACAGCTATGCACTCCAGTGGTCAAATCCTGTACCCAGACACCCCAGTACTCACATTAACAGCTCGGAGGTTTGGGGAGTACTGGAGTTTGAGGTCAGGGCTCTGTATTTGCTAGGCTGGCACTCTACTACCAGAGTCACAGCTTTTGTCTTCAACTGCAATCCCGCCGCTGTACCCAGCTAGCTGGGATTATAGCTACATTACCACACTGGGCCGTACAGCATGGTTTTTTTTTTTTTTTTTTTTTTTTTGGCCCCTTTCTCCTTCTGGCCCCGCTCGCTCCGGCCCCGCTCGCTCCGGCCCGGCTAGGCCCCCTTTCCAGCTCAGGTCCCGCTCGCTCCGGCCCCGCTGGCTCCGGCCCGGCCAGGCCCCCTCTCTAGCTCAGGCCCCGCTCGCTCCGGCCCCGCTCGCTCCGGCCCGGCTAGGCCCTCTTTCTAGCTCAGGCCCCGCTCGCTCCGGCCCGGCTAGGCCCCCTCTCTAGCTCAGGCCCCGCTCGTTCCGGCCCCGCTTGCTTCCGCCCGGCTCGCTCCAGCTTGCTCTTGGCCCCGCTCGCTCCGGCCCGGCCCTGCTCCTGGCTTGCTCTGGCCCCGCTCGCTCCGGCCCGGCCAGCTCTCGCTTGCTCCTGGCTCCGCTCGCTCCGGCCCCTTCTCGCTCTGGCCCCGCTCGCTCCGGCCTCGCTGGCTCTGGCTCGGCTCGCTCCCGCACGCTCCGGTCCCGCTCGCTCCGGCCACCACTCGGTTGGGCTCTGTTCACTTCAGCTCAGCTCGCTTCTTTCGCTCTCTGTCGCCGTCGCAGTCTTGTCTCTGCCACTTTTCCGGCTTGGTTGTGTCTCGTCTCTGCCACTTCCGGCTTGGTTGTGCATGTGGGATACCGAGGAATCGAACCCGGGTCTTTGTGCATGCTAGTCAAGCACTTTAACCGCTAGGCCAAACTCCCGGGCCCCAGCATGAATTTTAAGGTAGGGATTTCTTCAGGCCCGAAAAGAAATTGACCTTCGAAGTCTGGAGGGAGAACTGGCCATGCTGGACTTTCTTGGAACTATGATGTTCTCTGCCCAAATCTTCCATGGGAGTTTTCACAGCAGCTTTGAACTTGATTTGCAACTAATAGAGACTTGCAAGATGGAAAGATGTCTTTTTCAGGAGCGTTCACTGTGGGAGCAGCCCCTCTCTCAGAAAGATGCTCCCTTTTTCTCACTTAGTCCTGCACTTCATCCACCAACTTTGGCCTAGGTGGTCTGGGCCTTGGTCCAAGCCATGCTGATGGGGATGGATAATTGGGCCTGAGTGCCCCACCCTAGCTTTTACACAGTGAAGCTTCCGTTCCTGTTCCCTCCGTAAGCTTTAATCTTTCTTAAGGAGCAGGTTAGAGCCCCTAGATTTGAAACCCTCACACTGTCAGGAATGACCTCCCTTCCCCAGGCCCGGAGCTGTGCCCCCAACCTCACCTGAGAAAGAGAAAGATGGCCTTTGGAGGCTCAGCCTGGGGGCCTTTCATGGCCCAGCGCTCCAAGTGTGGTCCAAGGACCTCCAGCAGCCCAGGATGCAGCTTCTCGGCTTCATCGAAGATAAACAGGTTCTGGTGGCAGCTCTGCTGCGTCCTGAGGATCTGGCTCTGCAGTTGCTCCTGAACAGGACAGTAGAGAGCTGCTGGGGCGTGGGCAGCATGATGGGTCACCTGGGGCTGGGCTCCACCCCCAAGTCTATACAATCAAGCCTCCAGGGAAGCTCGGGGCTAACAAGCTCCCCAGGTGACTCTTGTGTATCTAGGTTGGGCAGCTCAACCTAAGCAGAGGGCAAGGGCCAGGAAGTTAGTGAGAAGCTCGCCCACCTGTGGTTGGAGCAAGCCCAACTCCAGCCCTACCATCTCCAGGATAAGGTCCAATGAAAGGCCAGCTCCCTGCCCGCCCCCCTGCCCTGCTCCAGAGGAGTCAGTCTTTGCTATGGGAATGAAGTCTGAGGAGAGGTTCAATTGCCAGAGGCAGCCCCAGTCCCCAGTCCTGCCTTCTATGCTAGGCTAAGAGCTTGGAGGGAGGGAGCAGGCAGCTTGCTTAGGGCAAGGCAGGGGAAGCAACCTGGAACCTGAGGACTCCCACCACGGGCAAGATCGCAAACTCTCAATTGAACAATGCAACTCTCAATTGAACAATGCGTCTTTGTGGTATTCGCTGGAGCTGGACACAGATATATTACTTGGGGAAGCTCCCAGCAGTCTCCACTCCCTGCCCATCTTTACCAGTCATCCAAGCAGACTTCGGGAACCATAGCAATTTGTCCACAAAAAGCAGGTAATTCTTTGTGGGAAGCCCTGCTGGTCAGCTGCTAGCGCTAAGACAGCCTGGATTCAGGACAGTTCAGTATGCCCTCAAAGGCCATAATGAAATTACCAAGTGACTCGGGCAAGCTCCGCCCTCATAGGCTCATCATCCAAGTTAACAGACTGCAAAAACAGGCACTGTCACCTCTGCTTACTGCAATGAGCTTGCTCATCCACTCACTTGAAATACTTTTCTGAATGGGGAAAAAAAATTGTGGAACAGAGGAACTTCCTGTCCCTAGTCTAATAAGCCATTCTGGAAGTTACAGAGCCTCATTACCTGATGAGAAAGGCTAGGAAGAGGAAGGAAGGGAGGTAGGAAGGAGAAAGAGGAAAAGAGTGTGCTCAGATTTGGCTGGGACCTAACTCCATAAATAGTGTTTCTCTAGCAGTGCTAGAGGCTTTGGGATCTATCCCCATATTAAAAAACAAAAATAAAAAAATAATGGGAGAGTGAGGGGAGGGGTGATATTGTGACCATCTCACTGTACTCATGGTCTTGCACTTTTTTCACTAAAGGCTATCACCTGACTCACAGCTCTACTTGTAGCCTTTCGCTGGTTGACTGTAGCTAAAAGTCACTTGGACTTTTCTGACTGGGCTAGCTTTGAACCTTGGTCCTTAGATCTCAGCTTTCTGAGTAGCTAGGTTTACAGGTCTGTTGATCTCTAATTCTGTAATCCTAACGAAGCTGTCTGGCCTCTCCTGTGGCTGTAGTGGAGGCAGCTCAAGGGAGCAGCTGGGAGTATTCGTCCTCAGGCTGCTCAGGGCTTCCTCTGTTCACAATGGACCGAGTAGGGGTAGTCATTTCAGCTTCTCCCGAAACAGTCACCTCTTCCATAGCCTCTCCAGAGCCCACCCCTTGCAAGCACTGGCTGGCCTGAACTCTAGGCCTGTGAGCTCTCCCTGAGCATTTCAGCTACCCCTGGAGCCACAGCCCCACTTCCCTTTTTCTAGTGATTAATTAAAGAGTCTCTCTTACTAGTGTTCTTTAGTTCTTTAGGCTGGCTTTGAACTGCAATCATCAGATCTTAGCCTTCTGATGGTCTTGTTCCCTGCAGTGCCCGGCCTCACCTTGTACAGGTCCACATACTTGGAGTGTGGAAAGTGGAAGGTGGCAATAAACATTTTGACGCAATCACTCCTCAGCCCATCTCGATACAGGTTCTCTGCCAGCATCCGTGCTACAAAGTTCTTGCCTGTGCCAGACCAGCCATGGAATGACAGAACCAGTGCCTTGTCTGGTTGGGACATCTCTAAGTAGCTCCTGATTGCTCTCAGGATCAGTTCTCTGGCCAAATGTTGGCCATGCAGTCGTGTTGTCAGGTCCGATTCTAGGCCTAAGGGCAGGAAAGGTGCCATAGGAGAGGCAGATGGCATGTTTCCTCTGGACCCCCAACCATTTCTGAGGTAAAATCAGTGACTCTGCATCCCATGTAGCTTCAGAACATGAAGCTAGAGAGGATACCTCTTAAAAGCAAGGACTCAAGTGTTATTTTCTGAAGAGTTTGAGAAATCAAGTGATTGAACTCAGGGCAGAGCTGAGGACCCATTCTCAAGACACCCCAGAATGAGTGACAGGGACCAGGGCTGAGATGTTTCCACTCCTTAGTTTCAAGTCTCCTTAAAAATGTCAAGAAGCCAGGATTTCATCCTCTTTCAATTTGGTACAGATGTGGGGACCCCATACCAGGCTGCCTTGCTATAATCCAGATCATGAGACTGGAAGCCAGGAGGCTGTGCTGCCGGCTGAGGTATAGCATTGCCACTTGGAGTTCCAATCAATCCATCTGGTCTACTACGCCAGCCCACAGGGGATGGTATGGAGCATGGAGTGAAACTCTGCTGGCATCACATTTCCCAACCACAGTGCCACAGAAGGGAAAATTAGTATTTGCTGCCCTCTCCCCCACACTCAGAACTGTGCTGTATCATATTTAATTTTCACACCAATTCTGTAAGGCAGACAGGAAATGACTTCCTAAAGTTTTTTGGGAAGAGATGAGATAGGAATTTTATATAGCTGTTCCTGGTTCTCTAGCCAGAAGGATTCCAATATCCAGTCCCCAGCAAAATAATTAGGTTAAGGGTATGGTTGCCTGTAATTCTAACTAACTAATCAGGAGACTGAGAGGAGGACTGAGGTTTGAGACCAGCCTAGACAAAAAAGTTTGAGAGGTTTCATCTCTAATAGCCAAAATGTGAGTGTAGTGGTATAAATTTGTTACCCTAACTGCAATTCAGCCAAAACAGGAGACTCACAGCCTAAGCTAGTCTGGGGGAAAAAAAATCAAGATCCTATTTGGAAAATAACAAAAGAGCTAGGTAATGTGGGTAATGGCTCAAGTGGTAGAGTACCCTCCTAGCAAGTCAAATGGCCCGAGTTCAAACCCCAGAAATTTTTTTTTAAGGAATAGAGATAATTATTTTTTCTTCTTTTTCTCAGGGTATGATGCCACTGAGGTATCCTCACTGACCCACAAAATGCATTTTACATTCTGTAGACATTTGCTGGCTATCAGCCTGAAAGGGACATTTTTTTCTTTTCTTCTTTCTGGAGACAGAAGTTGCCATCTAGTCGAAGCTGAACGTTAGATTTTCAATATTCCTGCCTCAGCCGCCTAGCGCTGGAATTATAGGGGTGTGCCACCATGTTCTGCTAGAAAGGGACATAAAAAAATCACAACCCACAAGTTTTGATCAGTTCCCTTTCTCAATACTGCCAGCCATCTGGCAGTATAAACTGTTCCAGTTTATAGAGACAGGTACTCTGAGCCTGATTCTCACAGGGTCAGGTAGATTTGTTAAGACTCAGAGTTCATCCTTGTAAAATCCTTAGCACGGGGCCTGGCTGGCAGAAGGATGTAGTAAGGAATGACAAGCAGAGGAAACCTCCAGCGTAGACAAGATAGACAAGGACAATCAGGAGTCTGGCTTTGTCCTACATCTGGCAGTGGCCCTTCCTCAAAAGCTGTTTACTAAAACAGCATGTCCATGGTATTCCCACAGATTCCAACAAGTTCTGAGCCCATAAAGGTCAATGGGTCTCCTGCACCCTTAAAAATAGGTAAATTAAGGAAATAGGTTTCTCTTCTCTGATGTAACTTAGTGTTGTTTCCAGCAACAGGATAGAGGGTTTGTGTGTAGTTCTCTATAGCTGGTTTTCCACCCGTAACACCAAAAGAAAAAAAGATAACCACTTAGGATTGGAAGTGCTTTGACCTCAGTTCTGGACTAGAGAATGCAAAAGCCCATTAATGGCACCATTAAAGCTGATGTTGTGACTGGCTCATTCCTGTAATCGTAGCTACTCAGGAGACTGACATCTAAGGATTGCAGTTTGAAGCTAACCTGGACCGAAAATCACTGTGAAACTTTTTTCTTTTGTCAGTCGTGGGGCCTGGGTACTACCCTGAGCACTTCCGCTCAAGGCTACCACCCTACCACGTTGAGCCACAATGCCAGCTTCTGGTTTTCTGGTGGTTATTTGGAGATAAGAGTCTCACAGACTTTCCTTGCTGGGGCTGGTTTTGAATTGAAGTCCTCGGATCTCAGCCTCCTTAGTAGCTAGGATAACAAGTACTATAAAATTATCTCTAATTAATCACTAGAAAACTGGAAGTGGCACTGTGGCTTAAAGTTGTAAAGGACTAGCCTTGAACAGAAGAGCTCAGGAACAGGACCTAGTTCCTGAGTTCAAGCTCCATGCCATCTCCCTGCCCACCCCACCCCCCCAAAAAAAGTTGTTTTTCCTAATGTTGGAAGTCCTAGCACCTCAGTGGAAGGTACTCAAATACCTACAGACTTCAGTTGATTTTGAGAGTTCCTGCTTAGAGGGGAGGTGAGCTGGATGATAGAAGGTCCTTGTACTGCAGCCAGCTCCTTAAAGTCACCCAGGCCCCCGCACTCCCGCCCTCCCCCAGGTCTAACCTGAAAAGTTGTTGGAGATCCGGCAATCTCTTCGGCCCTCACAGCAGTCCTGGAAGCTGCAGTACCACATGGTCAGCTTCTCCAGGGACCACTGACCCCACTGGGGCAGGTTCCAGCCTACAAATCGAGGAGCTGTGAGATTCTTTCATCCATGAGGCGGATGTAACAAACCCACCCCATCATTTTTCAGAGACTGGGCCAGAATTAAAAAGGGGGACCCAATTCCAGCTGAAGAGCTTGGCCAACTCCAAGTATGCAGCACTGCCTCCAGCAGCGGAGGGGCGGGGCGTCTCCAGCAGACCTTCCTCCAGGCCGTGGGGAGGGAGGGAAAGACCACACAGGAGATGGTGCTGCTGGAGTGGGCAGGGGACAGGTCAAGAGCGGGGTGTGTCTGAGGAGCAGGGCTTTCCTGATCCCCGGAGGCTGCCGCTGCCCACACTGCAAGCCTGATACGGATACTGGACGTCCGCCAGGTGGCAGCAGAGCCCCCCAAACTCCTCGCCGTGCTGTGCCTCCCGGCCCAGTGCGCCCGGAAAGCCAGGCTCTTACCCAGGGGGCGCGAGGTCGCCTCATCACTGTCCTCACAGTGGTCGGGCCACACCTGGCAGCTGAAGAGTGTCCAGTACCGCCTTGAGAGGGCACGGGCCGCCCTTAGCTGCTCCTCCATGCGCGGGACGCCAGGCCAGGACCACGAGGAGCCGGGCTCGTCGGCCTGCTCCCACGGCCTCCCGCGGTGCCCAGGCGTGCCCGGGGGGAGCAGCAGCAGCAGCGGCAGCAGCAGCAGCCGGAGCCGGACGCACTCCATGGCTGGTCGGCCCAGCCCCGGCTCTCCACCCCCAGCCGCTGGCGGACTGACTGGGAGGATGGAGATTGCGGATTGGTGTTGCCATGACGATGGGCTGGCCGGGTGGGGCTAGCAAGCCGCAACCTGCCAACTTGCTTCCTTGTGACTGGCTTAGGGAACCGGAACCTAGCCTGGTGTGTGGGACACAGGCAGCTGGAGGCCAGTTTCAGGCCGTCCCTCCAGGCTTCCAGGAAGCAGTCTATTCTGGGGGTGATGGTGGTCACGAAGGTGACATCAGGTCTTAGGACTTGTCCATCACTCAACTGCCTTCGCGCAGCTATGATAGTCCTTGTGAAAACAACTCCATAAGGACTTTTTTTTTTTTTTTGCCAGTCCTGGGCTTGAGCTCAGGGCCTGAGCACTGTCCTTGGACTTTCTCAAGGCTAGAGCTCTACCACTTGAGCCTCAGCACCACTTCCGGCTTTTTTCTATGTATGTGGTACCGAGGAATCGAACCCGGGTCTTCGTGCATGCTAGGCAAGCACTTTAACCACTAGGCCAAACTCCCCGCCCAAAGACACTCACTTGCACCATTTCTGGTTGCAGGCCAACCTCCTCCCCGCCCATTAAAGCAAGCTAGTGAAAGCACTGCAGCCAGCAGCAGTTGGCTGCAGAGTCTGCTGAGTGGAGAAACCCTGAGATTTGGGCACCAGACACCCATCTGCCCAGGTTGCTCTGTTTGTTGTTTTTGTTTTTGTCAGTCCTGGGGCTTGAACTCGGGGCCTAAGCACTGTCCTTCGGCTTTCTTAAGGGTAGAGCTCTACCACTTGAGCCACAGCACCACTTCAGGCTATTTCTATGTATGTAGTACCGAGGAATCAAACTCTGGTCTTTGTGCATGCTAGGCAAGCACTATACCATTAGGCCACACACTCCTATTCCCTGCTCTGACTCTTCTGCAGAAGAAAATGAAAGATAGCATGTTTACACTGATGCAAACTGCCAAAACAGGAAAGGATGAGATCCCTGATTCACAACAGAATCATACTATCTCTTGTAAATAATATTGCATAAAATAGCAATTTTCAATTGCTTTGTACTATAAAAAGCCATTACTTTTCCTTCAGCTTTCTTCCTAACTGGGAACACAGGAGGTGGCAGATTTCAGAAGAGTTTAGTGTATTTTTCAGCATTAAGAGCCATCAATAGCAGGGCACTGGTGGCTCATGCCTGTAACCCTAGCTACTCAGGAGGTTGAGCTCTGAGGATTGAGGTTCAAAGCCAGCCTAAGCAAGAAAGTCCAGTTAATCACCAGAAACCAGAATTAGCACTGTGGCTCAGTGGTAAAGTGCTAGCCTTGAGCTGAAGAGACCACGAACAACACCACCTCCCCCCAAAAAAGCCATCGGTGGCCCTGGAGAACGGTGCCTTGGCTGAAAACTTAACTAGTCACAAGTCATGGTTGGTGGCTTTGGGGCGTGGCTATCTAGATGTGAGGCAAACCTATGCACTATGGCCACAAAGGAGGGCAGACAAACATCTCACCCTCTTATCTGTGTCTTCCATCACCCTCTACTTGGGGTATTTCTTCTGCTACCAAATTTGTTCCTCCTTTCAAACAGCCAGGGAAACCAGACCAGTACCTTTGTTAGTACATCAAGAGAGATGGGTTGAATAGCAATGCATGTGTTTATACTGGATCTTAAATCATCAGTGCTATCAAAACTAGACCTCAGCTTTCTATGGAGCCACAAATAAGGCAACAGTGCAGCCAATGCTTGTGGAACCCTTCACAGGTAGTTATCCTTGAAACACACCATAAGCTTGGCTTATTGGTAGGTGGTGAAAACTTCTACAGGTGGGGCCTACAGCAAGGTCTTTGGGCCACCAGAAGGAAGTTACAGGAGCCCAGTCTCTTCTATTTCCCCTCTGATTGTGGAAAGCGGTTTTGTTCCATCGTAAGATGTATTCCCCCAACACTGGGGGGATATACACAATGGACCATAAGCAACCTTCAAAGATATAAACAGCCTCCAACACCACACACCCAAATTAATGATTCCCTTTATAAATTAACTATCAGGTTTTGTTATAGTGACAGAAAGCTAGCACACTGTTAGTACTTATTTGAAATCTGAAAACATTAAAAGGTCATTGTCTGTATAGCTCCAGGTATTATCTATCTGCTTTATGTCTCCACCTCCCTCAAACATGTCACTTTGGCTGGGCACTGGTGGCTTGTGCCTATAATCCTTAGCTATTCCAAAGGTTGAAATCTGAACATTAAGGTTCAAAGCCAGTCCTGGAAGACAAATGTAAGAGACTCTTACTTTCAATTAACCAGGAAAAAGTGGGACCTTGAAGGCATGACCAACTGGTAGAGTGCCAGTTGTGACCAAAACATTAAGTGAGAATCCAAGGCCTGGAGTTCAGGCTTCAGTACTGTACACACACAACTCCCTTCACAGTGATACTATGAAGATAAATTCAGAGTGTTTGATCTTAGTAACATTATCTTAATATGTGTTTCCTTATATATAGTATACTTTAAAGGCTATTGAATGGCTTTAGTACTGATAGGAATTTATGTTAAAATACTAATAACTAATAGCTATTAATAGTTTAAGAGATAGAGCTCTTGCTTACCTTACCACATGCTGGCCATCCTAAAAGACAAAAGTTTCTAATAACAATAATTTATTTAAAAAAAACTTGAGGAAAAGTTTACCGCAACTTTTAGGTAGTACTAGTTCCTGAGATCTTTGGTGTAGATTTAGCAATTCAACTTGACTCTAAGACATTCCTTTTGCTAAAAAAAAAAAAAAAAAATTGTTTTCACCAGAATCAACCTCACCCAGAAACAAAATCTATACACTAATGTTTAAGTCTTGAGTACTTCAATAAATTCCTCACATTTCATTCTCAGGGACTGGAGGCTACTAGCTAAAAATTTCCAGGATTAAGAGCACAAGGATGGTGAGACATCTAGAGGCTGCTGTGGGAACCGCAGGCATGGTGAGGTACCATGTTCACTGCAGTACCATGGCATTGGTCCAGATGCCCCTCAATGGACAGATCAGTATGAATCAATGCGATCTCTATGAATTTTGTATCTGTAGATTCAGCCAGTGAGCATATCTAAATTTGTATTTGTCTTACATAGATGTAGGAATTTTACTACTCCAGTGGGAAGAATATTTCATCACTTGCAAAGAAATTGATGGACCTGGAAAAATATCTATTAAGGTGAAGACAGGCCTAGAAAGACAAAAGGCTGCATGTTTCCTCCCATGTTAAAGGTAGGTCTAATTTATAAATATACAAGTAGAACATATACAAGGTCTTATCCAAATTTACATCCTAAATGTATTCACCAAAGTATGGTATATGCAGTAGGGAATTCAATGGTGTATCTCCTTAGAAAAACTCAGTTCAATAAAAGGAATACCAGGAAGCTGGTATTTGAGATGTATTTTGGGGAGGATATTTGGTGGGGAGGATAGGAAGATGGAGAGGGAAGGGGGGGTGAGAATAGTTATAATATTCAATGCATATCTTGTTTCCTAAAAGCTGTATGCTGGGAAATGGATCTTTTCTACATTTTTTTGTGGGTCATGGGGCTTGAACTTGGCCTGGGCTGTGTCCCTGAGCTCTTCAGCTCAAGGCTACCATTCTACCCTTGAGCCAAGCCGCACTTCGTTCTCTAGAGGTTAATTGGAGGAAAGTCTCAGGTCCTTTTGTGCTTGGGCTGGCTTTGAACCTTGATCCTCAGATCTCAGCCTCCTAAGTAGCTAGGATTACAGATATGAGCCACTGTGCCCTGCTGGACCTTTTCTTCTTGCCTATCTGAGGATAAATTCTTTAGGATCCACAATTCTTTTTTGTGTGTGTTTCCTATGCATATGGTACTGAGGAATCATACCAGGTCTTCATGTTTGCTAGGCAAGCACTCTACCACTAGGCCAAACTTCTGGCCAAGGATTCTCACTTCTTTACCGCTAAAAAACCACAATGTTGGCTGGGTGCTTGTAGCTCGTGCCTGTAATCCTAGCTATTTAGGAGGCTGAGATTTGAGGATTGCAGTTTGAAGCTATTCTGGGCAGAAAAATCCCCATGAGACTCATCTCCAATTAACAACTCAAAAACTTTAAGTGGCACTGTGGCTCAAAGTGATAGAGTGGTAGCCATGAGCAAAAGAACTCAGGGACAGTGCCCAGGCCCTGAGTTCTGGCCCCATATCTGATAAAAACAAAATCAAAACCAAATCCTACAAAGTTGGAGTTAACTACGAAATATACAAGAAGCCTTGAAGAATGATCCTGTGGAAAATTCTGGTGCAGTTACAAGTTAGTATGGACCTTCTGAAGACCAGTGAGAAGATTAAACTTCTTACCCATTGCATATTGTGAAGCAGTCCCTGTGGAAGGTTAAGTGGAGGCAAAAGAAGCAAGCTGTCCCTTATGAAACAGGCAGAAAATTGGTATAGGAAACAAGGGGAAATCCTGACAGGGAGAAAATAGAAAAAGACGATACACATCAGTATATATTAAAATCTTTATTTTCTTTCTGTTCTGAATTGAAACCCATAGAACACAACAGAAATTCGGGTGTACGTTTGCTGTTTAGAATCCTACCAAGTTTAACCTTTACTTGTGCAGTGGCAATGAGGAAATTCTTGGTAGACCAAATGAAAGTAGTGACTCCTACATCTTCGTTTAGGCAAATAAATTAGCTTCCCACTAAGTTATTTCCAGTTTCCCAATGTTTGCTTGTGAGGAACACCTTAGTTCCTAAAACATGTGACAGTCCCTACTCACTACCCAGGCTGAAGCAATAAAAGGGCAAGAAGCCAGCCTGCCCCACAGAACAGATTCACAAAGGCAGGCTCACTAGGTGGGTAGCCACAGCTGGCTCACCAGAGCGGCTCAGCAGGTATTTGCTGAGCAAATGGTCCTATGTCACTTAAGGTCCACTCATAGACTAAGAGAAACTTTTATTAGCTTCAAGTCCTCCTTTAGTCAGTACTTCTGTGTGACAAAATACACTTTTCTTGCTATAATACACAGCTAGCTATGTTAATTCATACATCTCTGCCTATGTTTCCCAAAGCTCATTCTCACAGGATGACCACTCACAAGACAGCTTATGACAGAGGTTGTTTCACCATCTTGCAATGTGGTTAGAGGACACTAACAGAAGGGATACTGAAGGGACATAGGGCATGGGAAGGGGAAACCAACTTTTGTTTCTTTTAAATAAAAGATGGATTTCTTTGGGTGACTGCACCATTAGGTTATACTGAGAAACTGCCATGTACAGGATTCAACTTTTCTGAAGTATTGTATAATAAATGTTCCTAAATTCCTCCATTTTCTTCTTAAAATTTAAGTTGATAATTAACCCTGAGTGCAAACAGGGAGAAATGCCAAAATACATATGGAACAATATTCTGAGCAAATCAGAGCTTGATGTCTTATAGAAAAATTACTTATACTCCTGTCTCAAAACCACAGTGCAGCCTCATATTTAAGAATAGTTTTAGAATAAAGCCTTACATCCTGTGCCTCCAATTCAAACTTCAAAATAGACATTTTTAAAAGCAAAAAAGAGCAGAAAATATTAATCGATTCTGATTTTCCTAAGTTTATAATATTAAAACGTATCTGTATCTTCACATACTTATTGCACCAATGGGATATATTCAGTTGGTATATCCAATGTAGAGTTGACCAAAATCCCTTCAATGCTTTGATTACACTATCCCAAGCTTCTAATAAATTAACAAACCAAAAGAGGCATGTCACATTAAAAGAGACCTACTTTTTTCAAAGCAAACATAGTGTTTATGAATCTTAAGGCTGCTAGCTTTTATGGTTGGTTTTCTTCAAGGTTCACCCAGGTACACTTTTGTGGCTCAATCCAGTCCTAACTAGAACACAAATAAAACTCTAAATGTCATGTCACAAAGTTCTTAGCTAATATCTTTTTTTTGGGGGGGGGGAGGGGAAGGTAGTCCTGGAGCTTGAACTCAAGAGCCTGAGCACTGTTATTGGGCTTTCTCTCAAAGCTACCGCTCTACTACTTGAGCCATAGCACCACTTCCAGTCTTTTCTGTTTATGTAGTACCAAGGAATCTAGTGCTTTCTAGGCAAACACTCTACCACTAGGCCATACTCCCACCCCCCCTGAATACCTTTTTATATCCTGGGGAAACAGAAAAGAATAAAATGACACTTTTTTTCAATTTCTTTGAAGGACAATTTTTTTTTTTTCAAAGTAGCTTTCCTTCCTGTGTTTCTCCTCAGCAGAATCTCCTGCTTCCATATTAGGAAAGAAGTTCCCAGTTTGAGAATGGTTCTTCTTTATTTGTGTGGCATACTAAAGGCAACCTGTCTGAAAAGACACTAAACCATAATTTAGTTCAATCAGAAGTTACTTAGGAGAGCAGAGCTGACTAATGTTCTATGTAAGTGGTAGAGTGCTAGCCTTGAGTAAGAAGAGTTCAGGGATAGCACCCAGGTCCAAGATGTTTTCCAAGGCATCTTTCCATCCTATGTTTCTCCTCAGCACAATCTCCTGCTTCCATAGGAAATTCTGTGTAGTCTCCCACCAGTGGCTCCTACAGCTCTGGGGTGAACATTATGCACAGTATTCTCAAGATAAGAATTACTCTGGATGCACAGAGTAGGCAGGTAGCCTTAAAACTGGAGTCAATGCCTCCTTTGGTTAACATTGTTTTGTGCTAAAATTTGTTGTCTTAAATTTAATACCCCCTTAAAAAAAATAAGCTCGTTCTTATATGCGAAACCTGGGACATAGATGCAAATGATGTTTTTGAAAGTGTAGCTGCCTAAAACTGCTAAGCCATGGCTAGCAGTAATGGTTCAACCACACTGCTAAAATAGAAGTTTCTGCCAGACAGAAGTACAGTACAGAATCAGAACCATATCTGGACTAACTTGGAGGAAAACAGCTCTGAGAACACGAGTGAGCAACTCAGGCCTGTCAACCCGTGACCCTGTAATTTATTACAGCTGCTTACATGTCAAAATCACCTTTCCAGAACTCAAAGCTACACTTGTGGTTTAGCAACCTAAACTTGAGTACTGTGAAGAGACAGAAGAATATTACTATATCATGAGCTCAGAATGCCAAATGAGACTAAATGATAAACGTAGACTTGGGGGGTACATCAAAATCTAAATGTTAATTTCAAGACTCAAAGGGCCTGAAATGTTTAAATGGCCTAAATCACAGGCTAAGCTTCCACCCAGCAGGATGTGTATGATCTGCTGCAGCACAGTTGCCTTTCGCACATGGCAAGAATAAGATTGCATATCCGCTGGACATAGCCACTTTCATGACCAACTGTCTAAATGCAGTGGTGGAAATTTACTTCAGAGGAGAAATGAGACTGGCACACACTATCAGAATTCCTGGCTCTTACTCCAGGTAGTATCAAAAGTTGCCTTTGTTAATTTGGAATTTCCCTACTTTAGGTAAACAATCAGGGAAGTGAGGCAAAACGAGGCAAAACAAAACAAAACCTCACCATAAAGGGAATATGCTTGAGTTATAACAGTATTTTCTATAGAAAATGTTTTGATTTATTTGGACATGACTGTAGCTCTGTAGCTTTTACTTACCCACAAAGTCATATTAGTTTTGTGTATAGCTAAGAACTGAAATAGGGGGAACTTGTTTTTCACTAATTCAGCCACTGATTGATTCTACTAGATGAGCCTCTCTCTCCTTTCCTTCCCTGAGTTAGTCAAACTACACTACCCAGTTGTTTAAAAGCCTGAACATCTTCCTTTTTGTCTGTTCCTCCAGTTCTATCTCCTCAACAGGGTGTACTATTTGGCTCAACAGAATGAAGATTTAGTTAACTGCCATTCTGAGGAAGGCTTTCCAATTTGACTAGGCCTGGGACAAAAAAAGACAAGAGTCTGTGAAAGTTTCCACAAAATCTACAGGTGTGGAGAAAGACTGAAAAGTTTACCTCAAAACACACACTAAAGCCAGTGCCAGCATTCACCTACCTAAATGCCACACCTCTGTTTGTCCTTTGGCATGGAATTGAAAAAGACTGACCATTGTTAGAAAGGGTGAGGAAGTCAGCTGATTCTGCAGAAACAGCTCATGCTCTAATGGTCATGGTCTTTGCTTTAAGCCTTACTTACTACAGAAACCCCCAGAAACCCCCAAAGCTACCCTGTCCTTTACCAACAGAACTTGCCTCTGGCCACCTCCAAGCCATCTCATGCCATTTGAAAATGATTGTGCTGTTTTTCTATCTTTGTAAAAATAAGTTTTGCTTATTTTGTGTTGAAAATCACAAGTGTGAGAGAGGCATCCTATCTTCCACCAGCACAGTGTCCATCCCAAACTGGTCAGTGCACTGCTTTATGGTGGCCAGGACATTCAGAAGCCGCTGGTCCACAGCATCCAGGTGTAAATCGGACAGCACAGGGGAGATGGGGTCATGGGCCAGGGCAGATTTTAAGGCAGACTTTAGCACTCCATTCTTAAGGTAGTTCAGTCTGTTCCAGGTAGAAACCCGAATGCTGAAAGAAAAAGGTTTAAGACAAGTTACATAAAAACAATCAAACTGATTTTAAAGTCTACGTGGCAGACAAAAGTTTAAAAAAATTATATAAAATATTTTAACTGGAAAAGCCATTTGCTTCAGAATTACCTCCACATGAGAAAGCCACATTATCATGTTTTGATTTTTATGGGTGATTATGCATACACACATCATACATTCATACATACACATAGATGTTCAATAAAGGAAAAACATGAACTAAGGAGTGACATTAAGATGCCTGTTACTCATAAACTGGTATGTTGCACTGAAACCCTCTGTGTAACAGCACAAGTAAAAAAAATAAAAAAACAAACGGTACACTAATCTGAATGTCCAACAATTGGAATAGTTAAACAAATCATGGCTTACTCATCTACTCATGAAAACCCTGCAGCCATTAAAAAGTTTTGAAAATTGAGTGTGACATGGAAAAGTTAGAGGAAATAAATCTTTTTAAATTTGTGGGATAACAAAATATGTCTGTGAAATCAGAATGAAGCACACTAAAGTGATAATAGGCATTATACTTGGATGTAAATGGGGAGTTTAATTTCCTCCTTCATGTTCCTAAATATATATTTCTACCATAAAAAAGAAGTATGTATGTATGTATGTATGTATGTATGTATGTATGTATGTATGTATGTATGCATGTATGTATGAATGTATTGTTCCAGTCTTGGGACTTGAATTCAGGGCCTGGATTCTGTCCCTGGAGATAAGCATCTTCCACTTTCTTACTTGGGCTAGCTTTGAACGTAATCCTCAGATCTCAGCCTCCTGAGTAGCTAGGATTACAGGTGTGAGCCACCAGTACTTGGATTTATGTAGTTTTTCATTATCTTCAAAGGAGATGCCATTTAAAAAGTATTTTGAGTATAATGCATTATGATCAATGTTGCCCCACCCTTTCTACATTCTCACCTACTACTCACCTATCCCTTTCCACTCATCCTCCTTTCCTTGCTCTTCTTAATTTTGGAGGATATACACTGAATTTTTCCCCACTTTGGTCGGTTGTGGGGCTTGAACTCTGGGCCTGAGTGCCGCTCCTGAGCTCTTCAGCTCAAAGTTACCACCCTACTCCTTGAGCCAAAGCCCCACTTCCTGTTTTCTAGTGGTTAATTGGAGATAAGAGTCTCTTGGTCTTTAGTGCCGGACTGGCTTAAATCCATGATCCTCAGATCTCAGCCTCCTTAATCCTTCTTAGAATTACAGGCATGAGCCACCACGTCCCACTTACATTCAATTCTTAACTATATCTCTCCCACTTCTCCTACAAGAAAAGTTCTTAATTTCCATATAGATAAAGCAAGAAATTACTAAGCAGGCACAAATTTCTGATTGCAAGTGGAAATCTATTCTTCAACTATTTAGAAAGGAAAAATGATGCTTGCATAAAACATAAAAAGGATGACCACGCATATTTCTTATTCTAAATTCTATAAATGGCCAAAGCATCAGAGTTTCCCTCATGTGGACTTAATCAACTTTACTGTCTCTCAGATCCAAATTCCCCAAAGATAATCTGGACGCCCTATTTCTTGTCTTTTTTATACATTTTCCCTTCCTTGAGTGTTTTACTTCATCCCCACTTTTTTTTTTTTTTTCCTGCCAGTGCTGGGCTTGAGCTCAGGGCCTGAGCACTGTCCTTGGACTTTCTCAAGGTTAGAGCTCTACCACTTGAGCCTCAGCACCACTTCCGGCTTTTTTCTATGTTCGTGGTACTGAGGAATCGAACCCGGGTCTTCAGGCATGCTAGGCAAGCACTCTACCATTAGGCCAAACTCCCCTCCCCCCACTTTTCTTTTATGCTCACTGTTGCATTAAAATTTAGTAATTTGGGGGTTGGGATTGTGGCATGTGCACACGTGCACGTGCATGCACATGTACACACCCATACCCACACCAAATTAGTAAATTTTGGCTGGCAGTGTGACCTAATTCTTAAAGTGCTGGCCTAGCATGCACAAAGACCCAGGTTCAATTCCTCAGTACCATATATGTAGAAAAAGCCAGAAATGGTGCTGTGGCTGTAGTGTTAGAGCTTTAGCCTTGAGAAAGCTCAAAGACAGTGCTCAGGCCCTGAGTTCTAGCCCCAGAACTGGCCAAAAATTCTTTTTTTTTTGGTGGTACTAATGATTGAACTCAGAACTTCTAATTTATTAGACAAGTGCTCTACCTCTTCAGCCATGTGTGGGTGGCTTATAAATGTTACTTTTGGCATAATTTTGTTCCTATTTAAAAAAAAAAAGGTTTGGTTTAGCTCAGTGGGAGAGTACTTGTCTAGCATATACAAGATCTTGCTTGAGTTTGATCCCTAGCCCTGCAAAATAGAAAAGAAAGGAAGTGAGGAAGGGATTAAAAAAGAAAGGAAAAGCAAAGCAAAGTAGACCAGTTCCTAAGAAAAGCAGGCAGTCTCACTTGCCATGGGAGTGCTTCTAGACTTGCTTTTCTATGTGGTCAAGCAGGTGAATCTCAATGATCCTTGATGTACATACTTTTTTGTTATACATACTTTTTTGTTTTCTACAGAACTTGCTAACTCTTATTTTTACAATCTACTATTTTTGTGTACACCTTCTGTATGTCATTTATGTCATCTTTGCCTACAATTAGAGAAACTGGTAGGCATAGCTTTTTCTAGTTCAAAGACAAATTACAAGTAACTGGTAGATCTAGGATTCCAACAGTTGCCTTTGCAATGACTGTTTCTGCAAAGGGGCAAGGCCCTTATATTTGTTCAGGAAGAGTTGCCATTTTCTGGCTAAGGTTGAATACTTATTAGAAGTCACATCTACTCTTCTACATACTTTTCTCCATCTTAGATTCAGGAATGCAAGACTCTCACTCAGTTCTAGATCTGTCTATGGACAGAAACAGAATATGTTCTGTCCAGTTTGAATGGATGTGTGCATCTACTATGTCATCCATAATGCATACTTTAAAATGGGATGAAAATCAATGACCTCAGTCAGGAGCTCCTGAGAGCCCAGTTTTTAATCTAATCTTCTTGATTTACTACTCAATTTCTTTGTTCTCAAGAGACATAAAACAATTTTAAATTCTTATTTAAAAAAATGGCTTGTCCATATAATGAATGATTGTTGTTCTTAAGGTACTATGTTATGTCTCATCACTTTTGCTGTCGTTGGTTATCTCATATTGTTACACTATCTCATTTTGTTACCTGATATATCGGATATATTTGTATTTAGTTATTTGAAATTGGATAGGGAATGGGGGAAAACAAGATGAGGGGTGGGGGTGGGGGGGAGGGAAATGGGGACCAAGACATGTGAAAGGGTATCAACGTATGGGAATTAATGTACCATCTATCTGGCAAATATCATGTAACCTTTCTATTAATTACAATAAAAATACATGAAAAAAATGGCTTGTAGTTTACACAATTTCAAACTGAGATATGTATTGGGAGCTGGTGGTTCATGCCTCTAATCTTATCTGTTCTGCAGATTGAGATCTGAAAAGGTCCTAAGTCAGTCAGAGCAGAAAAGTCCATGAGACTCATCTCTAGCCAGCAAAAAGCCAGAAGTGAAGCTGTGGCTCAGAGAGTAGAGTGCTTTCCTTGAGAAGAAAGGGACAATACCCAGGTTGAGTTCAAGTGCCAGTACTAGCACAATAAACAAAACAAATAAGGATATGCAAACCTAGGAGGTACATGATAGATGTGAGAGGACTTAAAATTTCAAAGAAACCAGACTGTAGCAACTAAGTATATAGGTTTTACTTAGATTTTGTGGGCAGTGGAGTAGGAAGAGTGAGGAAGTTAATTACATTCTGATATTAAACTGAACACAACTATGTATTATTAATCAGATTATGAACTTCATTCATACAAAATTAAAAATGAGTTCCAAGCTCTGAATTATTCTCCCTTTCCCTGACTCAGAGAGATTTCAGGATATCCAAGGGTTCTAGATTGGAAAAGTATGCAAAAGCACTGCTTAGGTGACAGGAGGAAGAAATATGATCAAGAAAACTTATGTACTGTCCCACAAGCCTGAAAAGGCAGTGTAGGCAGGTGTGTTTGCTGTGTACAACTTACATGCAACATTGATAGAGAGGGGCAAGAATGCTTCTTTCATCCAGAGAGGGGTTCCCAAAGCTGAAAATTAAATTAAAAATTAGTGAATGCGGTGGAAGTATCAGTTCTCATCTCATTATCAAAGAACAGCAAATTCTGTATGAAATTCAAATGTAATCCTAGATAATTTCATGCTCCAGCAGCTAAAATCATTTACATTAAAGACAAGCAGGGTATGACCAATTAGACATAGCATCACTAACGGCCTGTACTGAAGTATCTACAAAGAACTCATCTCCAAAGACTCTTTGGTTCCATTACATGCTTCAAGCCTCCTCACAAGCCCAGACGCATTGAAACCACTGACTGAAATCTCTGTGAGGCAAAAGAAACATTTCATCCTTACAGTGGTTTATCTCAGGTATTTGTCACAGTGACTGAAAGCTGACTAACACAATGCTCTAGAAAATATCCTTTTGTGTGTAGACACTGACAAAAGACAGGCCAGCTGGTCTTACCTTTTGGCATTATCAAGAAGGATTAGCATACTAGCGCCTTCATCATCTTGAAAGCTCTCATAGTGATGGCGGTCAGCATTGCCAATCAGGTAATCAAAGACTGCAGTATCAATAATGTCTAAGAGGCGTGGGCCTGAATCATACGGGGATGTTTTCTTCACAGCATCACAGTAGCTCTCATCATACTCCCACCTGGAGACAAGTAGCATCATAAGGGTTATTACTGAGTACCAATACTACACCTAGCTATTTAATTTCAATCTTAAAAGTCACCCCCAAACCTTGTGCTGAAGGACTAGTTGCTAGCCTGTGGTGCTACTGAAGGATAAGGGCTAGTGGAAGGAAGCTGAATCACAGAGGGATGACCAGGAGGGGACTTATAGGAACCCAAGCTCCACCTTTTCTATCTTTTTGCTTCCCAACCACAGAAAGTGAGCAGCTTTATACTAACAAAAGATTCCCTATCGGCCGGGAGTTTGGCCTAGTGGTTAAAGTGCTTGCCTAGCATGCATGAAGACCCGGGTTCGATTCCTCGGTACCACATACATAGAAAAAAGCTGGAAGTGGTGCTGAGGCTCAAGTGGTACAGCTCTAGCCTTGAGAAAGTCCAAGGACAGTGCTCAGGCCCTGGGCTCAAGCCCAGGACTGGCAGAAAAAAAAAAAAAGATTCCCTACCATAATGTTCTGCCCTTTCTACAGTTCCAAAAGCAGTGGAGCCAACCTAGCATGGGCTAAAAGATCTGAAATGTGAGCTAATAAAAGATTTCTTTTCAATTTACTTATCTTAGGTATTCGGTGGTTTAGAGGCCTTGAGTTGGGAACAGTTTAGGGAAGCAGGCTAAAGAAAGGCTGGAATGTGAGAAGCAGAAGTTAATGGATGATTCTTGGATAGCAAAGGCTATGCTGATTGAAATTTCAGATGAAAAGGAGTGCCTACTGGGGATTGGATTAGAGGCTAATCATAGTACATTCGACAAAGAACTTTTCTACTTTTTTTCCTATGCCCTGAGATTTGGCAGGAGAGCAAAATTTAAAAGTGCAAAATGGTTTATATGTTGGAGGAAATGCCAAGGTGGCAGAATGCTTGCTTTTTAACCAAATTTACTATGAGAAACAGGAGTACACAGAGCAGAAAGAGTTGCAGAGAAGAAACTCATGGTTTGACCAGAAAGTAAGGCCATATAAAGTTCAAGGTAACATGTTTATTAGCACCATCAAAAAGGAGTCAAGAACTTTGCACTGTATAACAGGAGAGATGTCAGGCTGAACATAGCCTAGGGAATTATTCAGCCATAGAGAAAGATACTCAGAAGCTGCAGCAGTCCAAGCAGCCTAGCTACTGCTTAAGATGGTGTCAGAAAGCTGCAAGCATCCATGTGATGATAGTTTTTTCAGGCATGTGGAATGTCAGAATTATGGTGTTATAGAGGTTTCCACTGAGATTTCAAAGGAAGGCCTGGGAGTTTCTGCAAAACTAAGAGTGAAGCCAAAGCTGCAATAGAGACTACAGGAAGTCAAGAGACGCCAGAATAATAGAGAGCCTACCTGCCAGGGAAGTTCTAAGTAGTAAGCTGAGCTAGCCCCAGAGGGTGGCCATATGTGCTGTCTAGCCATAGCAGCAAGGCCCCAGGGGTGAGCTGACCAAGGGCTCTGAGGCTCACATACCACTGTGTGCTCTGGATAGTGTCCAAGGAGCTTAAAGGATGTAACAATTGCCTCTCTAGAGTTCAGGCTTGCTTTGGTTCAATCCTTTCACTTTCCTGTTCCTCCCTTTTTGAAATGGGAATGTTTACCCTTGTACTACTTTTATTTTGGAAGTATGTAACATTTTTTTCTTATTTTTGGAGGGGCTTAAAGCTAAGAGTCTGCTTTGAGTCTGGGAGGAGACACTAAAACCCTGACTTTTCAGCAATATTGGCACAGTTAAAGACTTTGAGGACTCATGGAGATGGGCTGAATACACTTTACATTGTGAGACAGACAGTGCCTTTGGGAGCCAAGTAGAATGTTATAGTTTGGACTTTAAATGTCTCCTAAAGACAATGTGCTAGAGGCTTGATTGTCAGCTTGTGACATTATCGGAAGGTGATGGAACATTTATAAGAAGCTTATGTCATTGGTAGCATATCTGAAGTGGATAGCAGAACCTCAGCTCTTCCCTCCTTTCTCTCTGCTTCCCAGTCACCATGAAGCAAGCAGCCTCCTCTATTTTGTGCTTCTGCTAAGATGCACTGTACCATTACAGGCTCTAACCAATATGTCCAAGAGAGTATGAACTAAAATCTCTGGAATTATGAGCCATGACAGTAAGCTAACACAGGGGCACTAGTAAAAACAGAGAAGAAAATCCTTGCTTAATAGGGTTGCTTAAAAGGATTACCCCTGATTCTAGAATTTTATTTATTTATTTATTTATTTTTGTCATTCGTGGGACTTGAACCCTGGGCCTGCGTACTGTCCCTGAGCTCTTTAGCTCAAGGCTATCACCCTACCCCTTGAGCCACAGCGCCACTTCTGGTTTTCTAGTGATCATTAGAGATAAAGAGTCTCAAGGATTTTTTTAGTGCCTAGGCTGGCTTTGAACCATGATCCTCAGATCTCAGCCTCCTGAGTAGCTAGGATTGCAGGTGTGAGCTACTGTGCCCAGCTCAGAGTTGTTTTTATTTTTGGATAGAATATCTGGCTTCTATTTAGGATTGGCATCTGGCCTGGCCCTGGGAGAATTAAGTAGTGGCTCACAGGAAGGTTTACCTGGCCAATTTGCCTTCTCTGTAAGTCCTCCCCCAGGGGTGTCGATGTTTCTGCAGAGGCCACACATCTGGGAGCCAAAGTGTTACAGATCCCTCCATTGTGTCTCCATCGGCACATGCTGGCTCTGTTTCTCGGCAGTAATAGCACTTCCCATAGAAACAAGTATTGTTTCCTAAAGGATGGAAAGGACCCAAATACACTTAAAGAAAAAAAAAGAAGAAGAAAATGCCCAAATCTCCCCCAAACAGTGAAACAAAAGCAGCAATGTAAGCAGGCATTAAGAAAATGAAAATCCTGGGGCTGGGAGTTTGGCATAGTGGTAGAGTGCTTGCCTAGCATGCATGAAGACCCGGGTTCAATGCCTCAGTACCACATCCATAGAAAAACAGGAAGTGATGCTGTGGCTCAAGTGATAGCTCACTAGCCTTGAGGAAAATGCCCAAGGACAGTGCTCAGGCCCTAAGTTCAAGCCCCAGGACTGCCAAAAGAAAAGAAAATGAAAATCCTGAACTTTCTGTATTTCACACATTTATTTTTCTGTATAGGTAATAAAAGTAGATGGTGTAAAAAGAAATCCAAGAAGTACAAACAGGCACATATTAGGAAGTAAATCTCCCTGCTCATCTTTCTGTTAGAAATCAACTACCATCATAGTACCTTAGTAAACTCATCTTATTAAAGAAAAGTGGTATTGTCTTGTTTTTCAGCAGAAGTGAGGTTCTAGTTAAAGTGCCAAAGGGAAGAAGAAAAGGGACATGTGCTCACTTCAGTTATATATGCTGAGGAGAAGGGGAAGCAAATTAGTAAACAGACTGGGGATAATTGAAACCAACTTTCTTATAGATGGAGAAGCTGAACATACAGACAGAAAGGAAGATGGCCAGACTAAAACTTACCAAAAACTAGAATTGGAGATATGAGTTTTAATTGAATTTCTTAATGCACCCAGAGATACAGAAAAAGATACTTATGTGTATATATGCAGACATACAAATGCAAATATGTGAATATACACACATAAATACACACACATTTCCTATGTGTGTGATATTCAGTTATAGGCATACACACATTCAGTTTCTAAAGACCATATTAATACCTTTTTTTTTTTGGTAGGTCGTGGGGCCCAGACTGTGGGCCTAGGCACTGTCCCTAAACTCTTCAACCCAAGGCTACTGCCCTACCCCTTGAGCCACAGCTCCACTTCCTGCTTTTTAGTGACTAATTGGAGATAAGAGTCTGGTGTTCTTTAGTGCCCGGGCTGGCTTTGAAATGAGATCCTCAGATCTCAGCCTCCTAAGTAGCTAGGATTACAGGTGTAAGCCACCTTTTAAAGGACCTGAACTCTCTGAAGAAACAGCTAAGTCTAGGACCAGGGCAAGGAAGGTACTGATGTAACTGGACCACACTGACAGGCTAGCTGTAAGGGAATATACTAGACTAGAATAATAGGGTGTGGTTGGTGGAACTGGTTAAATACACATTTTGAGGCTGGTGAAACAAAAAGAATGAAGATGTTCTACAGTATAGAAAGACATCTAAGACATTAAATAAAAATAAGATGCAGATGTACATGTACCATATGTTGTATAACATATAAATATATACTCATATTTAATTTGAAAAAAGCCAAATTATTAACAGTTTATCACTAGGAAGAATGGATGCAAGAGATGCATGAAGAACTTGCCATTGCAGTCCTTTTAATACCTTAATTTTTTTTTTTTTTAGAAACTAAAGGCATGGCTCAGTGGTGACAGAGAGCCTGCCTTGAGTGAAAAAGATAAGAAATAGGGGCTGGGAGTTTGGCCTAGTGGTTAAAGTGCTTGCCTAGCATGCACGAAGACCCGGGTTCGATTCCTTGGTACCACATACATAGACAAAAGCCGGAAATGGTGCTGAGGTTCAAGTGGTGGAGTGCTAGCCTTGAGAAAGTCCAAGGACAGGGCTCAGGCCCTGAGCTCAAGCCCAGGACTGGCAAAAAAAAAAAAAAAAAAAAAAGATAAGAAATAATATAAGCCCCAATACTAGCACCAAATTTTTAAAAATTATTTTAATGAATTACTAGTTTAAAAATGAAAACAGACACAAATAAGCAGAGAAAACACAGCTTATATGAAACCTGTTATCTATGCCAAGCACCAGTGGCTCATGCTTATAATATTAAGTCTCAACTCAGAAGTTTGAGACTTGAGGATCTCAGTTCAAAGCCCACCTGAGTGAGAAAGTCCATGAGACTCTCCAATTAACGACCAAGAAAAAAAAAAAAGCTGAAAGTAGAATTGTGGCTTAAGTGTTAGAATACCAGTCTTGAGTTTGATAGCAGATCTTCCAGGACAAATGCAACTCTACAAGGGAGGGTTTAATTATCTTATAGAGTTGCCCAAAACTTGTTCAGGTCTAAGAAGACAGTTTTCAAACACACACACACACACACACACACACACACACACGTGTGTAAGAAAATAACTGAGCCAATGAATTGAAGATTAGGCAAAATCCTGAATCAACACTTAACAGTAAGACTAAACAGAAGAAAATAAAGTTATCATTTATTTTCACTACCAGTAAGTTCACACTTTCTACTTTAAAAGTACTGCAAGACAGTACACCGAGAAAAGCTTCCAATTTTCTGCTATCTACTTTTACATCCAATTCCCCCACTAACCTGAGATCAGGTTGCCTATTTGCTTTTACATTCCCTTGGTTCTTCAAGTCCTAAAAGACACAAACCAGCTTGCTCAATGACGCCTTATTTAACTTATTATCTCTTCCCTATCAAAAATCATCTACAATCTTCTTACCTACAGTTAGGAATGTGCTCAGCAGCTGCTCCGTGGCAACAGGCTTGATCTCTGTCCGAAGATTAACAAATCTGCCAACCACCAAGGGGGCACGGCGGAAGCCTAGAATCCTGGTTTGAAAGGTTGAAGAAGAAAAGTAAAAAATCTTTGGGGATGGGGATAAGCTTTATATAGTCTCAAAAATTATGGTGAATCATATTAGATGTGTAAAGGCATCTTGTTTTTAGTTTGATGCTCTACTGACTGAGCTATCCGGGCTCTTGCATCTTGTTTTTAGGAATAAACAAGTTTATGAGTCTCATGTAAAGATGTTTACAATTTGTTTTATAGGTCTAAAAGGCAAATCGTACTAAATATTGAATCTAGGGAATGGGGATATGGGATCATTATATTATCCTTTCTACCTCTATTAGGTAGAGGAAATCTTCCTAATAAAAATTTAAAATTTAAACAAAGCATTAGAAAAACTTGGGCTTAAATTTATGTTAAAACTAGATAAAACAGCACACTGACAAAACTATGTAAACTTGCTGGGCGCAGTGGGTCACACCTGTAATCCTACACAGGAGGCTGAGATCTGAGGATCAAGGTTCAAAGCCCAGCTCAGGCACAAAAGAACCTGAGACTCTCATCTCCAGTTAACCTCTAGAAAAGGGGAAGTGGGGCTTGGCTCAAGGGTAGGGAGGTAGCCTTGAGTTGAAGAGCTCAGTGACAGTGCCCAGGCTGAGTTCAAGCCCCATGACCCACAAAAAAACAAAAAACAAAAACAAAAACAAAAAACCTCATAGGGCAACTCACATATAAAGGTCTCTCTGATGGCTAAATAGTATTGTGCAGTTGAAAATAATCTTTTTTTTTCTTTGAGGTACTTACGACCTCAAACTTGCTAGGCCCTTGTAATGTTCTATCATTTAAGACGTACTCCAGTCCAAATTTTGGCTGGTGATTTTGGAAATGGAATCTCTACCTAAGCTGGCCTTGAACCACAATCTTCTAGATCTCAGAATCCTGAGTAGTTACGGTTCATGTATGAGCCATAGTACCAGTTGAAAACAACTTAAAAAAATTGCTTGGCTAAAAAATCTACTCCCTAAAGATGAAAAATGCAGAAATTGAAGCCCACAGAAAAGTCAATAGTGAAGAAAATAAAAATCACACACAAGGGCTGGGAATTTGGCCAAATGGTAAGAGTGCTTGCCTAGCATGCATGAAGACATATATAGAAAAAAGCTGGAAGTGGCTCAAGTGGTAAGTTTTAGCCTTGAGAAAGCCCAAGGACAGTGCTCAGGCCCTGAATTCAGTCCCCATGACTAGAAAACACACACACACACACACACACACACACACACACACACACACACACACACACACACTTCAGCAACCGAGAAATAGTTACTTACATTTTGTCATATGAATATGTTTTCCTCACATGCATATAATAAACATTCACTTCAATGTATTCATACACATACAACTGAGCTTATATAGTATGCAGTTTTGTATCCTGCTTTTTACTGATTATTGTATCATGAGCCTTTTGCAATGCCATTTAAAAGCCTTAAGACAACAAATAAGGGGCTGGAAGTTTGGTCTAGTGGTAAAGTACTTGCTTAGCATGCATGGGGACCCAGGTTCAATTCCTCAATAGCACATACACAGAAAAGGCCAGAAGTGGTTGTGGCTCAGGTGGTAGAGCTCTAGCCTTGAGAAAGTCCAAAGACAGTGCTTAGGCCCCAAATTCAAGCCCCAGGACTGGCAAGAAAAAAACCCAAAAATAAACCAAATAATCTGTTCAGGCCTGGTTCTATTCTAAACCTAATCTTAAAAAAGCCACAAAAGCAAGCAGATGAAAGGAATTATAAAAATAACATAAAAACAGAGAAATCTGAGGCAAAAGAAGGCAGCTAGGTCTGAGTGCAGTAGAGAAATACAAGTCAAAGCAGGAAAATGTCCAGAGTCATAGATGGACAAAAAAAGGTGGGAAATATTCTTTCTATACACTGTCAACTGCCAGACCAAAAAACAGCAGTCAGGTTAGTGATGAGAGGGCAGTTTCACAGTGGCATGGGAAGCTGGCTGGGTGGCAGTTAGCAAAGGAGGCCATAGTTATCTGGATTTGAGATAGGTCTTTTAAAATAAAAGACTCTCAAAGTACAAGTCATTATATTTAATTCCATTATATTCAGTTTGCCTTAAAAATGATTTAAAAAAATTTGGGGGGGGTTGGGGGGGTCATGGGGCTTGAACTCTGGTCTGGGCACTGCCCCTGAGCTCTTCAGCCCCAAGTCCTGGACTTGAACTCAGCCTGAGCACTATCCTTGGACTTTCTCAAGGATAGAGCTCTACCACTTGAATTTCAGCACCACTTCTAGCTGTTTTCTGTGTATGTGGTACTGAGGAATCCAACCCTGGTCTTCATGCATGCTAGGCAAGCACTCTACCACTAGGCCAAACTGGCCCCCAATAGAAGACTAATTTTTAAACAAACATTTTTTCTTTTAAAGCCTGTCAACATATTAATCAGGAGCTACTGGCACACACTGGTAAATCTAGTTAGTTGGGAACCTGAAGTTCGGAAGACTGTGGCTCAAGGAAAACTCAACAAACAGCTGGACACAGAGGCATGTATCTGTCATCCCAGCTATATGAAAGGCTAAAATCAGGAGGATCACTATTCAAGGCCAGCCTGGGCAGAAGAGTCTGCAAGAGTCCATCTTAATGGAAGAAATTGAGTATGCTGGTGGTACCCAGGAATCCAACCCAGGGCTTCGTGTATGCTAGGAAAGCATGCTCATTAGGCCACACTCCCAGCCCATCGAGAAATTATGGAGAGATTAAAGGAAACAAAGTGAACATAATTCGTTGGGATTACACATACCTGTCTAAATGAAAAGCTGCAACTTCTGCATTGTGTCTATCATAACCAGCATATGGCTCTCCTTCTACTATGTAGTCACGGCTATATCTGCAAAAAGAATGGGAAGCACAGGTACAGATATTAATTGCATCTATATGAAAGGTAGAAAATACACCTTATCAAGTCGGGATCTACTCTATATATACTTTCCTTTGTTAATCTCTAAACAATGTATAACACACACATTGCTCAAAGATGACATGAAGATAAGGCAGACAGAAAGTAGAATTCTTTATCAGCCTCTGCAATTACTCAATGGATAAAACATGCAAGAAGTTGTGGCTTCTTTGTTGTTGGTCATGGGTCTTGAACTCAGGGCCTATGCACTGTGTCTGTGCCTTTTGTCGCTCAAGGCTGGTGTTCTACCACTTTGAGCCACAGGGCCACTTCCAGTTCTCTGGGGTTACTGAAGATAAGAGTCTCACCGACTTTCCTGTGGCTATGAACCATGATCCCTAGATCTCTACCTCCCGAGTAGCTAGGATTATAGGCATGACCCACTGGTGCCCAGCACAAGAAGTTATTTTTACCCCCTAAAGGGTTTTCACGTACAACTATAAGCAAATTTTCTGAGAGGCAAGAATCATTTTCATATAGTTAACATAGTGCTAGTTCTTAATGTTTATTAGATAGAGTGTGGCCTAGTGAGGGCCTAGAGTGCTTGCCTAGTATGCACAAAGCCCTGGGTTCAATTACTTGATAACACATACACAGAAAAAAAGCCACAATGGTAGAGTGCTAGTCTTGAGAAAGCTCAAGGACAGTGCCTAGGCCCTGCGTTTAAGCCTCAGGACTGGCAAAAAAAAAAAAAAAAAAGAAAGAATATGTTTGCTTACTAGAATAGCTGTGTAAGGTTTACAATAGAAGTTAAAGTTTCTTAGGTACTGGCTCATACCCATCCTAGCTACTCAAGAGACTTGAGATCCAGAGGATCAGGATTTAAAGCCAGCTCAGTTTTTGTTAACGAGAGGGCAGAGGTACTTCCGAAAAAAGCTGCTGGAACAGTCAATCTTCTCTTTTTTCAAATTTACAATGATATGGTGGAAGGTGCCCTGGACTGCCAGTGATAATTGGGAAAGCTTTGAGCAAAACTATTCTCTTCTCTGGGTATCAGATTTTCAATGTGCAAAACTAGAGGCTGAACTAGGAGCTACATTCTAAGGTCCCTTTTACCTTAAATGCATTCTGATAATTTTACACCATATGCATAACCAAAGGATAAAAAAGCTGGCATATTTTCCTTCTACTATCATCTTTAAAGATGCTATGTCACGTTTATAACCCTGGTCTTCAGGAGGCTGACAAAGAAGTATTGAAGTTTAAAGTCAGACTGGACTACATAGAGAGTTCTAAGCCAATATGGGCTTTTTAGCAAAGGGGAGAGGAGGAAGAAATAAGAGGGGGGAAAGGAAATAATTTAAGCCTTTCTATTGTGAGGAAATTATTCACCTTTAAACTTGAGTATTCATTTCTGTAGTATTTATTCCTGCATCAAAAAGAAACCTACTAGGCTTTACAAGGGAACTATGAACTGTGAAGCAGAAATTAATTGAGATAGAGTGAAAACCAGAAGTTTCATCAAGAACGGTAGAAAATCCAAAGTTGAAACAGCTATGGAGAGATGGGCACCGGTAGCTAACGCCTGTAATCCTAGCTATTCAGGAGGCTGAGATCTAAGAATCACAGTATCACAGTACAAAGCCAGTTTGGGTAGAGAAATCCAAGGGACTCTTATCTTCAATTAACCAGCAAAAAGCCAGATGTGGAGGTGTGGCTCAAGCAACAGAATGTCAGCCTTGAGCAGAAAAAGCTAAGCAAATGCAGGAGTTACTGAATTCAAGCCCCAGTACACATTCTTTCTCCCTTTCCCCCTTCTTACCCCCCCATAAAAAAGGTAACCTTCAATTTAAGTTACCTTAAAATAAGAAGTCAAGTCTCCTATCTTCAAGGAAAAATGATGCAGCAATTCACATAAGACAGTCAAGTGTTACCATCTGATGGATACTAGGTTTTCAGTATGGCCAATAAGTTGCCTCTGAATTTAAGCAGTTTTGAAATACCACTGCAACAAAAGCTGATACTGTAACAAGTACTTGTCTCTTTATTACAGGTATAGTCAGTCATCCAGCTGGGAAATATTTTTTCAGAACTTCAGTAGAGTCACAGAACAGTAAGAGATAATGTGTAATATGTTCTATACAGTGAAATATTAAAGAGCTTACCAATGCAAGTAAAGGCTGCTCAGAGTGAAATATAACAATCTAAAGGAACTCAGGATTTGGGGAGGTAGGCTAGCAAAGAGGGAGAAAGTAAGAATCAAAAGAACTGCATCAGTCACAAGATCATTTTGCCTATGTAGAGATATGAAAGGTCAGAATTCTGGATCTCATTTTCTTCCCGTTAAATGAATACTTGGTCCCTGAGGTTCCTTTCAACATGTCCTAACATCACTCCTTCATTTCTACCCAGTCCTAGACCTCTGCTTTATGTTCTTTTCCCACTGTAACTTAGTTTTGCCTATGTAAAATCAATTTCCTCCTTGAAAGGACATAGTCATGTTAAAAAAAATCACTTCAATAATGTTGAGGGAGAATGTGTAAATAATAGTCTCTATATTCCTAAATATGTTATCTACCTGTACACAGCTTCTATCTGTGAGAAGGATGTGGACAACCAGGTTCCAGAAATGCTGAAATAACAGAGGCTATTAAAGACAGATACATGTCTTGACTTGGCAGTGAGGACTTGTATTCTCCTTTCAGCAGAGTGATCCATCTTAAGTCACTGACAGAACAGCAAAAATCATATAGTAACAGCCAATAAATCATTTCTATCATTCTTGTGAAGGACATCAGAGTCTGACAAAGGACATTTAACTTGCACTTACTGCAAGACTAAATAGCTGGGAGGTCTGAGGGGGTCAGAATAGCATTTTGTTGGGTATTTAGGGACTGCAGTCAATTCCTACACAAGTACTTAAACCTACACCTATCTTAGCCTGTGACAGAGCCCACCATAAACCAACAGAGGGCAGCATGTACAATGACCAAGGAGAGCACCACTTTCTGCAGGGACTCATATATCTGTTGATGGCTAAGGAGGTTGTGCGGGAACATGAAGGCATAGGCTATTTAGAAGACAATAGAGGAGAGTAGTGGTCCTGCACAGAGAGAAGGGCCAAGCTGTAAGGTCCTTGGTCACTAGGTTGTGGAGGGTAGGCTTTGCCCAGGAGATAACAGAAACGCTTGGATATATGGGCATTTTCAGAGAAGAGTGGAAATTTGTGTGTGTGTGTGGGGGGGGGGAATCTGGAAGAGAAGATTAAGAAAGCAGAGGTAGGAAGAAGTATGAGGTGAAGCAAGAAGTAACTAAGGTTTCTACACTTGTTTGTTGCAACATCCCCTACTCACCAGTGTAGTCTCTAGTCCCTCCCACTTATATCCTGTCTAAACACATTGGGCCTGTCTACAAAGCACCTGATCAAAACTGTTTTCCAATACATCGCATCTATCTCTAGTGTAGAAATAGTGCATGTGTAGAGGAACCTCTCTTGTTTAAACACAAAATGCTCAGATTTCTTTTCTTCCTATACAGATTTAATTGTTACTTTGTTTTTTTTTTTGCCAGTCCTGGGGTTTGAACTCAGGGCATGAGCACTGTCCTTGAGCTTTCCCAAGGCTAGCACTCTACCTTTCAGGCCACAGCACCACTTCCAGGCTTTTCTGTGTATGTGGTACCAAGGAATCAAACCTGGAACTTCAGGCATTCTAGGCAAGCATCTACCACTAGGCCAGGATCCCAGCCTGATTTTTAGTTTTTTCTTTCTCCTCACCTTTGCATATGCTGCTAATCTTTCAGGCTATAAGCTAAGAATCCAGCTTCCTAAATCAGCAGTTTTTGATGATAGGCGCTCTACATCATCACATGTACCAGTAGCAAATAAAGGAAGGTAGATGTGTGTAAACGGTTTAAAGCTGATATACTTGAGTTTAAACCCAAGCTCCATCAATTATTATTATGAGGCGACTTTGTCAAGTGAACTTACTTAAGCCTCAGTTTCTTGTTTTAGAAATAAGAATTGAATTGCCTCTGAGGTTAAACATATTAGCACACACAAATACTTGGTGTAATGTCTGGAAAAACGTGCATATTCACTACATTAGGAAATTAGACCTTTTTTCCCCCATCCTTCTTTTCTTCTTTTTTTTTTCCTTTGGACAAGGTTTGCCTATGTACCCCAAGCTAGGTTGGAACTCAGTCTGTTACCTAGGCAGCCCTCAAACTCACCATCTTCTTAGGCTCTATGAAGGTTGTAGCCACAGGTGGGAACTACCATGCCTTGCTCAATGAATTTTCTACTTCTTAAAGGTCTGAATTTATTTATTTACTTTCTTATTTTAACAAGTTCTCCCTTGGTGGTCTAAACTCTTGCTTCTCCTATCCCAGCCTCCCAAATTTTGGGATTTTGGACATGCACAATGCTTGGCTCTATTTAATTTTTCTCAATAAGGCAAAATTTACTTCTGCTGAAGGGTATGCCATCAGCCTCTATTGTTTTATTAACTTGCCCAATTTCCATGTTTTTCATACATCAGACTTCCCACTTCCAGGCAAATGCTGTTTCTTAGTAAGATACCTACCTGCCTTTTAATAGTTGGTAATAAAGGAAGCTCAATTTTGTATCTTGTCCTTGTATTTCTTCCCTGACTCCAACAAGAAATATGAAGGCATTATTTTTTCAAAAGTTCCAGTAGAACTTGGAACTTTTGAGCACTGGAGGCTCATGTTTATAATCTAGCTATTTAGGAGGCTGAGATTGGCAGACTATAGCTTGAAATCAGCCTGGGCAGAAAAGTCTCTGTGAGACTCATCTCCAGTTAGCTACTCAAAAATCAGATGTGGAGCTGTGGTTCAAAGTGTGGTAGAGTGCTAGCCTTAACCAAGTAGCCCAGGGACAGCACCCAGGCCATGAATTCAAGCCATACAACAACAACAACAACAAAAAGTTCCATTGTGGAATAAAAAAAATGTTTAGTACACAAACTTTGACAGTATACAAACTTTGCTGGTAGCTAACTCCTGGCAAAAGTATGACTTACATTTTACTCACAGAAAACTTAAAAATTATGTATGTATACATATATATGTATTATAGAATTACTCCACAAATTACTTTGTATATCTCTAAAGGGAGAAGTCCAATATAAAAAAACCACTTGGTGACTTAGGTACTAGAAAGTCCTAGATCTTTGCTTAAATAATGGTAAAGAAACAATGATATACCACTACATAACTATTAAAATGGCTACAATCCAAAACACTGACAACACTAAATCCTGGTGAGAATCATGTGTAAAAGTAACTCTTGTTATTTGCTGGTGGAAAGGCAAAACTACAACCTTTTTGGAAGACAGTTTGACAGTAATTAAAAAAACTGAATATATCCTTGCCATGTGATCAAGCAATAGTGTTTCTGTTATTTAAATGAGTTCAAAACTTATGGTCCACACAAAAGCTTGCATGGAATGTCATTTAAACTTCACAATTGCCAAAATATAGAAGCAAACAAGATACCTGACCCACAATAGGTTAAAAGAAAAATTAACTGCGGAACATTCATACAATGGAATATTATTCTATGATAAAAAGAAATGAACTATCAAGACGCATAAAGAAATGTAAGAACTTTAAATACATATTCCTAAGGCACAGAAGAAGTCAGTATGAAAAAGCTTTATACTATGATTTCAACTACATGACATCTGGGAAAAAGCAAAACTATGAAAAGAGCAGAAAGATCAGAGGAAAGGATGGATTTGTAAAACACTGAGGATTTGGGGGTACAGAAACTACTCTACATGCTGTTACAGTGATGAGTTTCTCTACCAGGTTTGACTTTTGTTTTTGTTGTTTGGGGGGGGGTGTCAATTGTGGGGGTTGAATTTAGGACCTCAGCACTGTCCCTAAGCATTTTTACTTAAGGCTAGTGCCCTATCACTTTTAGTCACAGCTCCACTTCTGCTTTTTAGGCAGATAATTGGAGATGAGTCTCTTGGATTTCCCTAGCTGGCTTTGAACTGAATTCTCAGATCTCAGCCTCCTGAGTAGCGAGGATTACAGGCATAAGCACCAGCACCCAGCTTCAGTTTGTATTTTTAACACTTGACACATAGTACATACTTGATATATGAGAAATCAAGGATAGCTCAAATTTTCAAAAAGTTTGATCTCAAAGGAACCAAAACAAGTTCCCATTAAAGAATCAGAAAAGACCTTAGAGACACTGCAATTTTCCTCTTCCATTTTTCTGCAAAGGAGATGAAGGTCCATATTTAAATTTTAAGTAAAATGAATTAACCAACTAGCACAATAGCTTTTAAGATGAAGACTTACCGCTTAGGTTTGAAGACAACTTTCTGTCCTCCTTCAAGTATCAATAAAGCTTTTAATTGTGTCCCTTTATAACCCACATCAGCTTTAATGATTTTCTTGGTGGCCATGGCATGCATGATTGCCCCCAGTTCTGGTGTCTCTTCAGGGTACACTTCCCGGGGGACCACCCACTGGGCTGCTATCTCCCACGGAGACTGCAAAGTATGGTCCAGCTTGGGTGCCAGCTCTACCCGCAAGCCAGTCATCATTCTGTGAAAAGCCCTCTGGTCCTCCCGGTTGGCAGCTGATGTATCTAAGTTGTCAATCAGGAAAACTTTGGTGAAGATAAAGATGACAAGAAGTATTGCTAACAGCACAATTCGCTGCTTTAGCTTCATGATGACCTTTTTTCCTTCTCTCCTGACCCACTGTCTTGTTTGCTTATCAAGGAGAGCAGATGGTGATAGTTAGCAAGGCAATTCCATTATTGCACATTTCTTCACTGAAGCGCCTCCACAATTCCTGTAAGCCCAAGTACAAAGCAAAATTTGATCAGAAGTCTTGTCCTTCTATCCCTAGTCAATAATCCTTTGTCACATACACTTTTAGAAGATCCAATAACTTAAAATAAATTATTCTGGAAAGAACCTAAGAACTGAGTACACTGAAAGTATTAAAGCAAATATTCTATTTTAATTTGGAGGTAGAGCCATCTAGAAGCAATTTCATTGGTTATACACGCCTAATAATTGCCAAAATGATTAGGAAAAATACACAAAAGCTAATCCATTCAACAATGCATACCATTTAAAATCCACAACTTCTGAATATCCCAGAACATCAGAATTTTTATTATTTATTTATTGTCAATCATGGGGCTTGAACTCTGGGCCAGGGCGCTGTCCCTGAGCTCTTCAGCTCAAGCTACTGACCTACCCCTTGTGCCACAGTGCCACTTCCAGTTTTCCAGTGGTCAATTGGAGATAAGAGTCTCACATTCTGTAGTGTCCAGGCTGGCTTTGAACCTCGATCCTCAGATCTCAGCCTCCAGAGTAGCTAGAATTATAGACGTGAGCCACCACACCCAGCCAAATATAAGTTTTATAACACCTTGTAAGATAGGAACTAAACATACACATATAGACTACACACACAAATGAACAAAACAGCCAACTGTGAGTAGCTCATGCCTGTAATCCTAGCTACTCAGAAGGCTGAGAACTGAGGATCAGGATTCAAAGCTAGTCCAGGCAGGAAAGTCCATGACATTCTTAGCTCCAATTTACCACAAAAAAGCCAGAAGTAGAGCTGTGCTTCACCTCAAAGAATGGTAGGGAGCTTTATGCACAATAGCTCAGGGACAGCATCCAGGTTCTGAGTGTAAGCCTTATAACCAGCAAAAACAAACAAGCAAACACACAACAAAGAACTGTCTAGTGGAGAGTATTAACTTTTTTCTTTTTTTTAAATGCATCATCTGCAATCAACACACCTTGGTCTAATGTCAGCAGTGGCAATTTACAATGACAGAGAAGGTCTGTGCCCCACTGGCCTGCAGAGGACGGACAGACATACATCTCTGGAGCAAACACTTTCTCTAAATCTACTTACTCAACAATCTGGGGCAGGTCAGATGTGGTCAATGGATTTAAGCACAACATTGTTATGTATCTCTACTTAACCACTCCTTCATAAGTTACTTTTCAAAATTAAAATCACTGTAAAATATGGATCATCAAATCTGGATAAATTAAGTAAAGGAAACACATATCCCTGTATCATCTGGCTAATGAGTACAATGTAGAAAGAAAACAAAATCTGCTTCTATAGCAACACTACTAAGCCTAGACTGGGCATATAACAAAGACGTTACTACCACAGAGCTAAAGGACTTCTTAAAGGGTGGCTGACCCCATTGGGAGCAATTTTTTTGTCCCCCAGTCATAGGGCTTAAACTCTGGGCCTGGGCTCTGTCCCTGAACTCTGCAGCTCAAGGCTAGTACCACTTTGAGCCATAGTGCCAGTTCCAGTCTTCGGGTGGTTAACTAGAGATAGGAGTTTCATAGACTTTGGTGCCCAGGCTGACCTTGAATTGAGATCCTTAGATTTCAGCCTCCTAAGTTGCTAGGATTCCTGGCAAGAGCCACCAGCACACAGCTACTTTGAACAATTTTTAAGCTGGAAGATTCCACATGCAAAATGTTTATGAGTGTTAAAAATATAAAACTCAGTCTCATTTACATGCTGAAAGATGGCTTCTTTCTACTCACTCCATAGTGCCACTTAAAACACAGTCAGCTGTACTATATACCTACAGACAGCACAGCACAGCATTAGGACAAGAAAAAGATGACAAGAAGATAACAAGGTGTTGCTTTGCTTTTCAATTCATTTATCAACTCAAACCATTAACTGAAGAAATAAAACCAATATAAAAGAGCCACTTCCCATCTAAACTTGAGATTGCTCCCTTTATAATAGCTGGAAACAACCGAAGAACAACAGAGAGAGTATCTTGCTTTGAGCCTGCTGATATTGTTTATTTGCAGTGATTGGAAACCAAAAGTAAGAGTCAAATATAGATTCTAATTATCCCTAGCCACCTGTTTTATTTCCTCATCATCTTCCAGGAAATACACATTAGTTGAAACAAAGGCAATCTAAAATGTAATTGTGACGGTTTCAAATTTGGTGTACAACTCAGTAATGTATTTTTTTTTTTTTTTTTTGCCAGTCCTGGGCTTGTGCTCAGGGTCTGAGCATTGTTCTTGGGCTTTCTCAAGGCTAGAGCTCTATCACTTGAGCCACAGCACCACTCCTGGCTTTTTTCTGTCTATGTGGTACTGAGAAATCGAACCTGGGTTTTTGTGCATGCTAGGGAAGCACTTTAACCACTAGGCCAAACTCCCAGCCCTCAGTAACATACGTTCTAAGGCACTCTAAGCTACACAACTGTTTTCAATTATCTGTTTAACAGTACACAGCTCAGGCTTCAGTGATAAAAGGTAACACAGAAATTAAACTGCACAAGCAATTGCCTCCTCAGCACCTCTATAGGCAGATATCTATAGATGGATACAATGTGGATCTGGCACAGGGAGATCACCTAAAGAGGCTTTCTCTTTCTACAAAACATCTGTCCACTGCATAATCTTCTCATGGTGCTGCATATTACATGCACAATAAAGAAAATCTGAGCCAGACGAGGTGGCTCACACCTGTAATCCTAGGTAGTCAAGGAGGCTGAGATCTGAGGATTGTGGTTCAAAGCCAGTCCGGACAATAAAGTCCATGAAACTCTTATTTTCAATTAACCACCAGAAAACCAGAAGTGGCGCTGTGGAAGGGGTAAGCTGAAGGGCTCAAGGATAATGCCCAGGCCCAGAGTTCAAGCTGCACAACTGACAACATAAATAACAACAAAATGAGAGAGAGAGAGAGAGAGAGAGAGAGAGAGAGAGAGAGAGAGAGAGAGAGAGAGAGAGAGAGAGAGAGAGAACAAAATCTGCCATCATGTTATATCCATACCTTACTTCCATACAAATTAGGGCTATGTTTTGTTTGTGGTACTGGGGATGGAACCCAAAGCCTTGTGTGTGCTACGAAAGTCACAAGTGTTCTATCACTTAACTATATCCTAGCTGTTTTGTTGTTGTTGCTGTTTTTTTTTTTTTTTAATTTGGGGGGGGTTAAATCACCAATGCAATAGGAAGTTTTAGCAGTTCCAAAATTAAGAGAACATGAAATGATCCAAAAACTCATTTTGAGTGCTTTTAAATTTTGAAATCTCATTACCTTTTGAAAAGGCCTCAAGCAGTTCAGGCTGCAAATTATTCATCCACTCAGCTAGAATAGAAATTTAAATTAAGGAACATTTTACTATTTATCGCTGAAGATTTATAGTGAAGACAGGTTAAAAAGAGGCTGAATTTTGAAAAAGAGGCTGAATTTTCACGACTTGTCATCGATGAGGTACCACATCCAAATATAAAAAGTAAAATTGCAATTTGGTATTATCTTTACCACGTCCTGCCTTTTCCACAGCCATCAACTTAGCTTTGCATTATTTAGCTCCTCCTTTTGGGACTATGCAAAGAAGACTTCTGGGCCTCCATACTCAATGCAGCCTAGTTAATACAGTCACACTAATTTTTTTCTAATCCCTCAAACACCTAAGGATTCTAAAAGTTCCTCAGCAAAGCCTTGCCTTAATAGCTTGGTATCACTCTAACTATCCCTCTTCTCAGTTTTACCAAATGCACCAACTGAACATGCCCTGGTTTTGTCCTTGCCAATCCTCATTCCCTAATACCCTTAAAATCTGCTCTATTAGCCTTTTGTCCTGTCTTAGTTTAACCCTAATCCTTCCTTTAAGATTCATCACCACAACTGTTTCTGTTCCCATTTCATATTCTATGGTAACTTTTCACTCCTCTCAACCAAAAATTAACTACATTCTGCTTTGTATAATACCTTCTTGTATATAACTCCTAATTTTTCTTTCAGGATCTGAGCTCCTTAGTGAATCTTGGCTCCCTCATGTTCAAAGAGCATGCCCAAGACAGGGTTTCCAGGCCATATCATCATTTCTTATTTTAGACAAACAACATACTATATACTCTGTAAATCAGATTTTTAACATTCTTTATTTCAAATACTAAGAAAATAAAAGCAAGATTACCAGGTATGCTGCAAACTATTCATGAAAACCTCCCTAGTACCCCAAGGAGTGTGTCTGCTATATTTCTTACCTTCAGCGCCTTCTATAAATGCTTCACACAGTGCAACATTGTCCAGTTATATTACAGTCATTTATTTTTAATGTTTCTGTTAGGTGGAACACAGCCTAACACAAAGAAAAGTACACTCAAGGTAATAACATCTCTAAAAATGTTAACCATAAAAAGGCAGCACAAATGGAACATTTATAAATAGTCTTCATGCTAAAAGCTGGTGTAAACTCCCAGAATAATGTTTTAGAAAGCAGACTTTTATGAAGAATTTTCCTACTGAACCTTACTTTCATTCTCAGCTCCGTTGCTGTGCAGGGCTTCTTCAACAGGTTTATTTTCTTTCCTTCAAATCACTCACTCACCACCACCGCTACCATCATCATCATGATCACCACGACAGTACCACCACTCTATGTGTGTGGTAAACTGACACACTTATGACTGTAAAGCACTGTCTGGGTATATATGTCGATTACATAGAAAAAAGAGATATTAGCAAAAAGTCTACTTTAAGAATTTGGCTGTTAGAAAAACATACAGACAAGTATGATAAAATTAACATGTCTTAGCTAATGAGAATATATATTCCCAACACTGACTAACTTATGGGAAGTTGTTATAAGTTACCAATGAGTCCTTTGAAACTCATTCTGATTGACAATTTCATACTAGTAATTCTGAGGTTACAGAGAGCAACCCAAGTTATATTTACAACAATGAAAAGCAAAACTTTCAAAAGTAAACAAAAGTTTCACTCCCCTCTCCTGGAGCTTAACCTCAGGGTCTGAGCACTGTCCTTGGGCTTTCTAAAGGTCAGAGCTCTATCACTTGAGCCACAGCACCACTTTAGGCTTTTTCTGTGTATGTGGTACAGAGGAATTGAACTCAGGTCTCCATGCATACTAAGCAAGCACTCTACCATTAGGCCAAACTCCTGGCCCCAATTTTCACTTTTTATGTTTTCTATTTAGTGGTTAAATCCATTTCTTACCACATAAATGGGGTGTAGCATGTCTTATGACTTTAAAGTGCCACAAGGCAAATTTATGCTCAGTTACACATATTTCATGTAGACAAAGGAGTTTTGTGGCAAATGGTGGAGATTATTAATAATTAGTATGTAATCATATTTGATCATACAACCTCTTTGATTTCTATCCTCAGTAGGAGCTACAAGAGCCCCTTCTTTTTTTGGTACCAATTTATTTGGTAATTGTTGGTTTCAGCACAACTGAAGGCTTGGAAAGTGCAAAAAGGGAAGATCTTAATTTAAGACTTCTTTGTTTTTATTATCTACAAAGATAGATATCAATAATTCCTTTCATCTAAAGGTGAAGTATGTTTCTCCTCCATTTTCAATCTTTTGGCATCTAGCCACTAGGATTAGTGGGCTACACTTACTAAGTGAGTGACCTCCAGAGAGAGGATCAGCCAGCACTTGGCTATTATGGCCACTTTAGCTAAAGTACCAGGCAGAGAAGTGAAACTACGAAGGACATTCAAATACCAGCTGAATTCCCAAACCTGCACCATATGGACAAACCAACTACCTGAGTCCAGGTGACATGAGTAATTACAAGAAAAAACAAAGTATTATATTTAGAACACTAAATTTATGCAGAGCAATCCAAGTTATCCTCGCCTATTCACACAACTATGTATGCAGTTTATGATTGCTAATCTTTATACTTTAGCCGAAGCATAAACATTAACAAATATCACAATCTTTTGTTTTTTTGGGGGGAGCAGGGTGTAGAATGATACACACTTTCATCCTGAGCTAAGTATGATCTATACTGAGTCTTTGTCTTTTTAACTGGTAGTAACTAAGTGTAATATATTACTATTGAACTCTAAGGAGTTTATATCCTTTGTCCCTTAGAAATAAATGCAGTCTCTCCTGGTGGTTAATGGCAGTGTTTAGAAGTAAAATCAAAAGAATTCAGAAATCTTTCCACTTAGCATTGTATAATTCCTTTTAGAAAGCCAAAACTTTCAATACCAAATGGTATAAACTGTTTATTACCTTAATAAATGCCAAGTTCCCTAAAAAATGAGCCCAAACTTGCTGCTTGCCACAAGATAGTCTCACTTTTGTCTCTAAATGCCAATTTTTAACTAAAACAAATACTAAATAACATAAATAAGCATCAATAGGTATTACTTTCTCTGTTAAGTCTCCACTTAAGAAACAGCTTCTTAATTCATTTTACTCTAAATATAAGCTCTGTAATGGGGGATAAGAGGAACATGCTCAGCATTTAGAATCCTGGGCCTAAACACTTGTTTTACTGTATTATGTAGGACTAGGAAAAGAAACTCAAGTCTCAATTTCCACATATGAAAAAACTAGACCATTTCTACCTAATACAATTTTTAAAAATGAATAAAATTACCATGACTATTATGCTAAAATTAATGCCTAGAATATCTATAGGATTGTTTGTTACTGCTATGTTAAAAACCGAAAGGTGACTTCCGAAGAATGACAAAGAAAATAACTCTCATTGGAGTCAACATCCTGTAACTTTGTATATTCTCAATTACAAAACTAAAGACTGAATACACATATTCCATTACTAATAAGTGGAATAGTAACTAGTAGTCTTATATCCCTTATATCCTTCCCCAAATTTAAGAAGATGAGATTGTAAGCATCTTCAGAAGGAATACAATCTGAGGCAGAATACTGGGAGTCTATATAGTCAATTTAACCTGTTCTTTTCTCTATAGGCTCAGTTCTATCATATTCAATGTACTTGAGACAGATGGAAGCATGGAGTTAATGTACTTCACACACACACACACACATCTGAAGTAAAATTGCCTTTCACACAATCTTGTTATTTAAAAAACTACTTATGTGTTTTAAAGATGACAGTTTTGCATATAGTAAAGCTCTCAAAATAAACCTTGAAAGTAACAAAGCTATAGATATGAAAAACTGCATTTCTACATAGTCCTACTTGGTCTCTGTGCTAGATTTTTTCCTTAGTGTTTTCAATGCCATTAAAAATTTTATTGGGCCAGGAGCATGGCCTAGTGGTAGCATGCTTGCCTAGCATGCATGAAGCCCTGGGTTCAATTCCCTGGAACCACATACTCAGAAAGAGCCGGAAG